>NW_027185798.1:44588488-44603536 GCF_028583685.1 Petaurus breviceps papuanus
GGGTGGGGGGGGGGGGGGGGGGGGGGGGGGGGGGGGGGGGGGAAAATAAATAAATGGCCTGTATGAATCAAGCAAAAGTTTTTATATATTGTGAGTAGAAGTCTAAATATTGGGAAATTATCAGGAATGTCTAACTGAAGAATAATACACTATATGCTAAATATATTATTATATATTATTATTTATATACAATTAAATATACTATGTGTTAAACATAGCATATCACATATATTATACATTGTATTTATGTATAATTATAATAATATACTATGTTAAATATATTATTATACATAATTATAATATGCTATATGTTAACTATAACATTCTTTAAACTTTGAAAAGCATTTTACACAGATTATTTTATTTGAATACACACAGCATCCCATTGAGGTAGGTATTTATTCATATTAATTAGGTCTTATCCCCATTTTATAGATGAAATTGAAACTTAGGGAATTTAAAACGACTTATCTAAACACTACTAATTCAATTAAAGTATTGTCACCCAAAGTCAAAAGCCGGATTCTAAGCCAAGGTCTTTCCTGCCCCCAAATCTCAGTGTTCTCTCTACTACATAATGCTGCCTCTCCTTGGGGGAGGGTCTGCTCTGCCTGTGGACACAGATCAAGCACGTGAATGCTCAGATGATCTCATCTTTGATTAATAAAACCTGCCTCTGCTTGCTCTCGAATCCCCAGAATTGAGCATAGTTCCTGGCACATGGTAAGTGATTAACCAGTGCTTCATCTATCTCTGTATCTGTCTTGCTATCTCTGCTGAGGGAGGCTTACTGAGGTCAGCCATTCTCATAATCAGCGGGCAAGACTGGCGAAGCCTT
This sequence comes from Petaurus breviceps papuanus, assembly GCF_028583685.1. NCBI lineage: Eukaryota > Metazoa > Chordata > Mammalia > Diprotodontia > Petauridae > Petaurus > Petaurus breviceps. The sequence continues at coordinate 44,589,327 of NW_027185798.1, forward strand.
TGCACCCACCCCACTTCTGCAAGGATGTGGCTTCCCTTCCACATACCCCGGCGTGCCTGTTGTCCTGTAAATGGTCCATTCTTCATTGTTCTATCACCGTTATTTTATTAGCTCCTTTTCTATAAGATTGCTGGGCAATCTGTATATTGCTATTAACATCAGTGTGGGCAGCATGGCTCCCATTACCTAGATTCACTTGAATTAAGTCAACCATAAAATGATCACACAGAGCCTGGGAGAGAGGGTGGGAGCAGTTTGAGTTCTCTGAATCTGTGAACATCTCAAATGCTTTTTCTTTAATGAGCAGATGATGAGGACTAGGGGGAGGGATGGGGGATGAAACTGGGTAAAAAATGTACCTTGTTACTCCATCATTTCCTGGGTAGGCTCTGTTCTTCCTGGGTATCCCAAAAAGTCATACCAAGGCACCTGAGTGCACATGATGCTATGGGATTGGAAGCCAAGAGCTGCCTCTCCCCTTGAGGAATTTGTGCTCTCAGGTAAATGAAGACTGTCACAAAGGACTCTTATCACGCCATGCCTAGACTATTGTAATAACCTGCCGGTGAGTCTGCTGGCTGAAAAACTTTAGTGGCTCTCTGGTCACCTGCAGGATCAAAGGCAGAATCCTCTGTTTGGATTCAAAGACCTTCATAGCCCATTTCCCGTCTACCTTGGTGGTGTTTTTATGCCTTGCCCCCTGCCATTCGTGGATCTAGAGATACGCCTCCTTGGGATTCCATGAAGAAGATACTCCATCTCATCTCATGAGATCTGCCATGCCTGGAACACTCTCCCTCCTCATCTCTGCCTCCTGGTTTCCCTTTTGTAGTTTGGTCACTTCTGCCTTTTTGTGACTCCATGGACCATAGAATGCCGATGCCATTCATTGGGGTTCTCTTGGCAAAGATACCTGGAGTGGTTTGCCATTTTCTTCTCCAATAGATTAAGGCAAATTATGTGATTTGCACAAGGTCATACAGCTAGTAAATGTCTGAGGTTGGATTTGACCTACTGGTCTTCCTAATTCCAGGCCCAGCACTCTATCCATTAAGCCACCTACCTGCCTTCAAGGCAAATAGAAGTTAAGTGACTTGCCCAGGGTCACACAATTACTAAGTGTCTGAGGCCACATTTGAACTCAGCATTCCTTATTCCAGCACTATACTGAGTCATCTATTTGCCTTCTGGCTCCCCTGACTTTCTTCATGTCCCAACTAAAAGCCCATCTTCTACAGAGATCCTTTTTAAATTGCTCTAAATCCTAGTGCCTTCCATCGGTAAATGACTTCTTATTTTTCCTTGATAACTTATTGGTACACATCTTGTCTCAAGTATTAGATTGTAAGCTCTTTGAGCACAGGGACTGTCTCATGCCTCTTTTTTGCATCCCTAGAGCTTAGCACAGTGCCTAGCACATAGTAGACACTTAATAAAAGCTTACTGACTGATCAACAGACCGAAACACAGGATGGCTGAGGAATAGAATGAAAATAGCACACAACCTGAATGAGCTCTAAGCCTGGGTCATAGTTGATGCATTTTAATATGAATAATGCTAGCTAGCATTTACAAAATGCTTTAAAGTTTGCAAATCTCTTTACATATATAATCTCATTAGATCTTCACAACAGCCCTGTGGAATAGGTGCTATTATTATCCCCATTTTTCAAATGAGAAAATTCTTCCAGATGAGGTTAAGTAACTTGCTTGGGGTCACATAGCTAATAATTTTCCAAGGCAGGATCCAAACTGACTCCAACTCTTAATTCTCTGTCACTGTGCCACCCAGTGGCCTTTTTAAGGGTAAATAAGAAGACCATAGGTATCTCTTTGGGGTTACAACAGTAGCTAGGGATGGAGAAAAGGGAGCCTGCCCCGATAGCCTCTGTCAGGAAAGACGTTTTCCTTTTATATCTCACAAAAGACTAGCCAAATGTGCTACTTTATTATTATTTCTGTATAAGGAGGAACATACTATAGTGGATAGATAGTCAGCCTCAAAGCCAGGAAGATCTGAGTCCAAGATACTCCTCTGACATGTACTGGCTATGTGACCCTGGCTAAGTCATTTAACTTCTCAGCGGTCTAAGCAACCCTTTAAAACTGTAAGTTGTGGGGCAGTTAGGTGGCACAGTGAATAGAGCGCAGGCCCTGGAGTCAGGAGGACCTGAGTTCAAATTCGGCCTCAGACACTTGACACACTTATTAGCCATGTGACCTTATGCAAGTCACTTAACCCCAATTGCCCTCCAAAAAGCAAAAAAATTAAAATTAAAAAAAAACTGTAAGTTGCTAGGAAAGTACTGACTTGCGTTAAGAAAGGATGTTTTCTTATCTAGGAGTTCCATACCAATGAAATTGAAGATCTGGTCTCTATCCCTCTACCAGATTGGAAGTTTCATGAGGTCAGAGGTAGCAAATTATTTAAGCTTGGTATCTTTTCCCAATACCTAACATAGTGCTTTGCATGCAGTAGGTCCTTAATAAATGTTTGTTGGATTTAATTGAATTTATTCTGGTCAATCTGGGAAGACTTCATGGGAGAAGTGGGATTTCTAAAATTTGAATCATGGAGAAGTTGATTCGAGGGAAGAACGTTCCAATCTGAGGGCTGCAGCTTGGTGAGAATGCTTAGACACAGACAGCTGGCTGTTATTCATAATTAGGAAGGTGAGGAGTAGTCCTCAGGTAGCATCTGACATTTGGGAACTCATTAAATATGGGAGCTTTTGTTCTTCTCACCCTAAACCACAGTCTTTTCCTCATAAAAGAAGGCTCATGGGTTTAGAGGTAGAAGGGACATACATTGGAGGCCACGTAACACCACCACCACCATCACACACACACACACACACACACACACACACACACACACACACACACTTCATTTTATAGATGAGGAAACAGTCCCAGAGAGGACTTGCCCAAGGTGATGTGGGTAGTGACTGTCAGAGGCAAGAAGTGAATTGATATCTTAGACCCATTGCACCTTCCACCATACCATATCCCCTAAAGAAAAGAAGAGTGAACTTCCTGGAAAGGAATCCTCCCCAAGATCAAGGTATTGGCTGAGTCCTGACTAGAGGCAACAAGGCAGAACCTTCCACATTCCCCCACCCCCAGACAAAGACTTTTCTAATCAGCTGCTATGGCCTTGTTATCCCAGTTATGATGCAATGCTTCATGGGTAACTTTTCCTTAGAATCCAAAGAAGGATGACCCAGACCTTTATCCAACTAGGTATAGGGAATGTGTAGCAGACTCAGGAGAGGGAAGGGTATTTGGGGTTTCAGTCCTGCTGAAAAAAATTTTTAAATATAGCAGTACCAGATTTTTTTGACCCCAAGTATAAATGGAATACATTCTTATATTAATGTCCCTGTAGCACTCACCAGCCACTACCATGGAAAGCAAAACGAAAAAACAATGAATGGGGGTATATTCAACCGAACTGATCCAGGTGCTGTACTTTTCTGGGAAAGAGGAGGAGGGAATGGAGGTGGTCTGTAGTCCTAAAAATTCTTCACAGAGAACTGGCTTCATAGGAGTTGTTTAGTTAACTTTAAGGCTGCCCCCTCGGACTTTTGGGTTTTCTGGCTGATATGAGTGGCCTTCCTTCCTTTGCACTCACTTATAACCTCATTGATGAAAGCCCCCAAGATTATGCCATGTAAGGATTGGCTGAAAGAATTGGAGGTATTTGACCCAGAGAAGACTTAGAGATACAGAGTAAATCACTACAAGTATTTGAAGAGCTGTCATGGGACAAAATAATACCAACAGTCATGATGATAGCTAACTTTATAAATCTATAGTGCTTTAAAGTTTGCAAATCATTTCATCTCTATTATCTAATTTGATCCTTACATGAGCACTGTGAAGTACCTGCTGTAATTGTCCCAATTTTTCAGATGAAGAAACTGAGCTTTAGAGTAATAGAAAAATAGGAATTGGTACCACAAGATTAGAAAAGGGCATTTTCCAAAAAAAAAATTCAATTTACAAAAAAAGGGAAAGAAAGCAGTCTGAGGGGCGGCTAGGTGGAGCAGTGAATAGAGCACCAGCCCTGGAGTCAGGAGGATCTGAGTTCAAATGTGGCTTCAGACACTTAACACAAAAACGAGCCTTGTGACCTTGGGCAAGTCACTTAATCCCAATTTACCTACCTTCCCCCTCCAAAAAAAAAGCAAAAAACAAAACAGTTTGCAAACTGTAGAACACTGAATTTCACTTTAATTTCTGGGGAAATTCTAGAATGGATCATTAAAGACATAGATGATTTGGTGAACACCTGTAAAGGGAAATGGTGATTACCAAGAGCCAGCATGGCTTTATCAAGAACAGGTCGTGCCAGACTAACCTTCTTTGCTTCTTTTTTTTTCCTTGATGAGATGACAGGAATGCTGTGGATCTTGTGCACCTAGATTTTAGGCAAGCTTTTGGAAAGCATTTCATGTTCTTCTTATGTGGAAGATGGAGAGAGAGATTAGACAATAACACAATCAGATTCTGAATTGTTCAGATGGCCTCACTTCAAAGATTAGTGTTAATGGCTCAGTATCAATGTGGCAGGAGGTTCCCTTCCAGGGAAATTGGTCTTGCCTTGAACTGTTTAACATTTTAACCAATGGCTTGGAGAAAGGTCTAGATGGGGAAGGGAATAAGCATTTCTATAGGACCTACTGTGATCCAGGCATTGTGCTAAGCTCTTTACAAAAATTATCTCATTTGATTCTCACAAGAATCCGGGGAAGTAGAGGCTGTAATAATCTTCATTTTACAGTTGAGAAAACTGAGACAAATAGACTAAGTGACTTGTCCAGGGTTGTCCAGCCGATAAATGTGTGAGGCTGGATTTGAACTCAGGTCTTCCTGACTCCAGGCCTAGCACTCTATCCGCTGTGATGCCTAACTGCTCATCAGTTTTGAAAAGAATACAGAACTGAGAAGGATCACACAGTAGATGACAGAGTCAGGATACAAAAAGATTATAGCCCTATGGGTTAGGGCATTGGATTAAATCTAATAATATAAAATTTAGTTGGGTTAAATGTAAAGTTTTATATTTAGATATAAAAAATCAATTTCCCAAGTATAAGATGGGGAAGGTATAGACAGTAGGATTTATCTGAAAAAAGATCTGAGGGTTTTAGTAGACTGCAAGTTCAGTCATGTGATATGGTAGCCCAAAAGGCTAATGAGGCCTTAGGCTACATTAAGAGGGGTACGGCTTCTGGGATTATGGAGGCGACAGTCTCACTGTCCTCTGCCTTCATCACACCTCATCTGGAGTATAGAATGCAGTTCAGGCACCATGGTTTAAGAAGGACATTGATATACTAGAGACTGACCAAAGGAGGACAATCATAATGATGCAGGGCCTTGAATCCATGTCACATGGGATTTAGAAGCCGGGTGGCCACTTGTTCGGTATATCATTCTGGGGATTCCTTTCATGTATGGGCTGAACTAGAGAGCCATGGAGGTCCATTCCAACTCTCCAGCTGTGATTCTTTGAGATGTTTAGTTACCTGTCCAAGGTCTCTCAGCTAGCAAGCATCCAAGGCAGGAGGTGGGTCTTCCTGAATCCAAATTCAACAATTCTACCTTATTTCCTCTTTCTCCATATGGCAGAACTAGAAACAATGGGCAGAATTTGCAGAGAGGTAGAATTTGACTTAATTTGAGGAAAAGCTTTGTAACAATGAGAGTTTTCCCAAAGTGGGATGGTCTGTCTCCTGCAGGAGATTTCTTAGCACTAGAACCTCTATCAGAGGTTAGATGACTAGTTGTCTGACATGTTGGGATGGAGAGAGATTCCTAATGAAATATGGGTTGGGCTAGGTGCCCAGCCATTCTGATACTCTGCAACATTCTGAATTAGGTCCTTTTCCTATCCCACCCCAGCACTCATCCCAGTTGGAAAAGCATGGGGCTTGGAATTAGAAGATAAAAATCCTTCATTCAGACCTCAAAACTACTCCTAAAACCTTGTCATGCAAAAGTCACCACCTCAGATGACTCCACCTAAACCCCTAATAACACATAAGGAATAGAACAGAACTCAGATCTATAAAATGCTTGCCTGCCTTCCTTCCTTTTTTTTCCAATAGTATACAAAATTCTTGTACTAAATAAGCACTTCTTTTGATTAGGAAAATATTTGTAAACTTGAAATTGCTCTGGGAATTTGAATTATTATTGTTTTCCCATACCAGTTAGGAGTGGGGATAGTCTACTTTATAAGATTATGAGAATCAAATGAAATAATATTTTTAAAAACTTTGCAAATCATATAAATGTTAGCTATAATTTCTTATGATTATTTATTATACTAGTTATTATTTTATTTATTCATACTAATAATTGTTATTTTAATTGTCTTCTTCCTTACACTTCCCAATGTTGAGACAGATGTTCCAGAATCTGCTTCCAGGGGTGGTTAGCTCAAATCATGGGAGCAAAGGTAGCAGCAAATTGTCACCCAGATACTCTGAGGTATCCTAGAAAAGAGACTTTGAGATCCTAGCCCACCACCACCCTAGTTTTTGGGATGGATCTGGAGCAGAGTGACGCTTCTTAAGGGCAGTCAGGACTAGACCTTAGGTCTCCAGACAGCCAGCCTACTGTATTTTCCCCAGCACCACACTAACTTCACAACCACTGGCTGCGAGTGACCACCCTGCGAATTTCAGCAGTTCTTGAACAATGAATTTGTTTTTTCTCAAGTCTACTCTGAATCTGAAGAACAGGAGAAAAGGACGTTTCCATATACCAAGTCAGATAGAAAAGAGACTTCTCTGTGAAATCAGGAGTCTGATTATGTGCAGCTTGCTTCTTTACAAAGCATATGATCAATTCAACATGTTACTTTCAAAGTTGTCCTACTTCTCCTTGTTTCTATCCGAACTTCCCTCAACAGAATGCTCCCTTCTGTGCATTTTAAGATGTTTTGCTGACCCTCTTTTAATTCTTTTCCTTTTTTAGCAGAACTATCATTTTGCTTTGCAAACCTTTGAGCAATATAGAAATGCTAGCTCCCTCCTCCCCTGCTGAAATCCCTCCCCTAATAAAAAGGAGGAAAAACATAATCCTTGTAACATATAAACTTAATCAAGGACAACAAATCTACACATCTGCCTCGTCCAAAAATGTGTGTTTCATTCTGCACCTTGGGAACATCACTTCTTTGTCAGGAGGTTAGTAGTGTGAGTCATCATCGGTCCTCTGGAGTTGTGACTTCATCAGTCAGAGGATTAAGTTTTCCCAAGAACACTAAACAATTATTAACCACCTACTCTATACCACAGAATTATGGAAGACACTGGGGACATAGAGAATAATATATAACTCTTGTCCACAGGGCTCTTCTGTCTGCTGGAGGAATGAGCCAGGCACCCACATAATATAATTAAAATTAGAGAATAATAAATTTCATAGCGCAGGTTAAAACAAACTGTCCTGTGAATCTCAAGGGGTTACCTCCATCTGCACGAAAGCAACATAGCAGAGCAATCAAGACTGAGAGAGAAGGTGTTAATTGAGGAGCCAGGAAAGTCGTGCCAGGAATGGAAGGAGAAGTTGGAATGAACAAAGATAGAAGGAAATATGATGCAACAAGATTGGAAAGGTAGTAAGAGAGACTTGCTTACAAAGCACTTTTACATTTGCAAAGTATCCTCAAAACACCTTCAAAGAGGTAAATAGCATAAATATCATTGACCCCATTTTAGAGATGAAGAAACTAAGTCTTGGAGAAGTGAAGTGATTTACCCGAAGACACATCCCTAATAATTATGGGAGCTGGGATTTGAACCCAAGATTTTTTTTTTATTACAATTACAGACAATTTTGATTGTCTATATTTGCATTTGGGAACATTGCCCTATTTGGGAATGCAAGAATCCTGGGTGAAAGTTGTCCCTTCTGCTTCATTGTCCCCCTCCCAACTCCGTTAACTGACAAGGAAGGGCCTTGTTAGGTTCCCTGTATCTCTGGGGACTCTTCAGTATGAAATTCCTGCACAGGGTCCAATTTGAGAGCCTCCCCCACAAGCCCGTTTTGTTTGCTTGTCTCCCTTTTGCAAGTACTCAATCAGCATGCTCTTTATGGCAGAACTGTAATGGAATTAGGGCAAGAAGATTTCAAATCAGAGACTCCTACTGGTTGTAAGGATTAAGGCTGAAACAAGACAGAGGATGTAACAAGGCAGTGATCCTTGTAGAAAGAGGGGAGAGCTAGCTGTTTATAATACCAGAACAGAGGACTCTGGGAGAAGTTAGGGCCCTGGAATCCTTGAGGAAGGGGAAATAGTTCAGTTTGTCTTGGCCTAGGAGTCCTATTTAAAGGCAGGAAGGTAGAGAAGATGATCTTAAGAAATCCCCTTCTGCTTCTGTTTCATTTTATTAGAGGACTTCCATGACCATCTTGGGGCAGCTTGGTGGTATAGTGGAGGGGGAGTGCCAGGCCCGGAGTCAGCAGACCTAAGTTCAAATCTGGCCTCAGACACTTACTACCTATGTGACCCTGGGCAAGTCACTTAACCCTATTGGCCTCACTTTCTTCATCTGTAAAATGAGCTGGAGAAGGAAATGGCAAATCACTCCAGTATCTTTGCCAAGAAAACTCCAGGGGTCACAAAGAGTCAGACATGACTGAAAACAACTAAACAAAAATAATTGACCACCTTAGCTTCTAAGGACCCCCAGGATAAAGAAACTCTCTCTTAATAAAACATTATTTGAGGCCATATCTTTTGGTCTAGAACTCTATGGAGCTCCTTTTGTACAATGAATCTCTGAAGACCAGTATTGGCCTACTCCTTAGCCCTCTCTTCTCCAGGGCAACCATTCCAATGACCTTTTCCTTAGGTCTCATTATCTAGACCATAGATCCGTTTCGGAGGAATTATTCCACACCACACATGTGGTACGTAGATTTTAGTCATCTCTAAGGGGAGTTTCCTGGGGAATGGCTGCCACCATAACCATCTCCAAAACCTCCTGACTCCTTAACAATGTGTGAACCTAGAAAACCCTTCATTATTTCCACTGGGATATTGACTTTAATACAAGGGCAGTGACTGCATAGACCCTTATTATTAAGTTGTAGCAGGATGAGTGTTTTGGTCATTTAGGGAGGATAGAAATTATAGGGTGGTAGGTTTAGATCTGGAAAGAACTTTGGAAACCACCCAGTCCAACCACTTCCTTGCAGCTGAGGAAGAGACCCACAAGAGTAACCTGCTTTGCCAAGGTCACATTTGCAATAGCCAACTCACAACCTGTGAGGTGAACCTTGAACTTTACATCTGGGGCTCTTAGCTGCTATGCTATGCATAGCTCAGAGGCATGGAGGGTAATTTTTGTTTTCTGTTTTTTAAACTTTTTTTTAGAGGGGGGAAGGGAGGGCAATTGGGGTTAAGTGACTTGCCCAAGGTCACACAGCTAGTAAGAGTGTCAAGTGTTCAAGGCCGGATTTGAACTCAGGTCCTTCTGACTCCAGGGCCTGTGCTCTATTCACTGCACCACCCAGCCTCCCCCCAATTTTTTCTTCCATTTAAAATTTAATTTCCAAACTGGCAATATGAAATATTTGAAAAAATATCAGATAGGCAATTGTGACACCTGATTTCTGGTCCTTGTTTAGTCATTAATAAAATTAATGGCTAGAACCAGTACCCTTGTTTTATACAACTAGGGGGCTTCTCACACAATATTTTTTGAGGGTGATCCCTGGGAATATCAGGACTTGGTGTATTTTATTCCCATTTAGGATTTCCCTTGGGCTAGCAGGGACCTTTGAGCCCATCTGGTTCAACTCCCTCATTTTACAATTAAGGAAACTGAGTCCAGGGAAGTTAAGCAACATGCCCAAGGTAACACAAGATAGTAAGTGACAGAGTGAGGCATTGAATCCAGGCCCTGTGATTCCAAGTCCAGTATTCTGGTGCCTTTTGAAATTTAGCTCAGGTTGAGGTCTCTAAAGAAAATGGGAAAAGGGCCCTTAACTCCCTCAGGCTAATAATGCATCAAGTGAAGGTTTGCCTTTATTTAACTGAATGAAAAAAAAATGTAAAATACAAACGACTCACAATCAATGTCATAAACAGTTAAGACAGTTCTCCTCTCACTGGTGAGCCTCTATCTTCCTTAGGATCTATGCAGTCTTTCAAACCCCAAATCCTGTCTTAAGGTTAAGCTCTATGACTAGACTCCTCAGAAAGCACTTGGATAGAAAATTGACCCCCTTTCTGCCTGTGATCCTCCCCCAAGGACCAATAATAGAGTCCTCCAGACTTGAGCACTGCCCAATCACTAAAGCTTCCTGTGAAAGGAGAGGGAACTGGGGCGGGGGGTAAATAAAAAGGTGGTCCCCTCTCTCTGAACACTTACAGCCTGTATAACTCATAGTACTAGTGCAAGGCAAGGTTGCAAGGTAAGGTTGGCTTCTTCCCATCATGGCTGTCCCCTTGGCTGCCCTGGTTGCTTCTTGGTCCCAGAACCTGGCAAATAGAAAATATTTTCTTTTCTCTAGGAGGTCTAAGTCTAGGAGCTCTTCTGTGGCCCAGAGACTAGGTCTTAGACTTCTGCTTGTCTAAGAACAACTCAAGGCTACATTTTTCTATTACCATCCTCTCCTGCCCTAGGGCCATGTGACTCCATGGGGGGGCACTACAGATGTCCTGGTATCCTCAGGAACCAAAGCCAAGCCTCTTTGTGAAGCTCCTTTCCAAGCTGTGTGTCTCAGCTCTGGTCCTCTCTTAAATATGTGTGCATTTTGTGTGTGTGTGTGTGTGCATGTCTTCTCTTTTAAAGGACAATGCCAAGAGAAGAATGGCTCAGTTACAGAAGTTAGTCATGACTTAGTCAACCATCCCCAAATGTACTTTTAATAGACATGTTTTTACTTTATATAGGGAGATGTCTTTACTATCAGACCTTGTGTAGGTGGCCATAAGGATTCTTAGATTCATATAAGGAGTATAAGGAGAGATATCCAATGCCAGAACAAAGGATCCTTCAATAAATGGCGATGAGGACCCAGGACAATGCCTGGTCCCTTCTCACTACATCCACTGGCTACGTAGCCCTCAGCAAGTCACCTCCTTCATCTGAAGGGGCTCAGTCCGAGGATCTCTGGGGTCGTTTTCCAGCTTTGCATTTTAGGACTTTGTTGGTCAACCTAGGAGACATTAATTAGTTTTTTCTTTTCTGGGTCTCTCTTTTCTGAACAGGACTAATTCTCTCCAATTCTGAGGTTGCCTGCAGTTCTGCTCCTGTCCCTAAGGGAAGAAGCCACGGCCCCATTGTCTGAAAGTTCTGATGACCTTTGGCTGTCTCAGTCATCTAGGCCAGTTGGGCTTTTCAGTTGCCTTTGGGGAAGCTCCAATCTGAGCATCCCTGAGAACCATACAAACCCTTTTGCCCTTTTCCATGGACAGATATGCCCACATGAACAAGAACTGTTAGCCAAGCTAACTCTTGGCTCTCCCTACACTGCCAGATGGTAAGCCAGAAACATGGGCCAGGGAGGCTGGAGGCAGAAGCTGCAGAGACAAAAGAAGTAAGACTATAGCCACTCAAGGAAAGCTCCATATCCACAATTCAGATGCGGAAAACCATAGAAATACCAAGGTAGAAAAGACCTTATCTGATCTGTCCCTCTCCTCCCCCATCCCTCCATGTTACAAGTGAGGAGCTCCATGTCACACAGAGTCAGAATTAAGTCAATTCTGATTCCCCACTCCAAGTCCTTTCTTCTGAATTGTACCTTCCTCTTAGTTCTCCTGTTTCTTGTTCCTTATAAGGTAAAGCAGAAATTTTCACCATCTGAGCAAGGGATGGTGTCACTTCAAGGCATAATTTTCTGCTGGGGAAAACTGCCTACCTCTAGTGGGTTAAGGTTTTCCCAGTAAGTACTCAAGCACGTCCTCACCCAGAGAGCTACCACAGTTGGGTTCCATTTTTTCCAACCTGATTTGACCAGAGTTCTACTGCCTGCATGATGTTCCATCATTCCATGACAATAATAACAATATATAAATACCACTTGCTATGTGCCAGGCTTTTATTATATCTCAGCTACTTTCAGATAGGGATTTGGATAGATTGATCTCCCCACAGCAGGTTGAGCAAGTCCTAGTGATACCAGTCCATTGGGCAAAGCCTTTATTTTTGGTGCCAAAGTTCAATTATCCTCTGAGTGATTCCCAGATGGACTTGGGTATAATGCCCACCTACACACACACACACACACACACACACACACACAAACCAGGGTCATAGAGCCAGTAAGCACTGAAGCAAGGATTCAAACCCAAATCTTCTGACTGTATGCCTATTTATTTTCCCAAATTATGTGTAGCCCTTCTACATATTCTTCTGTTTCTTCCCCTCCATCATGTTGGGAAGGAAAGGAGGGCAGTGCAAGTGAGGATGGGGAAAACATGGTACTCGAGGGAAGGGGAGAGGTTTAATAAGTATTGACAGATCACGAGGAAGAGACTAGCCACTGTAAAGTTGTGTGTTGCTTTCTGAAGTAAAGGTCAGTGCCAGTTTTAGACTCCAAGGAGAAAAGGAGAAATGTCTCCAACAGTTTAATCTCTCCACCCGCCGCCCCTTCTCTGAACATTGGCCAGAGTGAAGAGAGGAAACAATTTTTATCAGGACGAGTTGGTTAGAAAATTGGACACATTCAAACAAAGAACAGGAAACCTAGTGCCAGCCATGTTTGACAGCGGTAACTGTGCTGTGAACAGTACAATAGCCTACCCAGTGTCAATCTTCCCATTCTGTGAAATCAGATGCCCCCTGCACATGCGACGAATGCACAGGACAGACTCTTCTGTGGCCCACTAGAAATTCTGGTCACTAATCCCTGGGCAGCTGGAAGTCAAGATGGAGCTACTTCCTCAAAGAAGACTAAATAAACAACCACAATGCCAAGCTAATGAGCAGAATTTCCACGGGCTTCTCCTTAATGTGAGAATGTAAGAAAAGTCAAGGTTTCCTATATATTACTAGAAAAATTCCCCTTTGTCCTCTTTGAAGTGGGATTAGGGGTCCCATTCTGGGTAGGATTTTTAGAATGGAAAAGTCACATGGGTGAATGTTCCCTAATTACATGTTAGCCTTCCTCTCACTATGTACCCCCCACCCTTCCTACCCCCAAAAGCCCTCCTTAATTTCCTCATTAAGAAATCAGAATATCAGTGCTGATGGGAAATCATTCTAGAAACAGTCTGTTCTGTTCTCTGTTCACCATCTCTGGGGATGCTCACTCATTCTCATCTTTACAGGAGAAGGTTTTGGAGAGAGAACGTCTTCTCCACACCATTCCCAGCCCCCAGATTTCAGTCATTTTTATGTAACATAATTGTTTACTTTCTCGCAGGTCTCTATTCTCAGCCTGGTCAGGCCAGGCCAGAGCTCTCTCAGAAAGCAGCATAGTATCTGTTCTGTGGACTGTGGACTGACTTGTACTTTTGAGGGGTAGCCTGAGGCCCCTGAAAGCTCTGGGTGGTAGTCTGGCATTGTGGGAGTTTGTTGGTCTGCTTTGTGGGGAGCATCTCACCCTAGCCCAGATTTGAAGGACTGTGATTCCATCTCCCAAGATCCAGGCTTTCAGATTTGGGCCCCTGGAGGCCTCCACTGTTTGGGCTGTCCCATCCTTCTAGCTTTATTGCATGAATTTGGGGGTCTGGATAAGATCAGCTCCTCTCCAGCAGCATGTCTGTGATTCCTTCCCTGGATACCTTGTTTAGGACCCAGATCAGGAGCTTCCCAGGTTCCAAGACTTCTCCCAGAGGGACAGCATCAGGATGTAGATTGCTCCATTTCCACAATGATCTTTAAATGAAATATTATCCTGTACTGGAAAGGAGGTACAGAGTTATTCACAAGAAATGAAACCTGGCTTTGGTTTGTTTTCTTCCAGCCCTGCCTTTGGTGACTATAGATAGAGTCACCTTGTCTCACACATGGTATGGTGCCTGCTGAGATACCTGTGATGACAGGGGTTCTGAGTTCATCTGCAGGTATGGGAGGGATCTGAGAAAAGACCCTCCTTGGAAAAAGGAGCTGCTTCCTTGGGATCTTCAGGGTCCCCTAGGACTGTGTTATCAATCAGTGATCATTTTTGGCACCTACTATGTTCCAGGCAAGGAACTAAGGATATACAAAGACAAAAATAAAAGTCTCTGCTCT
>NW_027185798.1:44603546-44615324 GCF_028583685.1 Petaurus breviceps papuanus
AACTGAACAATAACAATTAGAACTCCCTTCATTAAATAGTGAATATTATAACATCTTCCTTATAAATAAGGTAGAATCAGTGAATTGTCCATACTCATACATAACTCATAAGGGTGGGAGATGGGACTCAAACCCAGATCTCTGGACTCAAAGTCTAGTGTTGTTTCTGTCTCTTATGTATACTTCTTACCTCTGGTGTTTCCCTTCTCTGAACTCCTGTAGTATCTTCTGTCCATCTCTGGATGGTACAATGGATATAGCATGTTAGAAGCCCCAAGTTCAAAACCTGCCTCAGACACTAGCTTTTAGGACCCTGGACAACTCACTTAGCCTCTTTCGGTCAGTGAGACAGACAGAGAGCCCAGGGGTTTCTGGAGCCCTGTTCTGCTTCTCCTTGCATCTGCAATGGCTGATAGGATAGACTCAGAGACAGTGGACTGGTTGGATCCTGTTGCCTCCCCTCATCAAATAACTCCCCTTCCCAAAGAAAATGTCTTGTTGCATCCTACCCCTCTTTCATAAAAGGAAATAAGCATTTATATAGCACCAACTATATTCCAGGCACTAAGAGCTCTGCAAATATTATCTCATTTGATCCTCACAACCACCCTGGGAGATATGTGCTGTTATCCCTATTTTACAGATGAGGCAAACTGAGGTTAAGTGACTCGCCCAGGGTCACACAACTGGTAAATTTCTATGATCTGATCTGAACTCAGGTCTTCCTGATTCAATGTCCAGCACTCTATCCACTGCTCCACCTTGCTATCACTAGCTGAGTCTTAGGGTTTCCCTGCCTAAAAAGATGAGCAATTGATGCTATCCAAGATCTCAACTTATCCTCAAACAAAATTGGGATTACTGTCTATAGAATGGAGGACAACAAAGAACTGATTCTTTTGGCAAGAGACTTAGGAGAGGAAGAGCCTAGCATCCCCTAATCCAATTTAATTCATTGTAACAAGCATTTATTGAACACCACTTACTTACTCTGTTTAATGTACTCAAATTAATAGTCCTTGACCTCAGCAAACTTACAGTCTCCTGGGGCCATATAATAGGTGAACAGAAAACATAAGCAAGGTCATTCTTGAGGAGCCTGAAGTGGGAAAGGGAGTGGTGAAGGCTGAGGGGATCAGGACTGGTTTCCTGCAAGAGCTGCCATATGAGGTGGATTTGGGAGGACAGCCTGCACAAAGGTACACAGACAAGAGATGGAGTACAGAGTTCAGGGAACAGTGAGTAAGACATTTTGTTTGTCAAGTACGTCAAGTATGTGAAGAATCACCTGTAAAAAACCTTTAGTAAGATTAGGAAAGATTTTTATGGCATTTTATTTTTTCCCAATTGCATGTAAAAACAATTTCAAATTCTCTCTCTCCTTCCCTGCCCCCTCTCTGAGATGGTAATAGACATGATACATGTGCAATCATGCAAAATATATTTCCATATTAGTCACGTTGTGAAGGAAAACACAGACTAAAAAAAATAAAACAAAAGTGTTATGCTTCTGTCTGCATTCAGACTCCATCATTTCTTTCTCTGGAGGTGGATGGCATTTCTCATGAGACCTTTGGAATTGTGGGACATGTTTTATGTGCTAAACTGTGAAGACCTTGTATTTCATCCATTGGTAATAGGGAGTTACTAAAGTTTCATGAGCGGAGGACTAATATTGTAGGAACCAGGTAGGTGTTTTAGGGAGATGATTTTGGCATCTGTGGAGTATGGGGAGAGAAAGCAAAATGGCATTTGTCCATGAGGTCACCTGCACTTTGTGCTGTTGATGGGGGAGGAAAAGTCAGGGCCTGAGCCTATAAATACTCTCACAAATGACTTGGCAGAGTCAGTATTGAAACAGCATTCTCTCCAGAGATCCTGCACCCTGATGAGACAGGACAGGACTTATCCTTCCCCAGATTGGCAGGTGGAGATGAGAGAGAAAGAGAAGGAGTAAATGTGGAGTTGTTTGATGAGCAGTTGATACAAAGCCATTATTTAGGAAGAAAGAAATGCCATCTTTTAAATGTGTGCAAGACTCTAGTTACGCCTCTCTGGAACCATGGGGCCTATTGTATCCTAGACACCTTGAGGGATGTTGGCTTCATGCCAAGGTGAATAATGGTTGCTGTGGGGAATGAACTATTGCCATTGAGCAAAAGCCTGGCCTACCTTTTCTGGGGTCTGAGAATGTGGACTATTAATTGACCCAGGATTTCCATCCTGAACTCAATAGTGCTTTTGAGACATATGCTCTTGGGGAAAGGCAAAGCAGCAGAGGGAAAGGATGCTACAACATCCCCAGACTGAACCATATAGGTGCCCATGAGGACAGACCATTGGGCACAGTTCCTGCAGGCTGAGACCGCCTCTGCTCCTGTCCTCTTCCTTTTCCTCCCCGGCTCTGTTTCAGCAGTGTGCCCACAGATCACAGAATAGATCCAGTGTTCTTTGGGGCAGGCCCATGCCAGGAGTGAGGGCCTGAGTTTAGTGGAAACCTTTCCTGGATCTGCTATTACCTTTTAGCTGATCTGGATAGCTGTTGTCCTCTTAGCAACGCCTGTCTGTAATGAAAGCG
Source organism: Petaurus breviceps papuanus (assembly GCF_028583685.1). Lineage (NCBI taxonomy): Eukaryota > Metazoa > Chordata > Mammalia > Diprotodontia > Petauridae > Petaurus > Petaurus breviceps. Next base: position 44,606,125 of record NW_027185798.1, read on the forward strand.
TTGCCACAGCTTTGCCGGCAAGGGTGAAGGTGGCAAAGATCAGTTGTGCCAGGATGTAGCTTAATCCCTCAGCAAACACTGAGTGCTACATAACCTTCTAAGTTCCCACTTTTCAGTATTTATTAATAATCAGCCAGTCTCTAGGGAAGTATTATAAGAAGAATGAATTGTTCGTGATTTGGTAAGATTAGACAAAGAAGAAACAGGCAGGGGCTAAAGGGAAAGGCAATTAAGTTAAATACTTTAGAAAACTACCCTGAGGATCAAGTGAGCACTTCAAGCAGCCTATAGGCTAGGCTTGGGAAGAGAAGGCTCTGGAGGCAGGAGTCCCAGCACTCAGCACAGCGCCGGGCACATCGCAAGCATTGATAGATGCTGTTGATTTATTGATTGACAACTTCTAAGTGCCCCCAGACACCTCTCTGTGATGATAAATTAGAGAACAGTTGCTAAGCCTGTATTGGTGGAGAGGATTTCTTCTAATGAGCATGAAAGGAGGAGTGTTAAATTGTAAGGTACCAGGTGCTGTGTTTCTGTCTGGAGGGGGGTGGACTGTGTTGACTGGAAGTGCCTCTGGTATGACCTGAGAGTACTCCAACTCTGATTCTATGCCCAGCTCCCCAGACCCACAAGATACCCCCTCATTCACTTGTTCATTCATATATTTGTTGGTTCTTCCATTCATTCATTCATGCATTCAGTACACATAAAGCCCACTGGGTGGGAGGCACTGGGCTAAGCTCTGAGTGGTATAGAGATAACTAAGACAGAGCCCCTGTCCTCAAGGAACTTGGATCTTAGTAGTAACAGTGAAATGTGCACAAAAAAACAAATACAGATTGGAATATGGTGGGGAGTATATAAAAGGATCATCATAAGCCTGGAGAATCCTAGACCTATAGCTGGAGGGGACCTTTAAAGCCTTCAGGTCCAATACCATCATTTGAGAGATGAGCAAACTGAGGTCCATAGAGGTGTGGTATGGTGTGGGACAGTACTCTATACTTATATCTTATATTACTTATATCTTATATACTTACTCTATACTTATATATATATCTTACTCCATACTCTAGGGTACGGTATGGTCTAGTATGGTATGGTGTGTCCAGGTTCACATGGCTAGGAAGTTTTGGAGGCAGAATTCAAACCCAGTTATTTCTAATCAGATGAGAGAGATCACTACCAGCTAGTGGAATGGGGGTTAGGAGAAGGATGTTAAGGGGTTTTCAAAGGATTTGAGCTGTGTCTTTAAGCATGAGTCAGAAGGCTTTGTGACCTACTGTCTCAGTATCTTGGCCATATGGTTCCAAATTGGTATTTTGGGTGATTTCCTCAGTGTGTGAACTTCCTCACGTGCTACTTTTCTTCCCCTCAATGAAATGAATGCTTCTTCCTTCAAAAAAAAAGCTCTGTTTTTCTTTCTGGAATAAGATACTGGGCCTGCTATGAGGATGCCTGATGATGCCATGAAAGAAGGGTTTTTATAAGTGAAGATGATCCTTGAGCCACTCCTGTAGCCGGTGAACTAAGAGAAAGTTCTCCTGGAGAAAGAGCTAAAGTGCTTAGAGACAGGTTCCTAGTAAAGAGAAGGGGGCAGGATGGGACATTGAGGAAGAGAGGACACAGAGCATGTGACCAGAGGTGTGAGATGACTTCAGAGACATTGTTCTACTGACTCCAAAGGACCATGAGATGAGATCACACCATGTGTCACCGTCCTGGCAGGAGATAAGAATAGGGCACAGGAACTTGAGCAAAACACAGCCTTAGACCTTGCCAAGCAGAGTCTCAGAACTGTGGTGGAAAGAGCCCCTCACATGGAGTCCTGTGGTCAGGACAAAATAATTGTATAGACTATGATTAAGTAGTTAGCTATTCCTGAGTCCTTGGGAGTACATTTGTTTGCTCCAAATTCAGGTAAAATTTACATTACAGGAAGAAAAGACTTTTGGATGGGCTGTATCATAAGATCATGGAATATTAGATCTGGGAGGGGCCTTAGAGATCATCTTCTAGGCCAGAGGTGTCACATGCTACCAGCCAAACTCCCCAGTGTGACCTGAGGCTGATTAAAAGGTAATTGGGAAATGTTTAATAAAATAAATATACAATACAACATAGACAATATTAAGTTGTGGTGTTCTAAGACAACATGTTGCCCAAAGGGATCTAACCCAACCCCTTTTGCACATCACAGGAGGCAAACAGGAAGGAGAGAGAGAAGACCTGAGTTCAAATCCTGTCTCAGACACTTCCTAGCTGCATGACCTGGGGGCAAGACACTTAATTTCTCTCAACATCAATTTCCTTATCTGTAAAATAGGGACAATAAGAGTACCTACCTCACAGGGCTGCTGTGAGAATCAAATGAGATAATTTAAATAGTGTTTTTGCAAACATATACATGTATACCTATGGGTATATATATGTATATATACATACATGTGTGTATACATGTATATGCACACATGTGTATTATAGATGTCTGTATGCATTTTAGTTTAGTAGCTTAAAACCATATTAGGACTTTTGAAAAATCGTGTGTGTGTGTGTACATTTATATAAGGCACTATGTAAACATTATTATTAATAAACAATATACCTATGATATGGTTCTTTATTAATAATACTTATTAGCAATGAATCATTATTTTAATGTGTATTTGAATCATACAGATGTGGAAGGAAGCTCTAGAACAGGGGTGGGGAATCTACAGCCTCGAGGCCACATGTAGCTCTCTAGGTCCTCAAGTGTGATCCTTTGACTGAATCAAAGCTTCACATGGTTCTGTGAACTTGGATTAATAAGGGATGAACAAATGCTGGATATAAAATATTTCCTAACCTTTGACCATTATGCTTTTTAAAAATATGTTCAGAAATTATGTGCTTTAATTTCATAAAAAATATTACATTGCCTTATCCATGAAAGCAATTTTTAAAATGAGATAACAATTGTAAAGCACTTAGCACAGTGCTTGGAATACAATAGGTGCTATGTAAACGTTAGGCATTATTATCGTTGTAAAACAAAGAAAAATGCAAAAGGACTCCCAGTCTTTTGTGGTTCCCATAACTTTTCTGTTAATGGTGACGATCATACAAAACTGGACAGGACATGCTAAGGATAACAGTTTGGAGGACATCTAATATAGTACTAAACTGTTATTAATTAAATTAATTTAATTTAAATTTAAAATAATTTAATTTTAAAATTAAAAATTAAAAAAAATTTAAAAAATTTAATTTAAAATAAAATAAATTAAAAAAATTAAATCCTTTAATTCAACAATGCCACTAACAATAATAATAATAGCATTTATATAGGTTTGCAAATCACTTTACATGTGTTATTTTACTGGATCTTCATAAAAACCTTATGAGGTAGGTGCTATTATTACCTCCATTTTACATCTAAGGAAACTGAGGCCAAGAGAAGGTTCACAGTCAGAAAATGCCTGAGGCAAAACTTGAATGAAAGTCTTCCTTTCTCCAAATCCTGCCCCCTATCCACAGTACCACCCAGCTGCCAGTATTATAATCTAGGCTCTGAGCCATACAAAGATAAATAAAGCAAAGGCTCTGCCCTCAAGGAGTTTATAGTCTAGTGGCAGAAGTAATGTACCCAAATTAACCAGTATAGGTAGCATGCAAAAGGAATAGAAAATGCCATGACCTTAGATGAGAGAAAGCACTTCTGACTGAGTGCCAATACCAGATGCCATTTACTTCAAAGAGGTCAAACACATGTACACAATTTATAACAACACTTTTTGTTGTAGTAAGGAACTAGAAATAAAGTGAATTCCCATCAATTAGAGAACAACTGAATAAATTATAGTACATGAGTGCAATGATCTATTATGGCACCATGAGAAATTATGACTATGAAGGATTTAAAGAAACCTAAAAGGACTTATATGAGTACAGAGAAGAGAACCAGGAGAATATTTCACTCAATGGTCAAAATAATACAAAAGAAAAAAACAACACTGAAAGGTTTCAGGGCTCTAATCAATGAAATGATCAATCATGACTTCAGAATTCTGATGAGGAAACATGCTTCCCATAAATTGGCAAAGAGGTGATAGACAAAAGGTAGAGGAAGAGATGTATATTTTCAAATGTGGTCAGTGTGTTGCTTTATTTTCCTTTGCTTTCACTTATGTAAGGGATTTTATTCTATATGGCAGGGGGAAGGGGGATATTAGTGAGTAATGAAAATAATCCAAAAGAAAAATAGGAAAGGAAAGAATGTGAATGAAACATAAAGAGTATGAATGATAAAAGCTAAAAGATGTTCAGGACACACAAAGAATTGAGGCAATTTTGTCATTATTGTGTTAAACTTGATATTCACTTAACAAAACTAACTTCATATGGCTGAAGTTGACAATAGCATATAGTTGAATTCATATATAATCCTCTTTTCTATTCTGTGTACTTAAATATCTGTGGTTGTTACATTAGTATTAAATCCAAATTATGCAAAGAGAAAATATTTTTAAAAGATCACTTACATAGCTATTCATCCTCTAAATGTGAAATTCTTGTCCAGTGATCAATGAGTGATCATGCTCTTAGAAGCATCATTTCCCTCTTGATCTTCTTGCTATGAATTAATAGAAAACAAAGAGAAATTGTAACTGAATGGAATGATAGCTCACAAATTTCTCTTTTCCAACCAAGGACTTGGAAAAGGTTTTTTTTTTTTATCATGGATTCAGAAGCAAGAGGGAACATCATTTCTTGGAACATAATAATAATAATAATAATAATAATAGCTAGCATTTATATAGCACCTACTGTGTGCTGGATACTGTACTAAATGTTTTATAAATATTATCTTGCTTGATCCTCACAGCAACTCTAGGAGGTAGATGCTATTATTATTCCCATTTTACAGATGAGAAAACTGGGACAAACAGAGGGTGAGTATCTGAAGTCAGATTTGATCTCAGGACATTTGGTCATCTAGTATTACAGCACCCATAAAAATTACTTGGAAAGAGATCATAAACAATTGTAGTGTGTGCAGGAATATTTGTTGCACAGGATGAAGAATTAGAGAAACTATATAAAGAACTCAGTAAAACTCTTCAGATGGAATTGGCTTTTACTCTAATACTTGGTGTGACTACAGTGTAATGATAAATATATGGGAGACAGGAGAGATGATGGGAAAGGATGTTGGAAAACATGGTTCAAAAATAAGAAATGAGTGAGTCCAGAGACTTTGTGCCCAGAGATTATGAATACAGTCACGTCCCGATTAGTGTGAATGATGAATCCTGCGAAGTGGTTGCATATATTTGAATTTGCACTAATTAAATTTATAATCATGTAAAACATGGTCATTGATTCTAGCCCAAAGGAAATATACAGTGCAAATTTGAATAATGTGACCACTGAACTGGATTCTTTATTTGCACTAATGGGGATCTGACTGTATTTATTCTGGAAGAGAATTGAGATGTACTAGAAATGGCAAGAATCGAATAATACCACAAAGAATGAAATGAATTATATTCTGGTACTAACAACTGGTTATTCATGTGGGAGTCAATCCTGAATCAGCCGTCTGTGTATAATCAGACCACCAACTTGTTAGAGTCAGCATAAAAATCGATACTAAACTAGAAGAAAGAATTAAAATGAGAAAATATGGTGTGCATTTGAAGCCACTCTGGCCTCAACTGTTTAAACATATCCTCTCCAAAAGGAAAATGGATAAAAGAGGACACATCAACACAAGATTCTCCCCTGTTTCATTAAGAAATTCAACCAATGTAAGTTAGCCAACATAGTGAAGAGACCAAAATGGCCTCAAAATCCTTCAGGCAGCAAATGCTTGATCCTTTTGTTTGGTATGCTATAGTGATGATTGGCATTTTTGGACTAGGTGGCCACTGTGGTTCCTTCCAATTCTCAAAGACGATGATGTCTTGCCAAGGTTTAGCATATAAACTCATATGTAAAAATATTATGGAAGAAAGCAGGAGAAAATTATGACTATAAAATCATAAAACAGTAAGAAGTGAAAAAATAAATTTACACAAAGCTTGTTGAGAGAGTCATTTAAGTCAAATCATCCCAAGAGAATTTTAAGCATGAAATTGGAAAGAGGCTAACAAACAGGCAAAAAATGGAAAAGATCTGCCAAATGTTCAGTAACAAACTCTTTCCTTCAGCAATGACAATGGGACTGCCACGATTGCTCTCTATCACAGTCCCTGCTGAGCTATATGAGCAACTAGAAATGACACTATAGAAAACAAAGCCTGGAAAAGCAATTAGACAAGACCAAGTATACAAGGATGCCCTGGAGATAACACAATTTTGAGAGCAATTCTCAACTTCTCTTTTTAAATGGAGGGGACCAAATGGAAGCAGGAAACATATAATATTGAAATAAGTGATTAAAGAAAATATTAACTAGTGACCCATATGCTTACCTTCTCTCCTTTAATAAAATCTTCGTAGTTTAATCTACACATCTCCAGAGCATCCTTGTTGGAAGTCTGAGAAGGGAAAAGGTGGATTTTGCAAACAATAGTCTATAGCAGATCCAAGTTTTATTTACCAACTACTTGAAAGGTCAAATCAAGAACACAAGATTCCATACTACTTATTGTCAACTAAAAGAAAACTTTTTTTAGTAATAAAAACATCTCATGTTTATGTAGTATTTTAAGGCTCACAAAGTGCTTTATATACACTATCAGCAACTTGGTGACATAATGGATAGAGTATTTGTCCTGGAGTCAGGAAGCCCTGAATTAAAATCTGACCCCAGATACTTACTAGCTGTGGGACCCTGGAGCAAGTCACTTAGCCTCTGTCTACCTCAGTTTTCTCAACTGTAAAATGGGGATAATTTACCTTGCAAGGTTGTTATGAGGATCAAATGAGATAATATGTGTAAGTCACTTAGCATAGTGCCTAGCACATAGTAGGCACTTAATAAATGCTTCTTCTCTCCCCTCTCTCATTTAATCTTCCCAACAACCCTTTGAAGACATGTTATTATTATCCTCATTTTACACTTAATGGAACTGAGGCAGAGAAAAGTCAAATGCCTCATCCTGGGTCATACAGCTATCAAGTTTCTGAGGCAGGATTTGAACCCAGAGATAACCAGTGCACAGTCTATGTGCTCTGTTGACTTTCCCTGAAAATGCCATGAGATCTAGAGGACAGCTTCTGCTGAATGGGATGACCCCTACCCTCCACCATGAATCCTTTACAAGAGAACATGTATAAGAATTCAAAGAGTGAGATGGCATGATCAGAGTACTCTCTGCCTCTTTGATGAGATCACAGGACCATCAAAGCATTATATAGCTGGCACTTATATTTAGCTTGCGGTCAACTATAATTGCCAAGTCTTTTGTCTTCTATGCTTCTGCCTACTTGAGCCTTCCTTGCTCTTAATTTATAATAATAACACTATAAATACTATATAACATTTAAAGGTTTACAAAGGGCTATATGTATTATCTCATTTTCCACTCTTAGGCACACCTATGAGATAAGTGCAGTTATTATTCCCATTTTACAGATGAGGAAACTGAGGCTGAGAGAGGTCAAGCGACCTACCCAGAGTCACATAGTTAATAAGTATTTGACACAGGATTTGAACTCAGCTCTTAATTCCAAGTCTGTACTTCATTCACTCTTCCATTTAGCAGATTCATATTCAAGAAGCATTTATTAAGCTCCTACTGTGTGCCCAGCACTGTGTTAGGAAACCCTAAATTAATAAGGTTAAGTTCATAGGTTTGATCCCTTTATGAGCAGGCAGACTTGTGTTCCCCAATTACACTCCTACCCCTGGCTATCTACATAATTGTAACTTGTATTTATATAGTGCTTTATGTTTTTCAAAGTTCTTCCATTACCAAAAAAACAAACAAAAACAACCCTGGCAGGTAGGTAAGACAAATATAAGTATCATTGACCCCAAACATGGGAGACCAAATGAATGGTGATATCATAGACAGAAATGGAGAAAGCAGAAGAAACAGCAGGCTTCAGGTGGAAATTAGCAAACTCAGCTTGGCACATTGAACCTGAGGTGCTGGGTGGGACATCTAGAAGGAGATATCCTGTAGGTAGTTGGAGAAGCAAAGTAAGAATTCAGAAAAGGTGTCAAGATGGAAAGTAGAAATGTGGGAGTTGTCTGCACAGAGATAGGAAATGATTTTAAGTCTATTAGTGGGCTTAAACCAAGGTACCCAACGTTATGCAGATATAAGTCAGCAGATGGGTACAGGAGAGGAGGAGACACCACTGTGGAGGGAAAGGGGAAACCCACATAGAAGGGAGCATTTTGATGTTGGACTCTCAAGACCTGATCTGGATATGGCTATCAGTTAAGAGGTATTAGACAGCTGCATGACAGGGACTAGAGAGGTAAGCATATATTTGTTGAGTGCTAGAACCAAATGGTCAGACGATGAGAGAAAGACTCTGAACATGCTCAAAGCATGCATTTGTGTAATGTTGCTGTTCAGTCATTTGTGAATGACTCTTTGTGACCCCATTTGGGGTTTTCTTGGGAAAGATACTGGAGTGATTTGCCATTCATTTCTCCAGCTCATTTAACAGATAAGGAAACTGAGGCAAAGGGGGTTATGTGACTTGTCCAGGCTCACACAGCCGAATGTCTGAGGTCAGATTTGAACTCAGGAAGAGGAGTCTTCCTGACTGGAAGTCTGGCACTCTATCCACCGTGCCATCTAGCTGCACTTATGTTGCTGTATAATATAACTGTTATAATATTTCTTCCATTGTGAATAAAATCCCTAGAGAAATTGGCTTTCACCTAACATAGGTCTTTGCACCCAGCAAGAGCTTAATAAAAGTCTGTTGAATGGATGGATGGATGAATGTATACAGACATTGAGATTAAGCCTCAAAGCAAGGAGACTCCATTGTGCAGCCACACTGGAGGACTTGCAATCATCCAAACACATCACATACACCCTTATTCTTATGCCTTTGTTTATTGCCTGCTCTTTAAGCCTAGGACACACCCACCCACCCCACCCCTCGACCATCTCTGCTGTTGGTATACTAATCAAAGCCAAGTTTAAATATTACCTCCCAGGAAGCCTTTCCTGATTGATTCTCTGCTCTCTCCCTCCTCCTCCTCCTCCCCCTCCCCCTTCCCCTCCCCCAATCCGAAGACGGCC
>NW_027185798.1:44615424-44630427 GCF_028583685.1 Petaurus breviceps papuanus
CCTTCCTCTTCCTCCTCCTCCTCCTTCTTCTTCTTCTTCTTCTTCTTCTTCTTCTTCTTCTTCTTCTTCTTCTTCTTCTTCTTCTTCTTCTTCTTCTTCTTCTTCTTCTTCTTCTTCTTCATCTTCTTCTTCATCTTCTCTGTCTCTGCCTATCTCTCTATCTCTTTGTTTCTGTGTCTCTGTATCTCTGTGTCTTTCTGTCTCTGTCTCTTTCTCTCTCTCCCTGTTCCAATTTGCATTCTATTTAGCTGGGTAGGTGTCTAGTCCCTTAGCAGACTGTTAACTCCTAGAGGGCAAGGACTAAATCTTATTCATCACCATGTATCCTGTAGAACCTAACTATGTGCATTGCAGTAGTAAGCACTCAGGAGAAGACAGATGTTTGAATAATAACTGAATGAGTGATGAATCCTATGAAACTATCGCAACATCTGCCCTGATCTCATAGCATTTTATATTGTATATTTACTGTTGTTTTACTCATTTACCATTAATCAGTCCATCTGCTTAGGGACCATACCATCGCTTTTGGTAGATTGTAAGCACACCAAGGGCAGAATCTCAGTCATATCATAGCTACATCTCTTCTAGCATCTAACACTGTGTGTTTCACATAGTAGACATTTAAGAGAATGTTCATCGAGTGAATGCCTGAGTAAATGACAAATTCTACAAACCTACTGCATCTGCACTTGGATGGGCAGGCTGTCGGGCTCACCCCTGGCACACTTACCTCTAGCTAGCTTGCTGGAGACCAGGATGGGAGCAGGGTGGACGGGCAGGAGGGGGTTGCTTTATTTCTTTATTTGTTTTCTGAGAAAGGTCAAGCAAGGACACCCTTGTAAGCACCATCCCTCAGACTAGGGGCACAAGGGAGTTTGGGGGCTACAGAGGAGGAGGGTGCTGAGAGAGCTTCATGCAAGTACAAAGAACCACTCCTCCTGCTGCAATAAAGGGCACCATTAGGATTTTTAATTGCTTCCTAACCTTTCATTAATTGGGGCCCTGCGCAGAGAGGGACGTCACAATGGCAGGTCAGGAGCTGGAGCTCCTACATGCAAATGCGCCACCATCGGGGCTCAGGCGTTGGAGATGGGGCCTGTGGTTCTTCCTTTCTTCCACTCATCCCTCCCCTCTGGTATCCAGGATGGCGAGTGATCCCAGTCTACCTCCTAGGAGAGGGGCGGCTTCCCAACGGAAGGAGGGGCCTTGAAAGCTTCCCACCTCCTCCCCTATACCCTGGCCAGTTGTATCCCGTCCCCAGGAGAGGGGTGCCTGGGTTGACTTGATTTTTTTTAATGTTGCTTGCCTCCTCTTCTATATTTACATAATAATGAGTTTAATAAATAGTTGTCGGGAAGATGGATGAGAGCCCTGTCTTTATTTTTTCCTGACAGATTTAGGCCTTTATGAAACTCTCCTAAGCAGAAGCTGTTTGCAGCTAATGAAAGGTAATCACCAAGAGACCTGGGTTTGTTTTAGCGCTCCCCTCCCCCAGAATTGTGTGGCTTGTCATGGGAATGTCCGAGTGCTTCTCCTGAGAAAGGATAAAATCATAGCACCTGCTATCACGATAAGCCCAATACTCTGATACCTTCTTCCCTGGGAGAAGGCAATTACATCACAAAACTATCCCAGCATGGCATAGGGAGTCAGGACACCAGGGCTTATGTCCTCATTCTTCCAAAAGCTAGCTGTGTGACTAAGTTTCTCCTCACTGAACTTCAGCATCTCATGGGTAAAATTATGGGCTGAGGGGTTGAGTGTAGCCTAGAACATAGCATCATAGATTTAGACAGCTAGAAGGAACCTTAGGGAAAATTGGGCCAACCCCTACATTTTACAGATATGGAAACCAAGGCATGGAAAGGTGAAGTGATTCTAAGCTTTTACCATTACAACCATGTCATTCTAGGGCACATGCTGCCAAATTAGATTCAGGTAAACTGAATTGGGAATCCTTTAGGGTAGGCTGTGGTAGGGCTGCTGACCTTGAGTCAGAAGAACCGAGTTTGAGTCCATCCTTAGACACTCGCTTGTCTGTGGGAACCTGGGCAGGTTACTTGAACTCTTTGGGACTCAATCACATCATCTATAAAATGGGGATCATGATATTAACTGCCTTCCAGGGTGGTTATAAGGATCAAATGAGATGATATTTGTAAAGTGATTTGCTGACTTTAAAGTGTTGTATAAGTGCTAGTTATCATTCTTATAGGTAGAAAAAGATACTCCTATGAGAGAAAAAAAGTCAGGATGATTCCTCTCTCATATCTATCTATCTATCTGTCTGTCTGTCTGTCTGTCTGTCTGTCTATCTATCTATCTATCTAGATATTTTGGGAAAATCCCAAAGAAGTGAAGTTATTTATCCAGGTCACCCAGAATTAGGAGCAGGCCCCCATGCCTCTGTTCTCTTGACCAATTGACAGGTGTCATGGAGAAGGGGAGGGAGATGGAGTCATGTGGGGTTTCCTCATTTACTACCTACAGACCAGTCCAAATGGGGAGAAAGATGATCGGTGCCTGGCTCACAACAGCTCTAGCTGTCCCTCACAAAGCTCTGAAGTCAACATTTCCTTCAAGCCTCTTTTTTCTTTCCTGGTCTACACAGATCTCCTCTACTCCAGCCAGCTTAGTCCATTCACCACCCCCCCCAACAATCCATACTTTCAATAGATTTTTTTAATTTTAATCCCCCCCTCTATCTTTTTCACAGATCAAAACTCACCTCCTCCAGGTAGTCTTTCCCATCTACCACATCTTTGTTGTATTTCAATGCTTCAGACCCCATTTATGCTAGATTCATTTATACTTATTGACTTTGCTTGCCTAAGCATTCTTCCAAGCAGTAGCTGACATTTCTCTAATGCTTGCAGTTGATGAACTCTTTTTTCCCCTCTGAATTACTTCAGTTGATCCCCAAGACTGTGTTTGTCCTTTGTTTTCGAAGAGGACCATGGCATCAGGGAAATGATGACATGACTTGCAGTTGACTTGGATGTGAGTGAGGGAGGGCTGTGCAAGGTCACCAGCCTCACTTTCTCCTCCAGAGCCATCGGGGTCCAGTGACCAGATATTCATCAGGATGACTGGACATGACACAGGATGCAATGGGAGACCCTGGCCCTTTTAGGCTAAGGCCTTTTCAGGTTCTCACTTAGATTGAGATAATGCCCATTCAGTGAATAGGCCTCTTTAAGAAGTGAGTGAAGGGATGGGCCCTTTAATTAGAAAAAGAAAAAATCCAGGTGGGAGGGAAAGACCCTCAGGGTTGCTGTTCCAAAGAGAAAGTTACCATTGACATTCACTCTAAGCCAGGAGGGCCCAAAGTACAGCCATGAAGTGGAGCTTGGGCCTGGACCTATTGTAGTCCAATCTATGAGCTTAGGAGTGAATGATCCCCAAGGTAGGCATAGGAAGTAATGCAGTATTATAAGCCCCATTTTACAGATGAGGAAACTGATGCCCAGAGCAATTAAATAATAACAACATTTCTATAGCATTTTAAGGTTTGCAAAGTTCTTTACACACATCTCATTTGGCCCTCGAGACAATTTTGTGAAGCAGGTGTTATCATTATCCCTTTTAACTGATGGGGAAACTGAGGCAGAGAAGTGTGACTTACCCAGGGTCACACAGATAGTAAATGTCCAACCTAAGATTTGACCTCAGATCTTCCTCACTTCAAGCCCAATGGTTTGCTCACTATATTATCTTAAGTGTCTGGATTCACATCAGGTCGGCATGGCTGAGTTGAATTTTAGAGCTGGAAGGAACTTTAAAACATCATCACCTGAATGTGAGCCACATCCCTATCACAACCACAAGTTCTCAAGAGGACAAAGGTCTTAAAAAATACCACACTTAAAAGGAAGGCAAAGGGAGTAAACATTTATTAAGCAGCCTAGCACTGTGCTAAAGTGCTTTACAAACATCTCATTTGATCCTCATAACAACTCTGTTCTACTATTATCTCCATCTAACAGATGAGGAAACTGAGGCAAACAGAGGTTTAGGGACTTGCCCAGGGTTGCATGGCTAGTAAGTGTCTGAGGCTAGATTTGAACTCAGGTTGTCCAGACTCCAGACTCTATCCCCTAAGCCACCTAACCACTCTAGAATAAAGAGATATTGCAAACACGTCTTTAAAAGTAAAAAATGCTAGGCTAGTAGTAAGTAGTGTTGTTATTGACAGTAGATCTACTATCAGTCATCACTGAGTAAGCAGCCCCATCTGATAGGCAATGCCTTTGCACCCTACACTTTTAACTCTCTTTGGTTCCAGCCCCTGGGAACACTTGCCCTTGTTAATTGTGTAGCGAAGGGAAGCAGTTCCTTGTGTCAGAGGAGATCAGTCAGTGTTGTTCCATGTAAGATGCAGAGATCCCGTAAGTGACAGAAATTCAGGGACACCCCAGATTTCTCCAGGCACCCCCTTCCTGGACCAGAGCCTGTGGGGTCCCCCCGGCTGGTTGTTCTCCTCGGCTGGGGCTGCTGGAATGACTGCTCCCACAGCAGCCTGTCATCTGCTGGGGATTACGACGCCATTTGTTCTAATTCTTGTTGACATTTCATTTCACACGCTATTAAATGAGCTTCTCCAGAAGGGATGAAATAGAAGTTTGTTTTAGCAGGAGAGAAAAAGGAATGTGTGCTCTGGGGTAAAACTAGTCCCTGATTTATTTCCATGATAAAAATGAGTGGACCAGGAGCCAGCTGTCCCAACCACTGGGACCCATGGGTCTGCCCTGCTCATACTTCACTTAGGTCCCAGCTCCAGTCACTCCTAAGGTGGAGGGAGAAGGGGCAGTCATGCAAGCCTGAAACAACAGGGCAGGTGGGGCAGGACGAGGCTCCCGAGTGATGGAACAGAGAGTAACAAGAGACATGATCTCCCTACCTCAACTCTCTTCCCATTCCAGTCCATCCTTCCATCCTCTACTCAGCATTCAAATGGATCTCCTTAAAGCCTGTGTGACCATGTCACCTCCTCCCATTCACTCAACCAGAGTGACTCCTTATTGCCTCCAGGACCTGGCACCTTCCTACCTTTCCAGTCTCATTACACCTTACATCACCTTAACCTAAACTCTTATACCTTACACCTAGAAGTGAAATGAATGGAGCACTGATCCTGGAGTTAGGAAGACCTGAACTCAAATGTAGCCTTAAACACCTACTACGCGTGACCCTAAGGAAGTCACTTTACCTTGGCCTCAGTCTCCTCAACTGTAAAATGGGGATAATAATAACACCTGCCTTTCAGGGTTGTTGTAAGGATCAAATGAGATATTTTTAAAATACTTAGCACATTGTCTGGTACAAAATGAATGCTTAATAAAGGATTATTCATTCCTTCCTTCTCCCCCCCCCCCACTCTACTCTCCTTCCCAAGTGTCCTTCTATCCAGTGACACTGGAATCCTTGCTGTCTTCCACATAAGACACTCCATCTCTTGACTACAGGTATTTGTACCAACTTTCCCCCATACCTGACACTCTCCCCCACCCCTCATCTCTGCCTCCTAGCTTCCCTGACTTCCTTCAAGTACCAGCTGAAGTCCCACCTTCTGCAAAAATCCTCTTTCAATTCCCCCTTAATTCTGTTGATTATCTCCACTTTCCCCTCTCTGTATCTTGTTTGTACATAATTCTTTACATGTTGTCTCTCCCATTAGGTTGGGAGTTCTTTGACAGTAGGGACTGGTTTTTCTCTCTTTTCATTCCCAGCACAGTGCCTGGCACATAGCAAAAACTTAAAATGCTATTTAACTAACTGGCAATGCCATTCAAAAGTCCTAGTGGCTTGTCCAGTCCCAGGCAGACTTTTGACTCTCTTGACTTCTTGACTTTGAACCAACAGTGTAGGAAGGAGGAACTCTCCTGGGATTGTTTCATTGCACGGTTATTGAGGAAGAGAAATAAAAGCAGTCGGGTTTTATTAGAGAAGCTAACCAGCAGTTCAGCAGTCACAGATCTCTTCATCTTATCACACAGGTGGCAAAGGCTGCTCATTTTAATGATAAGGCAGTGGTGAGCTCATGTGCTGTAGTAGAAAGGGCAGCAGACTTGGAGTAGCAGTACTTGGCTTCTTGGGTTCAAATCCAGGCTCAAATACTTCCATAAGAGGAAAAGTGTGACCACAGCAGATAGCTACCTCTTTCAGCTCAATGAGTAAAAATTGGAGTAATGCTACTTATACTTCAGGTCATTGTGCAGAAAGAGCTTTGTAAGCCTCTTAGGTGCTTTCCAGCTCCAAATCCTATGCTTTCATTCCCCAGTTATCCTTTTACGCCCCAAGCCAAAATCTCTGACCCGTCTAATATCCACTTGAGGTCATTAATAGGAGCTAACTGGATTAGAGATCACCCCTGTCCTGGTCAAATAAAAAGCTACCATTGTTGGGTTTTGGGGGGGAAAAGTCTTGGATTGTGGGGCATTAGGAATAATGGTCCCTTCCCAATCCACCTGGTTATTGTGGCTGGGGCTCTGCGTGAAGAGTCCTTGCCTTTCTTATGTGAGGCACTTCTAGCCTTTCCTTGTTCAGTATGTCTTAGAGTAATCCTGGAACATAAGAGGAAAAGGAGGAGGAGAGAGGATAGGACAAAGGTTTGTTCTAAAATGTGATGGCCCCTTGTACCTGGCATCCCAAAGTCTGGGAATCTTCCCTCTATCTAAGTATGTTGTGGTAGAGTGGGAAGGCACCCTAGAAGTCATCTAGTACAAGCCCCTTATTTTACACATGAGGAAGTGATTTTCCCAATATCAGATTAATTAAGGTAATATAAGGACCAAGATTAGAACACAGCTCTCTTGTCTGCCTAGAGCCATTCCTTTCCATTTTGCTCCCTTGCTTTTATGAAGATGCCTTGCATCTGTTGAAAGCATATACTCAGGACCTTGGACTTAGACCCTGGGACCATTCTGGCCTCTGATACTATGAGTTTTCACCTTATCTAGACCCAAATCATCCAAAGGTGTTCTAGAACTAGCCCATACCATCTCAAATTCGATTACTAAATGATCAAAATGAGCATTTCCACCTTGGAAAATGGCGAACACCAAATCAGAGTTTATTTTGTTGATTGCTTAGATTTAAGAAAATGATAGCAAAAATATTAATAATATAGATTAAACTTAAAAATGTGTCAGAGAAAAAAAATATTTTCCCAGAGAAGCCAGTTGTTAAACATTTACCACCACACACCTACCCCTACACTCCCCCCACTCCATTTTTAAACCAAACCACAACAGGTATCCCTATTTCTCTTCTTCCCTCTCTTAGTATTGTCTTCCTTCATTAGAATGTAAGCTCCTTGATCACAGGGACTATCTTGCTTTCTTATATTGATATCCCTAGCATTTAGCACCGTGTCTGGGACATAATAAATGCTCACTAACTGATTGGCTTGGCTAAGGAATTTGAACTTTACTCTATAGGCAAGGGGGAGCCATTGAAGAATTTTGACCAGGGTAACATAATAAAAGTAATATTTGTAAGAAAATGAAATTGGTGTTGGTATACAAGAGGCACTTGTATAGAAAAGCCTCCCCCGGTGCCGTGTGCCAGGTTGTGCCTACAGCAGGTCCTCAGCGTGCAAGGTTGACTGACAGACTCATTTGCCACATTTCTAGGCTAGGAATGAAATCAGACGGTCATGTTCGTCCGCAGGGTTCTACCTCACTGGTCCCTGCCTGTCACCCAGAGATGACAGGCTGCTCCTTAAAATGCCCATCTGGGTCAGGAGGAATTTAGTCCTCTGCCTGCTCATCCTTTTTTTAGTCCTCAGCTGGTTATAATTTTTGTCCCAGCCTTATCCCTCCAGGTTAGAGAGTGGCAATAATGAGGAGGAAAGGCTTTGAAAAGAGGGGTGCACTGGTGCAGATCACCCAGCCAGCTGGGTGCTGGCTTGTTCCGCCTGAACTCCATTTGTATGGCCTTATTCATTTTCAGACTCCTGATAAAACTAGCCTTTTTTTTTTTTTTTGCCTTGTCCCTCTACCTCCCTCCCTGAGGGATATTTGCTGCCCTGGGAAGATGATGCTTGGACAGAAAGGAGAAATTTGATCGACTAGTAGGGTTAGGGATGTGAGTAATTCTCTGTGAACCCTAGTCTCTGTTGACATCTGGAAAGCATTTGGTCATTACCTGATGGAGTAATTGGGTATTTTTCTAGGAAATAGAGGTGGCAGCAGTGGCCTAAGCTCTTGAGAATTCTACTAAGAGCTCTAACATCACACAGAGATTTTCCCAGCCTCCACTGGGGAGGGCATTACCC
Organism: Petaurus breviceps papuanus; assembly: GCF_028583685.1. Lineage (NCBI taxonomy): Eukaryota > Metazoa > Chordata > Mammalia > Diprotodontia > Petauridae > Petaurus > Petaurus breviceps. The sequence goes on from NW_027185798.1 coordinate 44,623,706, forward strand.
TGGTTGTTTTGTTCCCACACTCCTTTTCCTAGAGCATCAGAATCTGTGTGTGTGTGTGTGTGTGTGTGTGTGTGTGTGTGTGTACACTCATATGTAATCAGAAAATTCATGAAAACTATAAAAAGTCCAATTTATCACGGTAAAATGAGTTTCTGTGTTGCCTGCATAAATTAAACAAGACCAAGCCTGTACAGGAAAGATTACTATTTTTACAAGCCAGGCTGAAGGAGTGTATCTTCCATGTTTGTGTGTGTGTGTGTGTGTGTATTTACATACATTATTCTAGTGAATCAGTGGAATTGGGTGTGCTTGGTGACAGGAAAAGATGGGCAGGCATCAGAGAATTTCTCAGGGTGCACATGAATGCCCAGGATCCAAGCATCCCTCCTTTCCCATATCACACCCCATCATCACCCTCCCTTGGTCCTCTTTATACAGAGATGAGACCATAGGAGGAGAAAATATTTCACGTCTTTCTCTCAGTTTCATAATAGGGATGTTTCATTTTATTCCTTTGTTACCAACAGCATTGCCCAATAGCATTCAGTGGTATATAGAAGGTTGGTACTATACTAGGAACCTAGAGGTTCTCACCCTTTGAGAGAAGCATTGTAGTCTACTGGAAAGTCCACTGGGAATCAAGGAGACCTAAACTCTAGTACCAATTCCACCACTTATTAGCTATGTGACATCGGGCCAATCATGTCACCAATAGGTGCCAACTTCCTCATCTGGGAAATGGAGATAATGACACCTGCCCTCTACCTCACAGGGTTTTTGGGAGGAACAAATGAATCAACATATGCAAAAGTACCAAAACTTAATCCAGAGATAAACTCTCAGATAATCACATTCGTCTACATGCAGGCATTTATATATACAGTTGACTCGATTACTAATAAATAATGAAAGTATATAGTGGTGGGAAAAATAATAATAAACCAACCCCAAGGTATACATGTGCTACAACCTCTTTCAAAAACGATTTGCTAGAAAGCAGAATTCAGCATAAAGCAAAGCTATGTTGGACTCTTTCCGAAAGTAATGATATTACCGTTAGTCAATCAACAAACGTGACTAAACTGACTGCTAGATGCTTGTCACTGTTCTAGGATTACAGAGATAGCTATGGCACAAGTCATGCTCTCATTGATCTTGCAACGCCAAAGGAGCATAGACATGCCCATAAATAACTGAGAACAGGGCCCTAGATAAAGGAAAGATTTGGGCATACCAAATAGACCTTGTCGCAGATAACCTCTGCCATGACAAATAGCCAAGGCCTGACCTCTGAGGGCAAGGTAGGAAGGAGGCCCCCATTGGAACTGGTTGGTGAGTGAAGTTCTGCACATGTGTGGGCACATGTGTTTCCATGTTAATAGCTTTTTACTTAATGGTATTTTGATTGGATAGCAGATTTTCCTTCCTAATTTTGTTTTGCTTAGGATATTATGGAGATTACAGTGGTTAGCATTTGCTGAACACACAGCAGCTGGGCAGGGAAATAACCTGGGATTAATAATTTAAAAAATAAACTGCGCATAAGCTTTACTTGGATTATTCATACAGTCATTTCTTCAACAAATACTCACCAAACATTTATTGTCTTCAGAGCATGGAACTCTGGAGACTGGTAGAGATACAAAGACAAGATCCCTGTCCTCAAGGAAGTTACTTTCTGCTGGGGAGGTATAAGCTATAGAATCCTAGATTTAGAGCTGGAAGGAAAATCTGCCATCCAATCAAGCTATCATCAAGTAAAAAGCCATTCATATAGAGACACATATATCCACATGTGTGCATTTACCAACCACCTTGATAAGTGTTTGTCACTTGGTTAATTGAAGTAAGAGAGTTGAGGTTTGAAGCAGTGTCCTCTGACTATAAATACAGTGGGCTTTCAATGGCACCAAGCTGAAACTAGAATATAAATTTAAATATAATAAGGGAAATTAAAACCACTAATTATGGGTCTAGATGAAGAACAGGAGGAAACCAGAGGGATTCTGCTAGTAATGTGTGTGAAAAGTACCTTGAATTTAGAATCAGAGGACCTGAGTTCAGATCCTGGCATTGCTACTTACTGTCCATGGGATCTTGGTCCTAACTCCTTAAGATTAACTACGTCACCTTCCTGGGCCCTTGGTAAAATGAAGAGTTTGGACTATATGGCCTCCAAGTCCTATGATGGATGTAAATCAAAATAAAGCATTGGGTTTCCCTGAGCCCAAGTCTGAGTGACCTTCTGATGATGGGACCATCCAATCTCTTGACTGGACCCCTTAAGGTCACTGACCAGTGTGATAATTGTGGCAGAGGTGAAAAACCCACCACTTGCTGGACTTGGGGTCAGCAGCCTTAGGACTGAATTCTGGCTCTGTTACTTCCTAGACATATGAGGTTGGACAAGTCCGCTCACCTCCTAGGACAGGGGTTCTTAATCTTCTTGGTATCATCAATCCTTTGGCTTTGATTAATACTGTGCATCCCTGGGCAGCTAGGTGGTACAGTGGATAGACTGCCAGGCCTGGAGTCAGGAAAACCAGAGTAAACCCAGCCTCAGATGTGTGCTAGCTGTGTGACCCTGGACAAGTCACTTTACCCAGTATGCCTTAGTTTCCTCATATGTAAAATGCATTGGAGAAGGAAGTAGCAAACCACTCCAGTAGCTTTGCCAAGAAGACCTCAAATGGGGCCACAGAGAATTGGACATGACTGAAATGACTGAACAACAACAATGCTTCTCTTTCTTAGAATGGTATTCTTAAATTCACAAAATGAAATACATAGGATTAGTATGGGAACTAATTATTGAAATACAGATATACTATATATATATATATATATATATATATATATATCAAGCTCACAGAGCCCAGATTAAGAATCCCTGCTTTAGGATCTAAGTTTCCTCATCTGTAAAAAGAGAAATTTGGACTAAAATATCTCTAAGGCCCTTTCCATCTCCACATCCCATGTTCCTTTGAGTAGATGGTCTGTTAAGAAGGGCTTTCACACTCCTGACAGACCAAGGCCCGGGGACCTCCGTAGCAGAACACCAGCTCTGACACACTGAAATTCTTTCTGGTTGATATTTTTGAAAGTGATGCTGATCCCAACTCTCTGTCAAGGAGCATGGAAGCTCTTCTTTTAATTCAATAGGTTCCTCTAGGAGTTCATGGAATCTTGGAATCATGGAAATATTTTTTTGAAAGATGAACTGGATTGGGCAGGAGTATGTGTGTGTGTGAGTGTGTGTTGTGTGTGTGTGTCTGCGAGTGTGCATGTGTGCGTGAGTGTGTGTGAGTGTGTGTGCAAGTGTGTGTGAGTGTGTGTGCGAATGTGTGTGTGAGTGTGTATCTGTGTTGCTGGGAGCTGATTAGGATGGCCTCTGAGAGTAGCCTGTGTGTCCTGACACCGCCTCTCATACACACACGTGCCACTCCCTCTCTTCTCGCTCCACTGCAGCCATCAGAGGGTTGCTCCTTAAGGCCTGGCAGGCTCCTGTTTCTGGGCAGGTAGAAAGGGGCCCTCCCTGGAGGCTCACTCCTGCCTGCTGGGGTTACCTGTGCCTCAACTAGAAACGAGGCAGCCCCTTCCAGGTGCCCTGTGGCTGCAAGCATTGCCACTGCCTGGTCCATGGAGAATCTCGTGAACTCCAGCTACTATAGCCTTAGGGAAGAGACAGACAACTTGGACAACCTCAGCTCCTCCGTAGCCTGCAAGGGCTCATCCTGAAGGGAAGCTTGGAAAGGACCTTCAACATCATCTGATCCAACTTCATCATTTTTACAGATGAAGAAACTTAAGCCTAGAGGTTAAATGACTTGCCCTGGTCATAAGGCTACTAAATGGCCAAGATAGGATTCAAACCCAAGTCCTCTGACTAAAGACCTAGTATATTGTCCCCCACTCCACCATGGGGCATCGTACATGGGAGGCCTGAGAAGAGAGTTGGGAGCAGTGGGCAGAAGAGCCATGGAGAATGGACAGGGAAGGAAGCTGTCTTAGACCAGAAGACAGGGTTACAGCACTGTCAGTCAGTCAAGAAGCATTTATTCAATGCCTACTGTGTGCTAAATGTTACCAAGGAAGAGACAGTCCCTGCCCCAGAGGAGTTCACAGCCTAATGGGGAAACACCATACAAAAAACTATCCTATAGTAAGTGCCCTCCCTCCCCAAACTAACTAGAATTCATTTGGTATTCAAATGTATTCTGTATATTTTCATTTATCTACATGTTGTTGGAATGTAAGCTTCTTGAGGGCAGGCTCTGTTTCACTTTTGCTTATATATGGGATAAGTAGGAAATCAACCTATTACTAATTGAAATAGGAAGTCATCAACAAAGAGAAGGCAGTAGAATGAGGGGGATTTGGAAAGGATTCAGGTAGACAGGGAGATTTTAGCTGGGACTTGAAGGAAGTTGGAGCATCCAAGAGGTAGAGATGAGGAGGGAGAGCATTCCAGGCATGGTGGGGCAGCCAGTGAAATGTCTGGAGCTGAGAGATGAAGGGTCTTGTTCCAGAAACAGCCAGGAGACCAGCATCACTGGATTGAACAGTATGTAGGAAGAGGGCGTGTAAGATGTAAAAAGACTGGAAAGAGGGGAAGAGGACTGAGTTTTGAAAGGTTTTTTTTTAAATATATGTTTATTTTTAGTTTACAATATTCATTTCCACAAGATTTTGAGTTACAAATTTTCTCCCCGTCTTTTCCCTACCCACCACCCCAAAACAGCGATCCCACTGTATACCCACTCACCCAATCTGCTCTCTCCTATATCCTCCCCCATCTCCCCTCCGACTTTCCAGTAGGGCAAGATGGATCTCCATACCCCAGGAAGGCTTTGAACACCAAATGGTGGATTTAAATTTTTTTATTCTGTAATTAATAGGGAACCACTGGAGTTTTACTGAGGGGCAAGGAGTGGGTGTGGGAGAAAGATGACATGGTCAGACCCATGCTTTAGAAAAATTACTTTGACAATTGAATAGAAGATGGACTGGAGAGGGAAGAGATTTATGGCAGATAGATCAACCAGGAGGCCATGGTGATAGTCTAGGCATGAGGAGAAAAGGGCCTGCACCTAGATGGTGGCAGTATCAGAGGATCCAAGGGTATTTATATTAAAGGCAAGGTGAAATCAATAGGTCTTGTCAACAGATTGGCTATGTGCAGTGAGAGGTAGTGAGGAATCAGTGATACCTAGGTTACAAGCCTGTGGGATTTGGGAAGATGGTAGTGTCCCTGACAGAAATAGGGAAGGAAGGAAGGGCAAAGGACTTAGGAGGAAAGACTGCTACTGAAAACCCCAATGGGAAAAACTAAACAGGCAGCTTAGCTCTGAGTTCCTGCTCCCAGATAATTCCCTTCAAGATCATAACCATGCCAAGCATCTTGGTATATTGCCCCATTTAGAGATGTCATTGTTCAGTTGTTTCAGTCATGTCCAACTCTTCATGACCCCATTTGAGGTTTTCTTGGCAGAGATACTGGAGTGGTTTGCTATTTCCTTCTCTAGTCCATTTTACAGATGAAGAAACTGAGGCAAACAGTTGCTCAGGGTCATACAGTTAGTAAATGTTTGAGGCTGGATTTGAACTCAGGTTTTACTGACTCCAGGCCCAGCAGTCTATCCACTATGCCACCTGAAAGTCCCACAAACATACCAGGTACTTATATTTGGATGGTCCCCTCTATATAATACTTAATAATAATTATTATTTATAATAAATTTTTATATTATTTAAATAATTTATAATAATAAATTAATAAATAAGTATTTCTGGGGCCCTGTTGGTACTCAGTTTTGGCCTATGGACCTGATCCAATTACAGGACAAGACAGCTATTTGTATCCCAGGAAGCCACACTCTTTGGCTTAGAACATGACCATGATTTTTTCAGTTTCTCTCCAAGACAAATAAATTTCAAGTTGAACAAAGTTGAAATTTGCCTGTGGGCATCAGGACAGAAAACACTGACTTGCTGTACTCACTCACCACTGAGCAAACCTAGGATCACAAATGTAGAGTTGGAAGGTACCTGAGAGACCATCTAGTCTAACACCCTCATTTTACAGGTGAAGCAACCAAGGTATGGAGAAGTTAGACTTACGCAACTGAGCATCTCCATTCCTGAAAACAAGGGCAAAGGATATCTGTGTCTATCTGAGATGGTTCTAGGAGGCTTCTACAAAGCCAGGAGACTGCTGTATCCTCAATGTCTTTTGTCCCTGGGAAGGACAGAAGCTGCCTCAGTCTCTACTCTGAACAGACTTCACAATTCCTCTCCCCCATGCACGCTTGACTTTCCATTATCTACAGCCCAGGCAAGATCCCAGGCATGCCCCACCTCCTCCACTCAGCAAGCGTGTGTCCTAGGAATGCAAACTCATTTTAGTATCACCCATCAGTAGTACATAATCAAGAGGGCAAATCTACCTCTAAAAACGTCATAAAATGCTTCATAAAATTCCAAAGTCAGACAGAAAGAAATTTAGGATCATCTATGCCTCTCCATTAACATGGATAATTGAGAATTGACTATGTTTGTCAAAACTTGGAGCCAGCATTTAACCTCAGGATGGTCAATGCATCTATTCCACTTAATTATGTTCCTGAAAAACAGAGCCAGTCAGATGAGCCAAGCTGCATTTTAGCTAGTAGTGCTAACCTCCTTCATTCACACCTTCTAGCTGGGCGAGGGGAAGGGAGAGA
>NW_027185798.1:44630527-44676248 GCF_028583685.1 Petaurus breviceps papuanus
GAGAGAGAGAGAGAGAGAGAGAGAGAGAGAGAGAGAGAGAGAGAGAGTCTGAACCATTCACTTGAGTTTGGATTTCTCAAGTCTTCTTTGCCTTTCTGCATTACTCAAGAGAGAGGAGGTGGAGAGAGGAAGATGAGGAGATTCATGAGCTGTAAAATGGCCCAAAAAGACCAGAAAGAAACCTTTAGGGTTTGATATAATGAAAAAACACTGGACTCAGAACCCAAAAGTCTGCTTCCAAGCTTCCTAACTAACTGAGTGACGTTGGACAGGTCCTTCCTCTATGATATCTGGGGCTCAGATATGGGCTCAGATTCCTGTCAAATGAGAAGGTTGGCCTAGATGATCTATAATTCCCATTCATCATCATTAACCACATGCATATATTAGCATTTCCTATGTGCCTGGCAAAGTGGCTAAGTGACTCAGTAAATAGAACTATGCTTTAGGAAAATCACTTTGGCAGCTAAATGGAAGTTAGATGGGAGTGACATGAGTCAAAGAGACCAACTGGAAGGTTCTACAATAGACTAGGTAAGAGGTGATGGAGCCATGATGAGTGAGTGAGTTGTGCGAGTGAAAAGATGTCTACAAAAGGTGTTGTTAAAGTAGAAACAATAAGATTTGACAACAGATTGGATGTGTGGGGTGAGTACGAATGAGGCGTCAGGAATGTGAGGCTGGGTAACTAGGAGGAGGAGTCATAGGAAGTTTGGGGAGAGAATGGAATTTACGGGGAGACGTGAAACGTTCTCCTGTGGACATGCTGATTTTGAGATGCCTGGAACACGCCCAGTTTGAGATGTCTGAGAGGCAGCTGATGACGTGGAACTGGAGTTCAGAAGAGAGCCCAGAGCTGGATATATAGATCTGAGAATTATCTACATGGAGATGATAATTGATTCCCAACTGAGATAGTATAGAGGAAAAAGAGAAGAGAACCTGGGTGAGGCCTTTGGTGAATGGGCATGATGTGGATGAAGATACAGCAAAGGGATCTGAAAAGTGGGAGAGAGAAGGTCATGAAGACCTAGAGAAAAAGGGCATCCTGGAAGGAGATGGTGATCGGTAGTGTCAGAGGTTATGGAGAGATCAAGTGGGGTGAGGCCTGAAGACCATTAGACTGGGTAAGTTTGGAGAGGGCTGTTTCAGTTGAATGATGAAGTCAGAAACCAGACTGCTGAAATATAGTAACACAGTGAAAGGAGAAGTAGTGGAGACCCCTAGTGAAATAATGTCAATAGCTTGCATTCACATAGCACTTTAAGGATTGTAGAATGCTTTATATACACCATCTTGTTGGAATAGGAAGCAGCAGCCTAATCTGGTGCAAAAAGCATTGAATTGAGAGTAAGGAGACCTGGGTCCCAATTCCACCTCTGACTCTAACTAGTTGTGTGATCCTAGATACTTTTTCTCCTTATCTCTGAAGTGGAGGTGTTAGAGGAAAAAAGACTAGATCAGGGGTGGGGAACCTGTGACCTTGAGGCCACATGTGCCCCTCTGGGTCCTCAAGTGCTGCTCTTTCACTGAATCCAAACTTCACAGAACAAATCCCCTTAATAAAATGATTTGTTCTGTAAAACTTGGACTCAGTTAAAAGGCTGCACCTGAGGACCTAGAAGGCCATGTGTGACCTCTAGGCCACAGGCTCCCCACCCCTAGACTAAATGATCTCTGAGGTCCCTTTCAGGCCTGAAATTCTATGCATTTCTGAGTCTTGGGCAAAAGTCTCTTCCTGGTCTACTTATACGAACAGCAAATGGCCTGTTCTAATTATGTATATTCTCCTCCTCTTCCTCCTCTTTCTCTTCTTCCTTCTTCCTCCTCTTCCTTCTTTTCCTTCTTTTTCACCTCCTCCAGATCTCCCAGGTTTGGGAGTCAATGGCCCAAAGGAACCGCACTGGTTATGTGTACCACATCTGGTCTCCTCCATTGGCTTTAGATTGTTTGAGCAGAAGACACCAGCAACAGGGACCTTTCCCCTCTCTTGTGTCTCTAGATTTCTTAGAAACACAGACTGGAAGAGATGTTAGAGATCATTTCCTACAAGGTCCTCATTTTACAGATGAAGAAACTGACCCCTGCAGAAAAGGAAGTGACTCACCCAAGGTCATGAAATAAGAGTCAGAGTCAAGATTCCAAATTCTGAATCCAGGGCCTGTATTTGATGGTTGACTTTAAGTAAGAAACGTGCCTTGAGCATATTATCTGTCACAGATGTTCAAACAGAGGCTAGATGTTCACCTATGAGGGATGTTATAGGGCTATTCTGCCCCTGGGTAGAAGATCTAATTAGATGGAGGAAGGAAGGAATCATACGTTTATTAAGCACCTACTATATGCCAAACACCATACTAAGAATTCTACAAATATTAATTCATTTGATCCTTACAAAGGAGGTAGTTACCACCTCCATTTTATAATTTAAACTGAGGCATACAGAGGTTTAGTAACTTGCCCAAGATCACCAGCTAGTAAGTGTCTGAGGCTGGATTTGAACTCAGGAGCTCAGACCTAGTGGTCTATCCACTGCACCACTTACTGCTTAGTTGTAAGAAAATGGTTGGGATTGGGGGAGGAGGGGAAAGGAGAGGCTTGAAACCTGGATTCTATTCATACCACTAATTCTACATTAACTTGATTAGTAAATGCTAGGTGGTCACTTTACTGTTTTGAGTTTCAGTTTTCCCACCTATTAATTTAAAAAATAATAAAACCTGATTTATCTACCTCATAGATATCCTGTTATAAGGATAAAATTGAATAATAGTTCTAAACATGCTTTAAAAAGAGTTCCAATTCTGCCTCTTATACTTCCTGGTTATATGACTTTGGAAAAGACACAACCTCTTGAGCCTCAATTTCCTCATCTAAAAAATGAGGTTAATAATTCCCATACTGCCTACCTTAAAGGGCTCTGTGTAGAAAATACTTTAAAGAGTGATATAAATGTGAGTTATTGACATTTACCCAGCAGCAAATTAATGCAAATTAATAAGGTGAAAACTGATTATGCAGAAGAAGGGATTCCTAGTAAAGGACTCATCAGTACTGAATGGGGTTAATCTAAGAAATCTTCCTGGAGAATAAAAAAGGAGAAGGACGTCAGGATGATGGCTGCCCTTGCTCCCAACTCGGCCCCCAGCTAGGTCTTGACTTGGTCCTGTTTCTAGGTATGCCTGACTCATCCCCCTTCTTCAGAGGCCCATTCCCAGAAGGCCTTTCCTGAAATCACATAGACCCTCTTCTGTAATTACCTTCCCTGTTTGTTACGTGCTCATCCTTCTGAAGAGTTCGGAGCTTCTGACCGACGTTCCCCAAGGAGCTGGGAACCTTAACCAGGAAAATTAAATCCAATACAGGGAAACCCCCTTTTCAATCCCACGCCATTAATTTCCCACCCCTCACCCAATCAAGCTGGACTTCTCTTTTCTCTAGACTTCGAACCTATAGGGCTTTCTGTCTGTATGTGTATATACATGTGTGTACATACATGCATTGTATATATACATGTGTGTATGCAGATGTGTGTGTAACACATACTTCAATCTGTTCTCTGAAGTCATAACCTCTGTATCAGAAGGTGGGTGGCATGTTTCACCATAAGTCCTTTGGAATTATAGTTTGTCATTGTGGTGGTCAAAGTCTTGACCACCAAAGAAAGACCACCAAGTCTTCCACAGTCGATTGTCCTTACAATATCATCGTTAATATATTGTACTGTTGTATAGTATTGTTGTCCTCATTCTGTGAACTTCACTGTGAATCAACTCATACAAGTCTAAGACTATCTGATTTGCCAGAGGGAATTTCCTCCCTGGGGGTTCCTAGACCAATGATCAGATTGTCTGGGGTTTGATTGTCATGATCTGGCACCATTCTTCCAAAAGCCCCAAGCACTTGCATTTCTGTTCACACACATATATATATTTTCCCATCCTCCTTAAGAGGGGGGTGCACATCAGTGTAGTAAGTCCATAGCCTCCATTTTCCAGATGAAGGAACTGAGCCACACAGCAGTTGGGTGACTCACCTGAAGCATCTAATGATAGCTAGGACTTTAACCTGAGCGTTTTGATTTCCAGTTCAGTTGGCGAGTCAACCCAAGCCTTTGAGATCACCCTGCCAGCCTCCCTGAAGAGGCTAGGACTATGCCTTAGCCAAAACTTGGTGCCTGTGTACCTCCTGTTCTGGGTGGTGAACTAGAACAGAATGTTAGCTTCTGGAGATAGAAAAGGGGAAGGCACAGAGAGAGAAGAGGAGATGGAAGAAGGGGAGGAGGGGAGAAAGAGGAGAGAGAGAGAGGGAGAGGGAGAGGGAGAGAGAAGAGAGAAGAGAGGGAGAAGAAAGAGACAGACCGAGACAAGACAGAGATAGAGAGACAGAGGGGTAGCATGTACAGTGAAATAGGCACTGAGCTGTCCATCAATAACCAGGGGAGAGCCCTTACTTGCCTGTTTCACATCTGTGAACTTCAGTGTCCTCATCTGCAAAATGGGGGCGAGGGTTGAACAAGTGGCTTTCCAGAGAAGTTATACCAATTTGTAGCTCCACCAACAGTGCATTATCAGTACTCCCTACTTTCCCAGGTAACCCATTTCATTTTCAGAAAGTTCAACATATTAAGTTTCTTTCCCCTTATTTTGAACCAATATATGCCTCTCAGAAATTCTTATCTCAGTCTTCAGTAGACTTATTTCACATGGACTTACCTACATACATGATGCTCTTCCCCTCCTATAGACTATAAGTTTCTTGTGGGTGGGACTGGCATATTGGTCTTGGTATCTTCTGTGCTAGCCCTGAGTCTGACACTTAGGTGCTTAATCAGTTCCTGTAAACTGATTGATTGGCCTAGGTCCAAGAAATCCATTTTTCTCAGGAGTGATCAGAAGTTCATAGTGTCTACTTTGATAATTCCCAGTTGGTCCAGGTCTGCTGGCATGACACCTGGAGTCCTATCAGGTACAGAATAATGTCAGTGGACAGGTAGTCTAGGACAGATCAGGCCTCTTAGTTTATGTGCTAAATAATTAGGTTAAAAACACGGGGGTTTTTATTTGATTTTATAAAAATCCCAGGCCAACCACAATCCATGATCAGGTGGACCAAATGTTGGGGGCCTGGTACTACCACATCTCCAAGATCTCTCCTAGTTTGCCAATTCTCCTGCTCTTTCTGGGATAGCTTGGACGCAGTCCTTCCTGGAGATAGGAGACAAAACCTTATCCTGAAGGTTGGACAAGAGAGCCTTTCAACCCTGGCTTCTATACATCCAAAATATCCCCCAATCCTCATCATTACTGTCCTCATGCCATTTACTGCTAATCCCAAACCCAGGCCCAACATGACTTAATGTTTAAGAAAACAGTGAATTTCATCAAATCACCTCGCTTTGTCCCGTATTCCAGCAGCCTCTCTAAATCTGCCTACCTAATTAGCTCCTTCTTCTAACCCAAAATATGATTAAATCTGTATTAAAAATATCTGTGCAGAGCAGGATCAGACACACCTGAGCATTTACTAAATTTAGCTGAGGACAATAGGCTCTGGGTTACTTTAATTGGGCGCTGGATTGCTGCAGGAATACATTTTAATTTGGATTTCCAGAGTGCATCTTACTGCTCACTCTCTATCTCTTTCCCCTTCTCTTCTTCTTCAAATTGCATAGCCAGAAGAAGAAGGAGAATAATGGAGGCCCATTCCCAGCTGCCATCTCTCACGACTTATCTCAGAACTGAATGAACAATGAATCCCCAGGGTGGGAGGGGGCAGAAGGGAAAAGGGGGATCCTGTCTTCCTGAGTCTGACATCCTCTACTGAGCAGTCTCGGCAGGTGAAACCCACCAGCCAGAAAGGACTGGATTTCAGTGAGGAGCTAGCCGGTGGGTTTAGGGGATGACAGTGCAAGTTGCTTTTGTGGAAAGGCCAACAGCAGTAGCATCCTTCTTCTTTCCAGTCTTCTTTTTTTAGTCCCCTTTGCACCCACTAAAATTCAGCCCCACTGGCTTTCTTGCAATTCCTTGACACCCATTTTTCATCTTCTGCCTCTATCTCCTCTGCACTAGCTGTCTGCCATGTCTTGCCCCATCTTTTCCTGGCTTCCTTGAAGACCCAGCTCAGGCTCTATCTTTTGCAGGAGGCCTTTCTAAGTCGCCCTCCCTGCTGGTGTATTCCCCCCACAGAATGCCTTCCATTTCCTCTGCATGTGCTGTTTATCTGCCTAATAACCCTTCCACCATCAGAATGTGAGCTGCTTGAGGGCAGGAACTGTATTTCTTTTGCCTTTCTTGTGTCGCCAGCACTTAGCACAGAGCCCAGCATAACTCTTGTTAGTGTCAGTTGTTTCAGTTGTGTCTGTCTCTTTGTGACCCCATTTGGGATTTTCCATTTTCTTCTATCCATCCTTTCTCCTTCCATTGCTGGCATCATTCAGTCGGTTTTAGTTGTATCCAACTCTTTGTGACCCCATTTGGGATTTTCTTGACAAAGATACCGGAGTGGTTTTTTGTTTCCTTTTCCAGCTCATTTTACAGATAAGGAAGCTGAGGCAAAGAGGGTTAAGTGACTTTCTCAGGGTCACACAGCTAGTAGGTGTCTGAGGCCAGATTTGAACTCACAAAGATGACTTCTCATTCTATCCACTGTGCCACCTAGCTAGGTTTTTATAGTAAGTGCTTAATAAATGTTTGTTTACCGATTGATGATCTAGAACCAAATGGACCTTCTTTTAACTCCTTGACCCTTTGCTTTCTGATATATCTGAAAGGAGATGTTGAACAGTGTGCCTATAGAACAATCAGTATAAGGAGCAAATGGAAAGATTCGGGACCATCAGACTGGTGGAGCCAAAGGCACTCCACTCCCTTCCTTTCCTCAAAGGCAAGCCAAACCTTCTCTCATAATTACAGAGATATGTTCAGCAGGAGGTGCTAAAGGGACCTTCTTCTTCTAGAGGAATCGAATTACCTTTGTGATTTTACCTGTTGCCCCCTCCATTGCAGAAGAAGTGGGCATAGAAGTGCATCCAGAAAACACTGTGACAATCAGCACCACCTGACTGGTAATGTTTACTAAGACAATATAGGGAGGTGTCTACACTTGAAAGCTCCCCAGGCTCAGGGGAAGCTGTCAGGAAGCTTGGCGGCCCTTCTCCTGGTGTCAAGAAGGGAAAAGTTGGATGAGCCCCATTTCTTGGATCTGCAAAGATCACCGACTCTGAGAGGGGGCAAGGGACACTTGCTGGGTGCCAGGATGCCAGGTTTACCCTGAGGGCTCTCCGCTCCCTGCTGGAATTATTATGCCAGGTGCTGGCAACTGATTTTCAATTTGCAAAGCAAAACAAATTTGCATTAATCGGAAAAATCCACAGGAAAGACTGTTATGCTTTAATGCAGCTGCCAGAAAAGTTGGGATGCCAGGTTTGTGGGAGGGTCTGTTAACCCCTGGTGTTGTCCTAGGCCTGTTGCATGTAACTAGTAGGCATCTTGTTTCCATATTGCCTTTGAAAAAGCAGTTTCTGGAACAAAGATCTCTTCGGCTGGATCCCAGACTGTGGTTGCCTCTCCCTTGTCTGGGGAAGCCGAAGGGGCTTGCTTCACCCTAAATACTGAAGCCACATGCATATGTTTTTCAAGAAGTATTCAGCACAGGGTTCCCCAAGCATCAAGGCATTAACCTTCTGAGCCTGGCCATCTCTATGCCAGCAATAGTAGCCCCACATGTAAGTGTCAGCAATAATTAGAATTAGAATTAGTGAGTCAATGGAGCAGCCGGTGGGCACCATAGAGCACAGAGCACTGGGCCTGGACCAGGAAGACCTGAGTTCAAATTCGACATCAGGTTTCTCCTTTCTCTAGTTTATCCTCTACTTAGCTGCCAAAGTCATATTCCTAAATTAGCATAGATCTGTCTGGGTCACCCCCAATCAGAAAACTTCAGTGGATCCCCATTGCCTTTAAGCATACATACAAGCTCCTCTGTTTGGGACTTAACACCCTTCATAATCTGGCTTCAACTTGATTTTCCAGGATTATTAAATATCACTACCCTTTATGCCCTCTGCATCCCAGCTAAAGTGGCGAGAATGCTTTTCATCACGCCTGACATTCTCCCTTTCTAGCTGTGTGACCCTGGGCAAGTCACTTAACCTCTTTGCTTCAGTTTCCTCATCTGAAAAATAAGGATAATCATAGCATTTACCTCCCAAGGCTTGTTGTGAAGATCCAAATGAGATAGTAATTGTAAAGTGCTTAGCACAATGCTTGACCCATAGTAGGCGCTATATAAATATTACCTAGTAATATTTATATTTACCTAGTAGTAGTAGTAGTAGTAGTAAGTAATGATTGCACTAAACATTTCTATAACATTTGAAAATTTACAAGGCACTTTTCATATTCTCTCTTACCGTATCCTCACCACAAACTTGGGAGGTAAGTGCTAGTATTATTATCCCCATTTTCCAGATAAGGAAACTGAGGCTGAAAGAAAGTAAATGAATTGCCTGGGGACACAGCATTAGTAAGTGTCTGAAGCAGGATTCAAATTTAGGACTTCCTGACTTCAAATCCAGCAGTCTGTTCTCTTTACCACTTATTTATTTAATAGACAAGAATTCATGATCATCTAAATGGGAAGGGTGAATGAATGAATTAAAAAAGAGAGAATTATTATACAAATGAATTTTCCTAAATGTATATGCAGCACTTGATGGTTTTCAAAGTGCTTTCTCATATACTGCTGGATCACTTAATCTTATTAGAGACTCAAAACAACCCTGGGAAATAGATAGGTAGGCAGGCTTGACTTTACAGGAGATCCGGCTGAAGCTCAGAAAAATCATGTCTTGCGTAAGGTAATATCACTCAATAGTCAATCCATTTCTTTAATATTTCCTTGTGGAGGGCACCATATTAGTCACAATGGATTCAGAGAAAATCATGAAACAGCCCATGCCCCCAGAGTGCTTACGTTCAAGGGGAACAATAAATACAAGGAGATTGTGGGGGTGCATGGGGAAGATGAGAGGGAGAGAGAGAGAGAGAGAGAGAGAGAGAGAGAGAGAGAGAGAGGGGAGGGAGAGAAAGAGAGGGAGGGAGGGAGAGACAGAGAGAGAGAATCGCTCTAGTAATTGGGGCATCTGCAAAGGTTTCATGTAGGATGACTAGGTAGTGCAGTGGATACAGTGCCAGACCTGGAGTCAGGAGGACCTGAGTTCTAATCCAGCCTTACACACTTACTAGCTGTGTGACCTGGGTAAGTCACTTAACTCTGCTCATCTCATTTTCCCCATCTGTCATCTATAAAATGAGCTGGAGAAGGATATGGCTGACTACTCCAGTATCATTGCCAGGAAAACCCAAAGTTGGGTCATGGAGAGTTGGACACGGTGGTGTTCAGGCTCAGATGTGAAAGGAACTAGAGACTCTAAGAACTGAAGATAAGGAAGGAAGTGCATCATAGGTATGGGGGGCAGGCTATGTGAAAGCTGAGGTAGAGATGAGATGTCAGGCATGATGAAAAGCATTCCAGCCACTTTAGCTGGGATATAGAGGGCATAAAGGAGAGTGATATTTAATCATCCTGGAAAATCAGGCTGAAGCCCGATTGTGAAGGGTGTTAAGTCCCAAATAGAGGAGCTTGTATGTATGCTTAAAGGCAATGGGGAGCCACTGGAGTTTTCTGATTGGGGGTGATCCAGACAGATCTATGCTTTAGGAATATGACTTTGATAGCTAAGTGGAAGATAAACTGGAAAAGGGAGAAACTTGAGACTGGGTCGACAATTAATGGGATATTATAAAATCAGGTGAGAGGTGATGATAAGATTATAAAGCAAGGTGATTGCTTTGTGAATAGGGATATTGGGATAGATAAGAGAGGAGATTTAGGAGCAGAACCTAACAAGCACTTCGCACAGTTCCTGGTATGTAGTAGGGTGCTTAATAAATGTTTCTTGATTGATTAAATAACTCAACAAGATATGGAAACTGATTGGACGTGTGGGTTGAGGGACAGTGGGGCACTGAGAAGACTATGAAGTTGCAAATCTCACTGACTGGAAGGATGGTGGTGATCTTGACAGACATTAGGGAATTTGGAAGAGGGGTAGGATTGAGGAAAAGATAATGATTTCTATCTTGGACATGTTCAGTTTGAGTTGCCTACTGGAAATCCATCTAGAAATGTCTAACGCGAGTTGCTGCTGCAAGTTTGGTGCTCAGGAGGAATACAAGGGCTGTGTATATAGATCTGTTAAGGCATCTGTATAGAAAAGATAATTGAAGCCTTGGGAGCTGAGGAAATCGCCAATATGATCAGTAATTGGCCAAGGTGGGACTAGATCCTAACTCTTCTTTTGGCTCTGGGTTCACTGTTTTTTTTCCAATATGCCTAATCTTATCTACTTGGTGCACTAGTTTTCATTACAAACTAGATTCTGGTTGCTACTATGTTTCTGGGCCAACTTCCCACATTGTTAGTGTTCTGAGGGAATACAAACTCATTTTACTCTCAGCCCCAAGAAAACATCAATAGGACAATAATTCTGTCCCACCCCCCAAAATTTAGTGTATCCCATAACCAAAATAAAAAATATTTGGGGGTCATATGATATTTTGCATTAACTGAAACATTGCTCCTCTCCATTGGAGTGGGTGATTGAGAACTGAATTTCTTTTCTATTTCTAGAGTAATTTAAAGTTGGAAGCTAGGAGAGAGTTCTTCCTATGGAGCTCTTTAAGAACAAGAAGATCTGTCTGGGCTAGATTAGATAAAGTCTTTCCTAGAGGCAAGAGGATGGGATAGCCTCTCTTTGGAAGTCCTTGCCAATCCAAGTACTTTTCTGATCCAAATATACCATTATTCATATTCTACTAGTCTCAAAAAGGATCTTGGCAAAAGAGCACTAGATTTAGGAAACCTGAGTTCAAATCCCAACAAATGACTGAGCCTGAGTAAATCATTTATCTTTCAGTGGTTTGGCTTCTTTATCTAAAAATGACGATAATAGTAGTAACATTTTAAGATTTTGCCTTACAAATATTTCATTTGATCTTCATAACCACTTGGGGCAGGAGGTGCTATTATTTTCTCCATTTTACAGATGAAGAAACTGAGGTAAACAGGGTTAAGTTACTTGTTATGTGAAGTTTTGATGTAATTAAACCTTTAAAATTCTGCAGAAGTAGGAGTTTTTCCTAATGTTTCCAAGGATTTCTCATCTGTAGTTACTTTATGTGGTAGTGTTGGTATTGCTGCACGACAGAATATTCAGTTCAAAACTGAAAGAGAATTTAGAGGTCAATCTAGTCCAACATCCTCATTTCACAGATAAGAGCCTGAGGCCCAGAGAGGTAAGTGATTTATCTGAGGTCACAAAAGTAGTGAGTGATAGAGCCAAAATCTAAATCCAGGTTCTCTGACTTAAAATCCAGCATATGCTTATATATGTGCATGTGTTCTCCCTTTTTAGAATGGAAGCTCCTTGAGGGCAGGGATTATTTTGCTTTTTTTTGTCTTTGTATCCCTAGCACTTAGCATAGTGCCTGACAAAGAACTGACACTTAATATTTGTTGATTGATCAATGGATTTTTAAAAATAAAGTTTATTGATATCTTTTATTTTTACCTCATCCACCTTCTTCTAACCATCTCCAGGTAAGCTGTCATTTGTAATAAAGAAAAAAAAAGAGGAAGAAAAAATGTCCCCATTACTAACCAACATAGGAAGATTGGCATTATATACCGTTTACCACAATTGTATTCCCTAACCTTTTCAAAGAATGGAGAGGGAGGTCTCATCTCATAGCTCTTCTTTGGGGCCACACTTGGCTGTTTTAATTTTTTACATTCAGTTTCTGTTGTTTAGTACTTGTTATTTTTTCCATTTATATTATTATAGTCATTGCATATGTTATTTTCCTGGTTCAACTTATATCACTTTGTATCAGTTAAAAAAAAGTCTTTCCATGATTCTTTAAATATATCATTTTTATTGTTCCTTATAGCATACTGACATTCCATTACTTTCAGTGCTTAACCCAGTGCTTGGTGCATAATGGGTGCTTAATAAATGTTTGTTGATTGGAATGCATATCGATAGGACACAATTTCTTTAGCATTCACAAATGCATGTGCAAAGACTTTGTTTCAAGTTCTTCTCTCCAACAACAAAATCCTTCTATAAATATTTTGGTATTTTTGGCCTTTGTTTCTATAGCTGAGTTACTTGAGGTCCGTGTCTAGCACTGGAACCTCTGGGTCCAAGGGTATGGACATCTTAGTCTTTTTCTTTGTATGATTGCACATTGCATTCCAGAATGGTTGGGCCAACTCATAACTCCACCAGCAATGCCTCTCTTTTGATAGCCCCACCAATCCTGAGGATTTTCTTCTTTAGTCAGATTGATTTATACCAAGAACATACTAAAAACCTTAAAGAGAACATGTAGTCCAACTTCTCATTTTACAGATAATGTGTTTTATTTTGACCAATGTCACACTGCTAATGAGTCAGGACTCAAACTTGTGTTCTGACTCCAAATCCAGCATATAACAATAACAGTAATGAAAATGACAACAGTATTTATATAACACTTTAAGATTTTGCCTTACAGATATTTCATTTGAGCTTCATAACAACTCTGGGAGAAGGGAGGGGCTATTATTTTTCCATTTTACAGATGAGGAAACTGAGGCAAACAGGTTAAGTGACTTGCCCAGGGTCACATAGCTAGTAAGTATCTGAGACAGGATTCAAACTCAGGCCTCCTAACTCCAACTTCAGCACTTTTATCCACTAGGACAACCAATTTTTCTCCATAACATCCATTCCCACCCCATCCCCAACTGTCAACAAAGGGGTCTTTAATAATTAATTTAATCAATAAACTGTCAAAAGTAGGGGGTCTTTAATAATTAAATTAATTAACAAACCATCAACTATGTGGGGTTCTTAATTAGATCAATTAATAAATTCAATCAATTTAATGTAATCCTTAATATATCTCTCACTATGGGACCAATGACTTTCTTTGCCCTTCCAAGGTTGAGTTTCCCCACCAGAAAGATGGAGATGGTCTCTGGTTGTCAGTCATCAGAAAAAAATAATAGTAATAACTTTTGTCATCTCCCTCTCCCTACAAGGATCCAGGGAGACCCCATTGTTGACAGTTTTTGGTTTTCTATTCTTCATCTGCCAAGTAGAGGGTAAGAAATTCCAAAATGGAAAATGTTTCAACTCAGGAACCCTGTTGGAAGGCTAGAACGAAGAGGTAGGAAGGTCTGGAAGAGAGGGAGCCTGCTTTGGAGTAATGAAGTCCTTGCTGTTCCATTTGAAATGTCTTTCTTTTCTTCTTGCCCATCTCCCCTGGACTGTTGATAACCTCAAACAATAGACATGGATACAAATGGGCTTTCTGGTCTGTTCCAGCTTGCCTTTCTGCCAACCCAACCAGGCACTGGAGGAACTCAGATCTTTGTTTATAGACCCTCCCCTACTTCCCCTTTGCCTCCCCAGCAGATAAGTCTGGGCATCTGGCTTGGACTCCTGTTGTCGGCAAAGCTGGAGAGCTTAATAATTTGAAGGAAGTCACCTTTGGATCCAAGTTGGATTTTAGGGTTTGTAGTTATTGATATTTTCTTCCCTGTCTTAGAATGAAAAGGGGATAACACTCTTCTCTAGCAAGGGAGTAGAGTATTGTCTTGCTGTCAATCAACAAATATCATTGGGCTACATAGAAAAGAAAGAATGTCCTCCCCAGAGCAAGCCAGGTACAACCCCAGGAGCTCAGGTGGCATTTTTCCTCTGGAAACCTGTCCCTCTGGTACTTTTAAATTGTAAAGAGAATACCATGCTGTGGTTTCAACAGCTTGCCAAGAGTGAGCTTACTGAGCAAGGTCTAGTGTTGAAACTGAATAAAACTCAGGACAAGGTTAATTGGACAGGTTTAATGGTATGCATAATTGTTTTTGTACTCGGCAGTTAAAAATGAATGACATCCTATTCGTGTAAATGAAAATAATGGGTATTATTGTTATATAGTCAAACCAAGCATTTTGGGGGTAAGGGACAGGGGAGAAGCATGGTCCTACAATAGGAGAGGGGAGAGTTTGTAGACTCTAGCCCCTCTCCCCTATCAGAGAGAGAAGGTGGTCACCATTTTCCCCCTTCTCATGCAATATTTGGTCTTAGGGGAGGATGCTGTCCTACCTTAAGGCAAACCAGCCCCAGGACCCCAGTAACCTCCTTCTTCTACTTTCTAATACCCTAGCACAGGGGAACCTTTTAAGTGGGTCTTCCAATACACTTAGCCTGTGGGGTCCTCTGAGATGAAAAGATAGTATCTGATCAGGACGGTGATTTCAGAAAGACAGGTCAACACAGTGCTGCAGTACAGTGGAATTGGCACTGGTTCTGGAGTCAGGTTCAAATCCTGCCTCTGATGTTTACTACCTTCTGACCTTAGGCAATTCCCTTCACTTGGGCCTCAGTTTCCCCACCTGTAAAATGAAGGGCTTGGGCTATGTACCCTCTAATAAGCTTTTTTTGAGTTGGCTGTGGACACAAAAGTTAGAAGAACAGTTCTGGGATTGCATTGGTCTCTGACTTTCTCTCTGCCTGGGGTCACACAGGTAATAAGTGTCAGAGATGATATTTGAACCCTGATCTTCCTCATTCCCAAGTCTAACACTCTTCCCAAAGCTGCCTCTAAAATAAGGAAAAACCCCAGAAGTTGTCCAAGACAGAGTTGATGATCTTTTGGCTCCTTCAGACTTTCTCATCATGGCCCTAGTTACATCATCAGCAAGAACCTCATCACTCTGCAAGATTGGGTCAGTCATTGTACTTATGCGTCATCAGTGCCTTCTGCCCTGGGACCTCTCTGATTGGAGAACAGTGTGGAGAGCGGCCCCCAAAGCCTCCGTTTAAGGAAGGAGTCCAGGCCAGGCATCTCTGCATTTCTCACCCAACTGTACTCCTTTGCACTAATCCTTCTTCCCCTCCCTTTTGTGTCTTATTTTCCTCCCATTAGATTGTAAGCTCCTTGTGGGGAGGGACTGTTTTTTTCATATTTGTGCCCCCAGCGCTAGTCCCTGGCACACAGTATATATTCAAATGGTTTTTTGACTGACAGATTCATCCCTGTCCAAACTCTTTGGTCTGTCCTGATTCTGACACGTACTAGATGTATTACCCTGGGCAAGTCATTTGACTTCCCTGTATTTAGGGCAGTTCTAAGACTATCAAGTTTCTGACCACTGCAGATCTGCCTTTGGGGGGAGGGAGTTCCTTTGCTGTTGTTCAGTAGTGTCCAATTCCTCATGACCCCATTTGGGGTTTTCTTGGCAAAGATGTTGGAGTGGTTTGCCATTTTTTCCCTCTAGGTCATTTTACAGATGGGCTAACTGAGGTAAGCAGGGTTAATTCACTTGCCTTGGGTCACACAGCCAATGTCTGAGGTTAGATTTGAACTCAGGAACCTTAGTTTTCCTGACTCCAGGTCTGGCACTCTGTGCACTATGGCGCCACCTAGCTGCCCCTGACAAACTTTGTTGATGTTTCAGTTACAGGTGTCCCAACCATCACCAGAGCACTGTGCCACAGATGATGGGTAAGGTAGGCTGCTAGGTGGCACAGTGGATAGAGCACAAGGCCTGGAGTCAGGAGGATCTGAGTTCAAATGCAGCCTCAGACATTTACTAAATATGGGACCCCAAGCAAGTCACTTGGCCTCCATTTGCCTGTTTCCTCAATTGTAAAGTGGAGATGATAACAGCATCTGCCTCCCAGGTTTATTGTAAGGATAAAACAAGATAATAAGATGAGGTAAAGTGCTTATCATGGTTCCTGGCCCTGTGTAAATGCTTGTTCACTATTGCAGTTTGTTTTTGTGGAAAGCGTGCACAGATGAAGCCACTGATCCTGGAAATGTTATCATTTCCACTTTCCCTTTTCTTTGAGGGATTCAGTGGAAGACAGATAGGATAGCCTTCAATAGGTTGATTCTCTGAAAATCTTTTCTAGTAACCTTGCCTGACCTTTGGAGAAGTTTTCCAGCAATTATCTTTCCCATACCCCTGGAGGAAATGAGCTGGAGGCCTTGACTTCCCTCTGGCCTGAACCCAGAGAATGGCCAGGAGACAGCACTGTCTCTCACAGATAGAAGCAATAACTTTTCCCCTCCAGGGAAATCAAAGGGGTTGGGTGAGAGGAAGTTTGTTGTGTGGAGGGAAGACAGGTAGCCCTGTTATTTCTCAAAAGCAAAGTGTCCCGAAATAACTTTACTGCTTTTGGTGGCCAAGACTACCCAGCTCTTCCTTAAATTGAGTGTCCCAAGGGAATCTTATTCTGGGTCCTTCAGGTTATCATCATCATTATAGCTATCATTGTTTGAAATTATAATTCCCATTTTACAGATGGGGAAACTGAGGCAGACAGCCGGTTTGTTTGTGTTTTTTTCATTTTTAGAAAACCAGGATTGTAGTGAAGAGCATATTCTATCCATAGAAACAGTTCCTGGTTCATGTCCCTAAACACCAAAGATTCTGTGTTTTCCTGCATCTGCTTCTTCCCAGGGATAGGTCCAAAGAGCTTTTCATTCAACAACTTGTAAGCCCCATGGACATCTTCCCCCGCCCCAATGGACAGAATCCATCCTCAGACATTATTTCCCCAAGGATTATTTTAAGTAGTCCTTTGGGCTTTCCCCCACCCTGCACCTTGGGAGTCTTTGTAAACCCTTCCTTCAGTTCTTTGAAGAGAAGGATGGCAAAGGGTCATTTACCAACTGGGCTGGTGGAGCCTAACCATCCACTCATTAATGCTCAATGAGAAGGAGCCACGTTCGCCCGACTTGCGGCGGAGGGGGAGGAGAAGACAAGACAGCGTTTGTTTTTCATTTTGAGGCGGAGAGCTTTGCCAATGAGACGTGTGCCTCCTCCTTAGCTGATGATACGGAAAGAAATTTTCAAGATGTTGACCCAGGCTTAATGATGCTGAAGATTAGAGTTCCAGAAATGAAACAGAAAAGGTCATGAACATTCTCCGTTGTACTCTCTCCTCCTTCCTCCCTCCCCAGTACTGAATCCCTCTGTAAACAGCGAAGTCCTAGGCTAGGCATGGTCCAAGTCTCAAGGCTCCCAACCTAGATACTTCCTAGTTCACCTCCTCCCCAGTAAAAACTTCCTCCTTTGCTCTTTTCTTCACTCTGGACCCTCCATCTCCCATTGTCTCTCCTCAGTGCTTTGTCTTTGCCCCTGCCTCTTAAAATCCTTGACTTCCTTTAAGATTCTGCCTAAAAACCACCATCTGCTTTATTCCCTTCCATTCTCCCTCCCCCTCCCCCACCACTGGTACTTTTCCCTTCCAAGGTTGACTGTCATCTACTTTGTATCTTGTCTGTACCTGTCTATGTATATGTTGTCTTGCCCATTAGGATCTCTAATGGGAGTGGACTGGGACCATTTTCACTTTTTCTTTGTATCCTTTCCTAAGCTTTTAGTACAGTGCCTGGGACACAGTAAGCATGGAATAATTGCTTATTCATTATCTTCCACACTCACAAACACTCTCCTGGCATTTTCTGAGATAAGCTGAGAATAGTTTGGGAGAGCCGGAAGAACACTGGACTTTGCGTAAGATGGCCGGAGTTTGAGTCCTCTGCTCTGCCCAGCTATGTGACCTTGGTTGAAGTCTGCTAACTTTTCTGAGCCTCTGTTCTCTTATCTCTAAGATGAGATGATACTTACCTCCAGTTAGAGTGAAAATCAACTGATGTAATCATAAAAGGCTAAATAAAGGTCATTGACATTCTATAATATTATGCTCATAAGTGGAGAACTGGAAGAGAATTTAGAGGTAATTTAGTGCAACCTTTTCATTTTACAGATAAGGAAACTGAGACCCAGAAATGTTTGAGGGAGGGGGGAACCTGGGGCCTCGAGGCCACATGTGGCCCTCTAGGTCCTCAGGTGCCACCTTTTGAATCCAAACCAGTCAAGGGACTGCACTTGAGGACCTAGGGGGCCACATGTGGCCTCAAGGCCCCAGTTTCCCCACCCCTGGTAAGTGACTTGCCCAAATTACATCTTTATTTTCACTAACCTTCAACTGAAACTTATCTTGTCCTTAATCATTTAAAAATATTATTCTGAGAAAAGATCTATAGGTATCATTATGCTTCCAGAGGGGTGCAAGACAAAAAAAAAAAGTTAAGAAGCCTTGCCTGAGATATCAGCTAGGTGGTGCCATAGTGCATAGAGCTCCAGGCCTGGAGTCAGGAAGACCTGAGTTCAAATATGACCTCAGACACTTACTAGTTGTATGACCCTGGGCAAGTCACTTAACCCTATTTGCCTCAGTTTCCTTATCTTTAAAATGAGCTGGAAAAGGAAATAGTAAACCACTACATTATCTTTGCCAAGAAAATCCCAAATGGGATCATGAAAAGTCGGACATGACTGAAATTACTGAACAACAAAAGCCTTAGAGAGAGAGAGAGAGGTTGGACTGAAGGGCCACCCTGCCCCCACCAGTCCTCATCCAGATCTGTCCTATGCAGAGAGCGAAGCAGAACATTCCTTCAGTGCCCAAACTGGGCTGGATTTCAGATTTACTCTGGGTTCGAGGCAAAAGACTCAAGGCCATTCTTCTTGGTGTCACACAGACATTCCCACTCATGAATTAAAGATCTAGCCTGTGGCCATGGGTTTGTAATGTCATCAGCCTCTGTTCTGTGCATCCGGGACAAATTAGAGCCTCCTCAGAGCAATCTCAGGCTTCAAGGCCGAAAATAGTTGAAGACAGAGATGTGTGCAGAGTGAGTTCCCAGCCAATATTGTAAAGACAACACCCATGACTTCTACAGTAACTTAAGAGGGCGCTGTTCTTAACAATCCCATCATTTTCATCATTCTCATCACCACCATTGCCATCTTTCTTTGTGTTTAAGTAAAACCTTTATCTCCCTGGGTCCTCCAAAGATTTCACCTTCATTACTCTATTTATCTTCCTTCCTTCCCCGAGAAGTAGGAGACCATCAGAGGCATAATGGTGCAGGCACAGGCTTGGATTGAAATTAAGAGATTTAATTTTTTTTTTGCTTTTTGGAGGGGGGAAAGCAGGGCAATGGGGGTTAAGTGACTTGCCCAAGGTCACAGGGCTAATAAATGTTAAGTGTCTAAAGCTGGATTTGAACTCAGGTCCTCCTGACTCCAGGGAAGGTGCTCTATTCACTGCCCCACCTACCTGCCCTAAGAGATTTAATTTCTAATCTAGGTTCTGCCCCTACTAGCTATGTCAATTTTGGAGGGAAATGAGATTTTGCCTTACTTTCCCCAGCTGTAAAATGGAGGAACCAGGTTACAATGGAACTCTGAGATTCTGTCCAGTTTTAAAATTCTGCAATTGTATGATTTCTTCATTTTGTAGCTGGAGAAACACAAAGATTTCAGTTAACTCTGAAAATGTGAAATCTGTTACTGCTTGACTGCATTTACATGTGATTTTCAAGTTTATGAAGCACCTTTTTTCACAGGAATCTCTTAGCTATTGAATCCAGTGGTCTTTTCTCAGTCCTCATTCTACTTGACCTCTGCAGTTTTTAATACTGTCGACCATACTTTCTCCTGGACATCCTTTATTCCCTTGATTTCCATGACATTGGAACTCCTCTTTACCTAACTATTCCTCCTCAGGTTCCTCTGCTGGGTCATCATTCTCTCATTCACTAAGTGTGAGCATACCCCAGGGCTTTGTCCTGGATGCACTTCTCTCACATCTGGCCCTTGGTGATCTCCTCAAATCAGATGGGCTCCACTTTCATCTCTATGTAGATACCTCCAAAATTTGCATCTCCAGCCTTAACCTCCCAGCCTCTCCCCCACCCCAGCTCCAGACCCACACTGTACCTACCTGTTGGACATTTCTATCTGGATCAAGTGACCGCAAATTTAGAGTGATGATGATGTTTTCCCATTACCATTTCAAAGTTAACATATTTAAAACAACACTCATCATCTTTACTCTAAACCTGCCAATCCTTTCAATTTTCCTATTTCTGTTGAGGGTAGTTAGGTGGCACAGTGGATAGAGTACCAGACCTGGAGTCAGGAAAACTCATCTGCCTGAATTGAAATCTGGGCTCAGATACTTGTTGACTGTGTGACCTTGTGTGAGTGACTTAGCCCTGTTTGCCTCAGTTTCTTCATCTGTAAAATGAGCTAGAGAAGGAAGTGACAAATCACTCCAGTATCTTTACCAAGAAGACCCCAAATGGGATCACAAAGAGTCAGATACCATTGAAAAAGTGCTTAACAACAACTAACATTTCTGTTGAGGCTACCACCACCCTCCTGGGAAGCCAGACTCAAAGCTTGAGTCGTCTTTGACTCTGAATTCTCCTTCCATTGTTTTTGCCTTTGCCACTTCCCATGTAATTCTGCTTTCAGAGCATCTCTAGTGTCTGCCCACTTTTCTCCACTCACGTGGTCACCACTCTGGTTCAGGCTTTCAATCACCTCTCTCAGTCTAATTGTCAACCATGCCTCCCCCGTCTCTGATCCATCCTCCAAACACCTGACAAAATAACCCATTTATTGAACAGATCTGACCATGTCACTAGCCTCAGAAACCTAAACAGCTCCACAGCAAAGTATTTAAAGCCTTCACAATGTGCCTCCAGCCAATGTCCTCTGCTATGTTCTGTAGCATTCCCCTGCATACACTCCACATTGCTGTCAAGTTGGCCTACTAGCCATGCGCAGAGTTTCAAGTGCCATTCCCCACTTCTCTGAATTCATACAGGCTTCCTCTCCCCTCCCTTCCCATCCCTATCTGGAATATGCTCCCTCCCATTCCTACCTTTCAGAATTCTTCTGCATTGCCATCTTCTTAATGACACCTTCCGTGATCCTCCCATCTGAGAACGTTCTCTCCCACCTCCAGTCTTCCTAGAACATTTTGCCTTGATTTCTCTTTTGGCCTCATCATGCCCTTTCTGGTATTATACCACTGTTTATGTATCCAATCTGCCACTCTCTTAATAGAATGTAAGCTCTTTGAGGGCAGGTTCTGTGCCTTTTTTTGTATGTATCTTTGTATCCCTGAGTACATAGCTTAGTGCCTTGAATATAAGAGGTATTCTAAACAATTGTTGTTATTGTCACATTCTCCTTTGTATCATAATTATCTGTGTACAGGTGCCCTTACCTGTACTTCAATTAGGTGGCAAACTCCTTCAGAGCTGAGTCAGGAGTGGGGAACCTGCAGACTCAAGGCCACATGTGGCCCTCTAGGTCCTTGGGTGTGGCCTTTTGACTGAGTCCAATTTTTACAGAACAGATCCTTTTATTAAGAGGATTTATTCTGTGAAGTTTGGATTCAGTCAAAGGGCAACACTTGAGGACCTAGAGGGCCACATGTGACCTCAAGGGCTGCAAGTTCCCTACCCCCTGTAGGTTGTATGTGTGTATGTGCGTGTTTATTATACATATACACAGATACATATATATATACATGCACATATATACGTGTACATATGTATATATGTACGCACATATGTACATACACAGATCATCATGATGCTTTGCAACTTTTTTGGCTGAGGTGAGGTAGAGGGGTGTGAGAAGGAGCTAGTGTTATGATTTCCTTTAAGTGTGGAAATTGCAGCATAGAATTTCCCTGAAGCAAGGCATCTGGGTAACCCCTTTGTAGATTATAGCCTTACGGAACTACCTGGTGCACTGAGGTCAGGTGAATTGGCCAGGGGTCACACAACCATCATCAGCATCATCATTAAGGACAACGACAAATACTTATTAAGCAACGACTTTGTGCCAGACACTGTGCTGAGACTGGGGATACAAAGAAAGTTAAAGACACAATTCCTGCCCTCGAGGAGTTCCCAGGGTGATAAGGAAGACTGCACGGAAGCAATGATGTACATACAAGATACAGTGTAAGCTGGGAGGGGTTGGGCGGTCTTGAGGAGGAAGGAAACTGGGGAAGGCTCCTTGCAGAAGGTAAGACTTGAAGGAAGTCAGAAGGTGGAGGTCAGAAGGGAGAGCATTTTAGACATAGGGCACAGCCCACGAAAAGGCCAAGAATTGGAAGACGGAGTATCTTGGGTAAGGAAAAGCAGAAGGGGCAGGGGCATATCCGAATCAGGATTTGAACTCAGGCGTTGGTTGGTCCTGTAGTCATGGGCCTATGCTTTTTTTAACATGCATGGATTAGGTAATTATTAAAAGTTGGTTTGCTTTAAATTCTATAATAGAAGTCAGCCAATGATACTCAAGCATGATGTGAGAGGAAGCCTCAGATCTATTTCCTTCTTTACTGTCAACCTAGTTCTATGACCTTGGAGAAATCACCTCTCCCTGTGCCTCAGTTTCCTCATCTATAAATCTAGTGATTTTAAGGGTATTTTTAGTTCTGACATCTCTGATTCTTCCCTTTAAGCTGAATTTTCATGTGATTGTAGGGGGGTGGCGGGGGAGGTAGGATGGGCTGTGTTAGCAGCAGGTGGAAAGTCATGTCCTCAGAACCCAGCAGCATTGGGAGTAAGAAGGATGGAGTGAGGAGAGGTCATGGAGAAATAGAAAGTCAGTGCTCAGTATGCAGGCTGAGTGACAGCTTTTGCAGTTGAATGATTTCCGAAAACTACATGGCTGAATGAAGTGATTTGTCCAGAGGGACTAGGATGAGAACCCAGGTCCCCCACTCCCTCACCTTGGCATCTTTCTATTCTATTCTCTCTCCTGGTTAGGACAAGCAACCCTGCTTCACCTCTACCCTCAGCTTAATAAGGTTTTTAGTGTCAGACATTTGAGTGAGCCGAGGAAGGAAATGCATCTCATCAATACAGCTCATAAAAGACAACTTGGGGAGGGGAAGGAGTTATGGGGGAGAGTGAAAGGAACTCAGACCCTTTGCAAGGATTTTGTGCTAATGGAGCTTCTGAATTAGTTATGGGGCAATATAATTGTATAAATGTAAGAGCCAGGTGGAGCCTAAAGATCCCAAGTGGGACAAGGCTCCAAAGTGTCCCGGAATATTTGTAACTATGCAGAGACCTCTTTCAGAGCTAGGGATCCTGACGGTGATACAGTGGCAAAGGCATTATAACTAGAACCTAGGCTCAATTCAGCCTCGTCACTTTTTACCTTTGTGGCCTTGGACAAAATCCCTTCCATCCTCATCTGTAACATGAGGGGTATTGGACTAGCTGGTTTTGAAGGTGCCTGCCAACTCTAAGTGTTTGATCCTCTTAAAAAAGAGAAACTGTCCAGGGTCACCTTCTGATGAAAGGCTGCTCTATTTGTGGGTCACAGTCTTACCAACCCCCCAGGTGTCCTGACCTTGAGCAGGCTCAGTGTGTGTCTCTGTGTGTGTGTCTGTGTGTGTGTCTGTGTGTGTGAGTGGCTGAAGTTGGCAAAGAAGAGAACAGGATGGAAGTGAAAGAAAAAAATGTCCCAGCACAGTCCTTGGCATGGCAGAAGCCACCTGCTCTGGGTGGGACAAGTTGAGAGAGTTGGGGCTGGGGAAAGGAGGGCTATAGAGGAGGGGGTGTTCGAGCTCTCCCTCAGCCTGGGGTGTTAAGCAACAAGAGGCTGTTTTGTTGTTGTTATTGTTCCAAAGTGGGATCAGAGGAAGCTCCGAGCATTGGGAGGGCCAAGTTCTGCCAAACGAGCTGGTACAGGAATTATTTGCAGTCTATATGCCAATTTGCTTTGTCATTGCCTGGCTATTTTTAGAAGCCACCGGCGTATCTAGGAAACCAGAATCTGTTGACTGTGTTTCTTTGGTGCGGGAAGTGTGATTATTTCCCAGAGATGTTGAAGGAATGTGTGAGGTCAGGCTCTTAGAAGGGACCTCTTCACTCTCTGGGTCATTGTGCGTGGGCAAACACTGCCCTTGCCTCACATCCAGTCATCCCAGATGATCAGTCAGTCTGGGGTCTGTGTGACCTTTTCCAGCTGGAATATCAGCAGGGGGTCAGGTTAAATGCTTCCATTTTGATCGCCAGTGAGTGGAATCAACCTGGGACTCTCCAAAGGGCCACTCAAGCATTTTCACAATGATGATCATGAGGAAGGAAGGGGAAAACCTCCTGGGGACATTACCCAATAGAATTGTGGAATTTGCCCAGCCCATTTGGAGCATATTTTCCTAGTCTAGAGGGGTCTTTCCTAGGTAGGGAACAATGAAGGGGTCAGGGTGGGGAGGTGGGAGAGAGAGGAAGAATGGAAGAAATCCCCTCTGGTCAAATAAGGGACATACTTTAAGATCAATGGGACCAAACAGGGTTAGGGCATCACCCCACCCCCATCCCACCCCCACTCTTTCTGCCAGAAGACTTCCTGACTAGTTTGAATACAGCTTGTCTGACTTCCGGTCCCTACCACCCAAGGGCTAAAGAACTTCTGTTCCGAAATGGTGCTCCTTGAATTTTATTCCTTCCCTGCACGACTTCTATGGCGTCTCTCTCCCCAGCATCTTCTGCTTGAAGGATGCCCACAACCCTCCAGCATGCAAAAATTGTTTTTCCCAGCCATGTGCTAAGAGCTCAGGGTACAGACTATATACAGAAAGGTACTTACAAATACTGTCTCGTTACCTACTTTAGCTTGGCACAGGTTTGCAAGTATATCAGGCTGACTTACATAGTTGCCTTCAGCTTCATTTCCAATTCTATTTCACCATCCCACCCCCAAGCCTTGGCAGAGATCTCCCAGGACTTTTCTAATCTCATTGGAACTAAGGTTTTGTGTCTGTGTTTGTCTGGACTCCCGAGTTCACCCCAGAGTCCTGGGGTCAAAATTAGTCAGGCAGTACTGCCCCCCCCCCCCCAGCCCTGACTCAGCAGATTACCTGCATGGCCCTGGATGAGATTTCTTAAACCAACTCCATCCTTTCTTGGCATCCTGACTCAGACAATTGTTACACAAGGGTTCATCTGTTCCACCTTTATTCTATTTCCCCTTATGGTTTTTTGAACATAGCTTCTTGTAAAGTCCCCAAGTTTTGGTGTTTTTTTGCAATGTGTCCTCTCCTCAGTGTCACTGTTGTTCAAGGTAACGTGGCTGGTACACACTCCCCTAGACTCTCAAGTTCTTGACAAACATTAGCATGAACCTCATTGGATTTGAGTCAGTTTATTCCCTGTGTGACCTTATATAAGTCACTTCCCTCTTTGTGTTTCAGTTTCCTCATCTGTAAAATGAGCAAATTGGACCAAATGATCTATCTTCAAATCCTAGCCCTAAATCCTATGATCAGCACATCTAATATCCAATTATATTTCATTTATTCTATCCTCTCACCAAGACTGAGGTTACTTTCAATCAGTTTATGGGTGAAGGAAAGGAATTTTGCCACTCTAAGATTTAGGCATTTTTACTGGGTTTTCAAAGGACGTTTGCTTTAGTCAGTTGGAAAACTTTGTTGTTTTTCACCTTTACCAGGAAAGGACAATTTCCCAAAAGTAGGCTGACTGATTCCCACCATTACTCCTTCATTTAGGAAAATGCAGAAATCAGGAGCCACTCCACAGAACTAATTCCCAATTTTCATCTGGTATCTGTCATTTCCCTCTTAAATGTACCTGCCTGGGGTGTTTTATTCACTGTAACTGTAAGCACCCTTAGATAATAAACACCCATATACTGGTGTGTGTTTCTTGTCAGGGCAACACCAGTCTTTGGCATGCTTCCTCCCCACGTGTTGCCCTAGAGGCAAACAAACATTTACTCATTGACCTGTGAGCTAATCTGCCCTTTTCCCCAGGGCCAGAAGAGATGCAGCAGTGGCCTGTTCTCCCTGGGAATGCTAGCATCACCAAGGGTTACCCAGCCTGCTTAGAGGAGACTGTCCAGCCAGGCCAGACTGTCCATGCAGAGGAGCAGGGACCGGTGTTTTCAGTTCTCAGAAAAAGCTCCTTCTTTTATCTCCTCCTGAGTGAGGACCTCACAAACACTCCCTGTATATCTGCCGCTGCTGTCTAATACCAAATCTGTCTTGTCGTCTCATTTCCCCATTGAAACATATAATTTTCATCATCTACTTTCAAGCCAGGAAGCTGATTTGCATGACAAAAGTCGAGTTTGTCTCTCTGCTGGAGCTCTTGGTGGGTCCTGGACTTTGCTTCCTGTTTTTCTTGCCTGTGTCCTAGGTGTGTGCCCAGGAAAAGGACCTGACTTCACCTGCCTCAGTTAACTGATTGGCAAGAGTTAAGTTCTGGCTTAGGCCAGTCCAGGCCCTGTGCTAAGTGCTAGAGATACAAAGAGAAAGCAAGAACTACCCCTGCCCTTCTGGGGAAGACAACATAGAAGATAGAGATAGACTAGACTAATGGAAACCATAGAGAGGTGGTATGTATAATTGGGGGAAGACAAGGGGAACCAGGAAAGGCCTCCTGGCGGAAGTGGCATTTGAAATGAGTTTTAAAGGCAAATGGCATTTAAAGAGTTGGAGATTGGGGAGGGAGAGAATTCTGGATATGAAAAAAGTGAAAAACCATATAAAGCAAAGCCATCTTCTCTGGTTCAGTGAGAGGAAGGGGCTAAATTTAACTGTTAATGGGGTCCTTTTAGCATTTTTAAAATTAAATCTTTTATATTTATAAAATCTATTTTCTCACCCTCCCCTCCCCTTACTGATGTTGGAAAAATGGAGGGGAATCCTTGTAACAAATATACACAGTCAAGCAAAACAATTTCCCTTGTTGGCCACAACCAAAACTTTGGGTCTCAGTTTTCATCCTTCGTCCATGGCTCCTCTGCCCGGTGGTGAGCAGCATTGATTGTCATCAGTCCTTTGGAATCCTGGTTGGATTATAAGAGCCTTTAAGAAATTGTTTATCTTTACGACGGTGCCCTTTATTACTTCAGAAGACCTTTTGTGAGTCCATTTGCATGTTTGTTGAATTATAAAGTGTATCTAGATTCCCCTGATCCTCCTCCTTTCCCCCAATGTCTAATACATAAGGTTGGACTGGTCTGTCCTATAAAAGTGACAGGTTGGTTTGCTTTTCCTTTCTCTTATGTTCTAAAGGAAAGAGAATTGAACACTTCTCTTAATCCAATGTCTGGAATCCCAGGCCTTGCCAGACAATTTAGGAGCCACTTGCCAGACGATATGGATAGACCTACCCAAGGTCTGTGCCAGGCTTAGAAGAGAAAGAGGGTAGGGGGGAGGTAGGAGGGAGGTAGGGACTCCTTGACGGGAAGGCTTCAAGAGGACAGACAGTTCAGTGTCTTCAGTAGATGAGTGTCTCCCAAGGGATGGATTTGCTGTCATGGTGGGTAATTGGATTGCTTCTCCACAGCAGGACAAGCACTGGTAACCTTTAGGATTAATTACTCCAGCCAACCTCAGCCTCCAGGTCTGACTGTCCTCATTGTTCTTGATCGTAAGGCTCAGGGTGTTCAGAGCCTGGGTCCTGGAAGTTAGGGTGGTGGGAAAGGAATACACAGAGAAGTTCCTGGTCTGAGGTTACACCCATGGGCCCAAATATGCTTATGTAGCCACTGTCCCCTTCATTTACAAGTGAGTGGTTGGACAGCACCCAGAACCAGGGTCTTTCATGAAGATGAAATCTCTAGTTGTTCCGTAGTGAGCCCTGCACAGCACTCTGTCTATGCCTTTGGCCTAGGCTGGAGTGGAGGGAAGAGCCTCAGTTTCCTTCCCTGTTGAATTAAATTAAGAGTTGAATTTAAAAAAATTAAGAGTTGAATGAAAAGATCTCACAGTCCCCTTCTAGCTCTCACTTTCTGGTTCGGTAGACTCCCTCTGATTATATAAGCTCTAGTACCAATGGATATTTGAAAATGAGGGGAAGGGGCTGGAAACTTTTCAGAAGTGATATGTAAAACCTCTAACTATAGCTTTTCTGATGATTACAGGAGCACAATCTCAAGGCAGGAATGGGGTGACCAAGGGGTCAGGGTAGAGGTAATATAAACTGGTCTACATGCCCTTATCATCTGGCATGCATAACTTTGGGGCAGCTAGGTGGTGCAGTGTCTAAAGCACCAGGCCTGGAGTCAGGAAGACCTGAGTTCAAATCAGCTCTCAGAAACTTACTAGCTGTATGACCCTGGGTAAGTCACTTAAGCCTGTTTGCCTCAGTTTCCTCATCTGTAAAATGAACTGGAGAAGGAAATGACAAACCACTCCAGTATCTTTTCCAAAAAACACCCAAAGGCACAACTGAAAAATGCCTGGCCAGCAACAACAGCACTGATCTGGGCACTTTGCATAAATTGGAGGTTCTAGGAGAAATTAACAAATAAGAGGAAGGAACCGTGGAGGGGGTGAGAAGACTGTTGAGAAATTGTCAAGAAAGAAGTCTGGAGTGTCAGCCATGGGACCCAGAGAAGAATGAAGGAATGAACATGGCTGGCCTGGGCACATCCTTAGAAAATGGAGATGACTAGGTGGTGCAGTGAATAGAGCACTGGCCCTGGAGTCAGGAGTACCTGAGTTCAAATCCAGCCTCAGACACTCAACATAAAAACTAGCCATGTGACCTTGGGCAAGTCACTTAACCCCAATTGCCCTCCAAAAAAAATTAATGGAGGTGTGGGAAGGAACAATAGTACCATGATCCCTTGTGACTGTGGCTTTGCATCAACTAGGTCTCCTCCCTCCACCTGCCTCCCCTTCTTAGAATGCCTCACTTTCTTCAAGGATCAATTCAGGGACCACCTCCTATATGTGACCTATTTCATCCCCCAATTTTTGGTGCCCCTGAATACAATCACTTGGAACTGACTTTGTATATATTTATTCATGTGCGTTTTATAGAACCCAGGAGTTTCATTTTCTGATGGAACATGAGCTTTTTGAGAACAGGAAATTTGGTTTGGTGGGTGTGTGGTTTTTTTTTTGGTGGGGGAGGAGGTTTTGTTTTTTAATCCCTAGCCCAGTTCCTAGCCTGTAGAAAAGGCTTAAAGAGTGTTGATTGATGGGGTGGCTAGGTGGCACAGTGAATAGAGCATCAAATCCAGCCTCAGACAGTTAACACAAAAACTAGCCATGTGACCTTGGGCAAGTCACTTAACCCCAATTGTCCTCCAAAAAGCAAAAAAAAAAGTGTTGATTGATTGGTTGTGAAAAATGGCTGCTTTGTACTTATCTTAGCATTCTGATTACTTAGCACCATGCCTTATACTTTGGAGAAGTTTAATAATTCAATTAATCAATACATGTTTATTAAATGTCTACTCTGTATCAGACACTGGAAATACAAAGACAAAAAAAGAGACATTCCTACTCTCAAGGATCTAGGTTTCTGTCAGAGGAGACAACCTATACATATATAATAATTAATAATAAATATATAATAATATATTAAGTAACTAATAAATATATAATAATAAATATTAGGGAGGGTGCTAGCAATTGGGGCAATCAGGAAAGATTTGTGTATGATTCTTAAGCTGTGTCTTAAAGGAGGGGAGAAATTCTGTGAGGTAAAGTGTAGAAAGAGTGCTTTTCAGACATAGAGCCACTTGTTGAATTGAATTGAGTTGAATTGGGCTAAGGAGGGTATGGGCAACTAGGTGGCACATGGATAGTGTGCCAGGCCTGGAGTCAGGAAGTCTCCTCCTCTTCATGAATTCAGATCTGGCTTCAGACACTTACTGTGTGACCCTGGGCATGTCACTTGCCCCGTTTGCCTCAGTTTCCTCATCTGTAAAATGAGCTGGAGAATGAAATGAGAAACCACTCCAGTATCTCTGCCAAGAAAACCCCAAAAGGAGTCACTGAGAGTCAAACACTATTGAACACCACCACACAAGGAGGGTATAGAAAAGGGAGTAAGTATCATTTTTCTTCAAGGTATAGGATGAGTTTTTGTAGTATCTGACCTGCCTGAACGACCCCTCACTAACCCATAACACTGGTGGCAGGGCTGTTTGAATGACTCCAGTTTCCCCTACTCCCCATTTTTTCCTAGGCCATGTGTATCCCTTCCTTTCCTCATTCCCCACCCGAATTGACCAACAATCCATTGATGAACTGAATTCCACTCAGCGTCCTACTGCACTTAGCAATCAGAGCAGCACACCAGAGATGAGGGGGAAGCATCTCTTTGATCCAGAGAAACCCAGGCACAGAAAGGATTCACTCACACTAACTTTTCCCCCTGCCAGTCTTTGGCAATTGGCAGAGAACAGTGTGTCATTATGTGGCTTTCCAGGAAAGACTGATTGGCCGCTCATTTGTTTCCATCTCCCTACCCCCCCCCCCACCCCCCAGATGGAAATGGATGTTGCCATGACGACGTAATAGGAAGCAATCACACCTATTGTGGGGCAAGAATGTTGACTTGCATGAAAGAGTGTGTGTGTCGTTGGGGGGAGACTGAGAAGAGAGTCTAGGCCTTGTGTGTGGGGAGAAAGGACGTTAATTTAAAGTGGAAGAGCCTGCCTTCTGAATTTTAAGTTTCTTCCCCTTCCTTTGTATACTTTGTCTATTACTTGCCAACTTACATCATTCTTCCTCTGACACCCTGTCCTGGCAATGAAAAAAAAAACCACAAGCTTGGAGCCAGGGCTTTCAGATTAATCTTTCCTCGGCACTCGACAGCAGAGACAAGAATCATTTTGTTGCTTTAATTCTTTAATGTGGCAAGTTTGGAAGCAGATGACCTATGTTTGAATCCTGATTCTGCTTGATTGCTATCTGTGTGACTTTGGGCAAGTCAATTCCTTTCTCTGGGCCTCAGTTTCCACATCTGTGAATCAGGGGGTTGGGCTAGATGGTCTCCCAGCTCCCTTCCATTTCTGAATCCTATGATTCCTCCCATTTTCTCTATCTCTCTTTCTTGGCTATTCCTCAGTCTTCTCCCCCATTCCCAGCAATAAAGAAGCATGATGGCTGGAGTTTCTATGACAATCCCACTGATTTTTTGTTTTATTGGGCAGAAATGGTGAATGGACTGAGGTAAAGACTGGGAATACACTTTAAAATCAGAAAGTTAATGGCTAATGCCAGAGAGAACAGAGCATTTTGGACATGTAGAAATCCCAGAATTTATTGTTACTATTCTTGCCCCACCACAAGCACACACCCACACACACACACACACACACATCGCCTAAAAACACATATTCCACTTACCTTTGACATTCATAGGAAGCAGCCACTTTACTGTCCCTCAAGCAAAAAATACTTATCAAGCAATATGCTAAACTTTGTGGGGTACAAGGAAATAATCCAAGACACAGATCCTTCCTTTGTGGAGCTTACACTCTAGTTGTAAAAACAAGATTTTATATGAAAAAAGGAAGAAGGCAGTCCAGAACATATTTCAATTCTGAGACAACTGCTATGGTCCAAAGCAGTTCCAATGAGAGAGAAAATAATGAATGTCTCCATGCTCTTGAAGGGCTAACTCTTTTCTGGGCCTAACTCTTTTTTTCACTTGTAAAAATGAGACCATTGGACTCAAGATTGTCTTTAAGGCCCCATCCTGCTCTAAGTCCCTGATTTTTGGCTACAGAAGAATCATCATCCTGTTACTGGAGAGAGTTCCACCTCTGATGAAGTATCCAGGGGTGGGGAACCTGCAGCCTCAAGGCCACATGTGGCCCTCTAGGTCCTCAAGTCCCCTTTTACTGAATCAGACTTCACAGAACAAATCCCCTTAATAAAAGGATTTGTTCTCTAAAACTTGGACTCAGTCAAAAGGCTACACCCAAGGACCTAGAAGGCCACATGAGGCCTCAAGACCACAGGTTCCCCACCCCTGTTTAGACCTTTGATGTACTGAATAGATAGACAAGACACTGTGTTAAGAGGCTAGGGGAGTAAAAAGATTGGGACCAATACAGTCCTTGTTCTCAAAGAGCTGAGAGAAAAGAAACAATTGCATAAATTAAAATATGATGAATGCATAGAAAAGCTTAAACACAGTCACAAGAGACTCAAAACATGGTCAAAAGGAGAGGGTTTCTCTTGCCATAATCTGAAACCATAAGTCAACTGGAAGGCTGGCACAGTGTCTCTGTTTGGTGCTTATTGTGACATTATGCCCAATTAGGTACTGCTTAATCACTAAAATCACTCATCTTATATAAATCTTATATAAAGCATTTTCCTCACCACAACCCTGTAATGTCAGTACCTGCTTTATTATCCCTATTCTACAGTTCAGAAAACTGAGGTTCAGAGGTTAAGTAACTTGCCCACCAACCCACAGCAGGGGCAGTGGAGCCCAGGTCCTTTGGCTCCAAGTCCAGTGTTCTTTCCTCCATAAGACATTGCTTCTCATGTAAATTAGGTGCCGTTGAAATAATAAATGCTTCATTCATTTATTCATGGAAGTCCCTTGGTCATTTGGGATGGACCAAGGGAAAGATGATGGATATGTTGATGTTTTCAGACAAACTGCTTCCTTCATAAGAGGAGAAGACAGAATGAGGGCAGCAAGATGTAGTGGATAGAATTCTGGGATTGTAGTCAGTTCAAATCCCACACTTACTAGCTATGGGACTTAACTACCAGGGACAAGGTAACTACATTTTCCCAGGCCCCTGTATACCTGTAAAATGAGAATAATAATACCTCAGGGGTTATGGTGAAGATCAAGTGAGATTAAAATCTCCAGTGCTTTACAAGCTTAAAAAACCCACATAAATGTTTTTTAAGCAATCTAAACTTAGTTTCTCTCCTAATGCTTAGCACAGTGTTATGCATTCAGTAAGTGCCTAATGCTTAGCATAGTGTTCTGCATACAGTAAGTGCCTAGTGTTTATGGAACTGCATCCTACTTTAGTACCTTCATCTGTAAAATAAAATAATAATGCTTGCTACTTATCTCACAGGGTTATTGTGAGGATTGCAATGAAATTATAGTTCTCCGTCATCATCGAGAGGCAATGTTTCCTAGTGCACAGAGAACTGGACTGAGTCAAGAAGACCCTCTGGCCTCTGTATATTGGTTTATGACGTTGGGTAAATTACTTAAGCTCTCAGTGCCCCCCAGGCAACTCTCTAAGCCCAGAAACTGAAGGATAATTGTGTATCTGTGTTGGTGGAGGAAGTTTCATAATGGGAAGTTCGTTAAATGAATGAAATCACAGGTCTAGACCAATTACAACAACAACAATAATAATAACTATTATTATTGGGGTGTTGGGACTGACTCCTCCCAAGGGTTATTTAAAGAGACTCAACATGTCTGTCTCTCTATCCTTTTTTCCCCTCTCCTATCACATAACCAGTTTCTTTAATTTTGTGAGTACAGGAAAAAAGGACTAACATTTTTCCCTCAGTCCACTCAAAATAGCCAAGGAAATACCATGAATGAATGACCAAATGAATGAAGCATTTATGAAGCACCCACTGTATGCAAATCACCCACTGTGTGTGAAGCACACAGTGCTGGGCACTGGGATTACAAACAGGAAAGCAAGACGATCCTTGCTCTCAAGGATTCCATGAAGATAATAGCTGACATTTATATAATGCTTTAAAGTTTCTGTATCACATGAGATACATTGTCTCATTTGAATCTCACAACAACCTATGAGTAGGCACTAGAGCTGTCATCATCCCCATTTAACAGATGAGGAAAACAGAGTTTAAGTGACCTAAGTTGCAACTGACTAAATATCACAGGCAGGATTTGAACTCAGGTCCCTCTGAATCCAATTCCAGAACTCTATCTACTATGATATATTGCTTCTTGTATGGCTAACTGCTTTGCTTGCTGCCCCCAAAATATCATATGTGGTGAAACCTTTATTATTCATTCACATGTAGATTTTACATTTTTATTCCACTATGTGCTTTCCAAATCGTGGGTATGTACTGGACAATAGACTCTTATCTTTTTGCTCTTTCTTGAATTGTGAGGTATGCAATTACTAGTGTGTAATCAAAGCATTTGGACAGAGATAATAAGGATTGAGGGCCCACTCTAGAGTGTGACTCTGAAATCCACTGAAGGCGAAAAACTACGCAGTTTCTAAATCAGTCCTTTGAGCTGGTTTAGCATGAAAGGCTCTGATGAGCCTGGACTGATTCATCCTTTCTTGGTGTTCAGGGGCGGCTCATATAGAAGCACTCCCTGAGAACCACAGCTTTTCCCAGTGAATAACACTGCTTCCCCACCTCCTCCCGAACGCCCAACAGAGCAGCCACCTCAGCACCTTGGGAACAAATATCTGGGCCGAGAAAAACACAAATCTGAAGATACAATTGGGGAGGAAAGAAAATCAGCTCATTGTGAGTTGTAAGTGCTGTGAGCTGGGGTGCCCCTGTGCTGTACCCAGAGCTCAGCTGGAGCCGAACCAGAAGTGGGAGCAGCAGAGATGTGATTTCCTTTCCCCTGCCATAGTTGGGGCCAGCAGGGCAGCAGAGGGAGGGAGAGTTCAGAACCAAGGACAGCAATTGTTATGTTGCACTAGGTCGCCATGGTGACCTGCTTTCCTGCAGGATGTCACAGCTTCTCTGAACCAATCACTGACAGGTGTAGATAAGGTTTGTCTGTCTGTCTCACGACCGAGTTGACTGAAGCACTGATGCTTTTCCCTGTTCCTCTGCCTTAGAGAGATTGAGAGGGGCTAAGAGTGGGAAATCAGTTCTATATTTAGCTCCTGAATTGTGTATATTCCTCTTGGCAGCATCCAAAGATACTGACTTTTAACCCAACATGGAATAGGTTGAAAATTCATAGGATTTAAAACTGAATGAAAACTTGGGGGTCAGCTAATCCAACACCCTTATTTTCCCAAATATTTTATTTTTTTCCAATTACAAATAAACATTTCTTAACATTCATTTTTTTTTTAATTTTGAGTTCCAAATTCTCTTCCTCACTCCCTCCCCTCTCCTCTCATGAGAAGGCAAGCAATTTGAAATAGGTTATACATGTGCACTCATGAAAAAACATTTCCATATTATTCATGTTGTGAAAGAAAATACAGGCCAAAAAAAGCCAAGAAAAATAAAGGAAAAATATGCTTTGATCTGTATTCAGACTCCATCAGTTCTTTCTCTGGAGGTGGATAGCATTTTTCATCGTGAGTACTTCAGAATTGTCTTAGAACACTGTATTGCTGAGAACAGCTAAGTCATGCACAGTTGATCATCACACACAGTGTTGTTGCTGTGTACAATGTTCTCCTGGTTCTGCTCACTTCACTTTGCATCAGTTCATGTAAGTCTTTTCAGGTTTTTCTGAAAGCATCTTGCTCATCATTTCTTAAAACAAAATAGTATTCCATCACAGTCATATACTACAACTTGCTCAGCCATTCCCCAATTAACAGGCATCCCTTCAATTTCTAATTCTTTGCCACCACAAAAAGAGTTGCTATAAATGTTTCTGTACATATAGGTCTTTTTTTTCCTTTTTAATCTCTTTGGGATATAGACTTAATAGTACTATTTCTGGGTCAAAGGGTATGTACAGTTTTATAACCCTTTGGGTATAATTCAATTTCCTTATTCTACAGATGAGAAAACTGAGGCCTGAAGACATGATTAGATCATAGATTTTGAGTTGGGAGAGACCTTAGAGGCCTTGGACCCTCTCATTCTAAAGATGAGAAAATCAAAGTCCAAGACTACATGTTTACTACATGGAAGTAACTTGTCCAGAGTTACCCTGCAAGTGACAAGAGATAGAATTTGAATCCCCAGGTCCTCTCATTCCAAATTTGAAATTGCCTTTTAAACATACCACACTGCCTCTGTAGTTTAGCTGCATGTCTCCCCCCATGAGATTTTTGTATTTGTATCTCTAGTCCCATTCCTAGGCATGTGATAAATGCTCGTTTATTGATTGAACTTTCTTTTTTACAAATAGATAATCCAAAATGACCATAGATTTACTTTTATTGAATTGACTCATAATTATCAGACCAGATTAGAAGAGGAAAGGAACATACATACACGTAAATATATATATACATGCATGTGATTAATTCTGGGCTCAGAATTTAGATTTAGTTGTAGGAAGAGAAAAGGCTCTATTGCATTTGGGAAATCGCATAAGGATTTTGATGATCCCAAGCTGCTCGCTGACATAAAAGCCTATCTTTTAACACCACTGTTGTTTGTGGTTGTATATAACTATAATAATTCAACATCGTAGTCTCTGGAGAATCAAAATTGCGAGTGATCCCCTAGCAGGTTAATGGGGACACACATGATGGGCATATTAATCAATGATAATTTGTGTGTGAGAAGTGTTATAAAAAGGTGTCATCTAGGAAACATAAAAAAGGATGGATTGATCATCTTAAAAAAATAAAAAGAAGGTGTTAACAGAAAACAGCTCCCATTCTTCCCTAATGGCCATAGAATGTCCAAAGACCTAGAGCAGAGGTCCTTAATCATTTTTTTGTGTCATAAATACCTTTGGTAGACTACTGAGGCCCCTTCCTTTTAGGAGCAATGTTTTTAAATACATAAAATAAATTAATTAGTATCACAAAAGAAGCAGATTATACTGAAATACAGTTGTAAGTTTAAAAAATAAAACAACAACCAAATTCACAGAGCCCTCAGATTAAGAATTCCTGACCTAGAGGAAGACCTCCAGTGTTTTAGATAGACCTACTGTGGACGATTTATGGGAGAGCATGGCTAAGAAGTGAACAGAATGAGGAGGAGATAGGGCTGTGATCATAGTGAGAGGTAACATATAGGACAGTGGTGTCAAATTCAAATAGAAACAGATGCCTATGGGCCACATATTGATTTAGAGAACCACACATTCACATTATCTATGTTGTATTTTTTTCCTTAAGTTTGGGAACCACTTGAGGGCCACTGGACTTGCTTTTGACCCCTCTACCATAGTACATACAAGCACTTGGGGTCAGGAAAATCTGGGCTTAACTCCTGCTTCAAATCCTTGCTGGTTCTGTGACCCTGAGCAAGTCATCGAAACTTTCTGGGCCTCAAAATGAAAACATTGGACTTGGTGACCTCTGAGAGCCCTTCCAATTCCAAATTTGTGATCCTATGTTCCTCTACTGGGAAAAGGAACACCTCTGTATATAAGACTACAGACTTACTGAAGTAAAAAAGAGACCTTTAGTAATTCCTAAATATAGAATATGGGGACACTTGGGATAGATTTTCAAAACAAAGTTCTAATGAAAATGACTTTAATTGTAGTTTGGCAATAATCATTTTACTAGAGGAGATAAAAATAGCAAGAGTTTTAGGGAAAGACTATGTCCATTTTTCTTATTGGTTGAAAAATCACAATTGATGAGCAAAACAAAAAAGATGGTTTTAATATATACATTCAATAGTCAAATGCAATGGGAGAGGACAACCCAAAAGAGGGATCTGGAAAAAGGGAGGAGACAGAGGTACTTGTATGGCAGTGGGATGTCTAAGGTGAAGAGGCAGCTGAGTGATTGGGGGGCCAATAAAGCTTCTTCACTCAGTAACCCAGATTGAGCTCCCTCAGGGCTGAGCTCTACAGAAAGACACAGAAGGAAGGGGGTTCACTTCAAACACTATCATTTTATGATTCTATGAGAAGACTTAGGCCCTGTTGTTTCTTCTCTGGACTTTGGTGCCACACTTCAGGTACCTACCCCTCTGCACCACTATCAGTAA
The DNA here is from genome assembly GCF_028583685.1 of Petaurus breviceps papuanus. NCBI lineage: Eukaryota > Metazoa > Chordata > Mammalia > Diprotodontia > Petauridae > Petaurus > Petaurus breviceps. Next base: position 44,668,134 of record NW_027185798.1, read on the forward strand.
AGAAAAAATTAGATGTGGGGTTAGAAGAAATTGGTTTCAACCTTGCTTCCATTAGACTATAAGGATGGTACAGTAGAACGTATACTGTCTCAGGAGTCAGAGGACTTGGGTTCAAATCCTTCCACTGAAAATTACTATCTGTGTTACCTTGGCCAAGTTACTTACCTCTTGGGGCCTCAGTTTCCTTATATGTAAAATGAAGGGGTTCCATGTGATAGCATTAGAGAACCTTTCTAGCTCTGTGATTTTGTGATCCTTGAGAGCAGGACCTGTATCCTACAGTCCCAATAATTGTCTTCACAATGAGCATCATAGGGCCCTTGGAAAGGCATTCAACAAATGTTTATTGAATTAAATTGTATTGACACTTTAGTATCCTTGTGGCACCAGTCAACTATCTTGGCAAGCTTCAGTTTCCTTATCTGTAAAAGAAGAATAATAGCACTTTCTTTCCCAGGGTGATGTGATGAACATACTTTGTACACTACAAAGTAGCATACAAATGCCAGCTGTCCATCTTGGGCTGCCATGACCAAAGCATTCATGTCCAGGCTACTGGTGACGAGTCTCTCTGTATGTAGGTGGGCTGGTGGTTCTCAGGCAGCAGACAAAGGCTGCCATAGGAACTATTCCTGAGACCTTTAAAATGTGGTAGAACTGGCCGCTAGGTTTCATATGTTATTTTTATTCCTTTCCCCAGACTCCCTCTTGAGCCAATCTGTGGAGCCAGTGTCCACTGCATGGCATTTGGTGCTTTAGGCAAAGCCCAGGTGAGGTATTTGGGTGCCAAGTTAATTACAGGGCTTTTTTCCCCCTTTTGCTAGAATATTGCAGTAGATGCAAATGACTCTGCTGTTTAATGAATGGAACAAATGAGTTAAGAGGTAGAATTGAAATCGATGCCTTCTCATGCGGAGCCTTCACTCTGTGGGGTCCTGGCCTTGTTCCAGTCATGCTGAGCCAGAGGACGGCAGGAGTATTGAGAGGGTCAGAACAGCTCACCTCAAAGTGTGTTGAGGGAGGGGTAGTACCCAGGGGCAGATGGACTTCAGATCAGAAAGGTGCATTTGGTAAACTAACCTCCTCCTTTGGCCAAATCCATGATGGCCAAGGGCTTCAAAGTCCCCACAAGCTCCCCTACTTCCCCACCTCTCCCCGACCAGTCCCATTCCTTGTTATTTCTGTTTCCTTTATACTTAAGGCTTGAGTGGCTGTAAAGAATTGACGAATAGTCAAGAGTTGGTGCCATCCTTTCTCTTCTTCATCCCTCCCCCTTCTTTGACTCACAGTAACAAATTGATCAAGCCCACTGAATCAAGTCTGGGTTTTAATTATATGTTATTAGACTCAGGCTAGAGATGAAAGGTTTTTTCTAGGGGTCATCTGAGCTACAGCCTTACCTCTAGGCAATACTGACCCTGATCCTGGTTGGCTATATTCCTTCTTTTCTTTAGAATCTCCCCTAAAGATCAGGATGGGGGGAAAAAAGAGAAGAGGGAAAATTCTACCATAGGCATTCAATTCTGCATGTCCCAGCCATGAGAGGAAGTCACAAAATCACAGAATCTCAGAGCTGGAAAAGACCTCAGAGGCCATAGAGCTCAACCTGTACTTGAACTAGAAACACATGTATATCATAACCAACAAGAGGTGATCAGTCTCTGTTTGAAGACTTCCAATCTAGTGCTCATAGTTTTTCCTTCTGGGCCTAAACAGAATAAGTCTGGGGTCTCTTCCATGTAACAGCCTTTCACGTTTTTAAAGACAGCTATCATGTCTTCCCCCTTCCACACTCCCCTACCCCTGCCCAAATCACCTTTTCTCTAAGCTAAGCATCCCCAGCTTTCCCAACCAGCCCTCATGTGGATTTCTCTCTGGGTACCCTATTGGATGCCCATGAGCTTATCAATGTCCTTCCCAAACTATAGCACCCTAAACTGCCCACCATACTCTAGTTGTGATCGTACAGGGAAGAGTATGATGGAACAAATCACTCCTGCATCCTGTATACCATGCATGTTTCCCTTTATGCAGCCCAGGATATCAATAGCTTTTTTTCCCTACTGCCTAATCATGCTATCAAATCACTGAATCTGAAATCCACTAACCCCTTCCCCCAGCCAACCCCAGCTATACATTCCCCATCTTGTGTTTGTAAAGTTGATTTTCTGAGCCTGGATAAAACTTTACATTTGTCTCCATTAAATTTCACATTATTCGATTCAATCCAATGTTTTAGCCTATTGAAGTCTTTTCAGATCCTCTTTCTTCCAATGTTGAAAATGTCTCTAACAGCTTTTTGTGCTCTGAAAATGTAATAAATATGTCTTATATGTCTTCATCTGAGTCATTAACAAAAGTGGTAAACAGTACAAGACTGATAACAGATCCTGGGGCATTGCACCAGAGACCACTTTCCAAGTTGACAACAAAGCATTAATAATTGCTCTTTGGGTCCAGTCATTTAACCTTTTCAAAATCTACCTAAATGTAGTATTCCGTAGTCTATATCTCCCCATCTTGTCCACAAGAATAATATGAGGAACATTGTCAAGTACTTTGTTAAAGTCTAGGTAAACTCTAGTTACAAAGTTCTCTTCGTCTACCAGCTTAATAATAATCTTGTCAAAAAGAAAATGAGATTAGTCTAGCATTTTCTGTTACTGAAGAAACTATATTGGCTCTGCTGCCAACTGCTGCCTTTTTTTTAGGTGTTTAGTAGCCATCCTTTTAATAATACATTCTAGAATTTTGCTAGGAATTCAAGTCATTAGTTCAAAAATTGTGTTATCTTCCCTTTTTAAAAATTGTAGCAACGTTTGCCCTCTTCAGATATGTAGTGCCTTTCTTTCCTGTTTTTTTTCCAACTATTCAAAATTCACTGGTGTGCAAAGTCACATCTACCAGTTCTATTCATTCTCTGGGATTTTGTTTATCTAGGCAAGATTGAAATAAACTAATGAAGGGCAAATGAGTGCACCCTTATTGCCTCCCTACTTCTCTTGGGTACCAACTCTCAATTATCCAATTTTATTATTATAAAATATTATTTCATATAATTATTATATATAAAAATGTATATAATATATAAATATATATTTATATGAATATATGCATACATAAAATTATTTTATATAAAAATTAAACACTTTACTGTCTCTCCATCATACTTCATTTTTGTTCCATCTGCACCAAGCTACAGCACTATCTCATCTTCAGTCTTGGTTTTTTTTTTTTCAATAGAACTTAAAAAAAAAACCCTTTTTTTGTAATTGTTATTTTTGGCTCTTCTCACCAGCCTCAGATCAGTCTGATCTTTAGCTCTCCCAGGACCTGTTCTTTTGGGGCCACCCTTTGGTATTCATCCTCCATTGCCAGCCATTGCTTACATTGTTTGCCCATTAAAAAAATTATTTATTGGTGAGTTCCCTGTGCATCCATATTTATCTCCTTAGACAATTCCCCCTTTCTCTCTTCATCAATATAATTTCTCTTCTTACATTCAGAATTTCATCCTTGAGAGTTTCCCATGCGTCTTGGACTGACTTCCTCCTTTAGAATTTAGTCCATTGGACCCTTCCTAATCTTTTCCATGATTGCTTTGAAATCATTTTTCCCTAAATCTAGGGTGCACATCAGACCATACCTAACTTTCCTTTCCTTCTCTATCACAAATATTAAGATAGATTTGTTGCTTCGAGCAAAGATCCCTATCATTTCCACCCCAGGAACCACTTTTTCCTTGTTGATAGGAATAAATTCAGAATTGAAGTCCCCTTCGATGGTTCTTTGCTCTTTTTTAATTTTTTGCCTTTTTTTTTGGAAGACAATTGAGGTTAAGTGACTTGCCCAAGGTCACACGGCTAGTTTTTATGTTAAGTGTCTGAGGCTGGATTTGAACTCAGGACCTCCTGACTCCAGGGCCGGTGCTCTATTCACTGTGCCACCTAGCTGCCCGGTTCTTTACTCTTTTGAAGGATGAAAGTATCATTAAGGGAAATGAAGAAATTATTAGCTTGAAGTTCCCCATCACTAGATCTCTAGTGTATCATGCTTCTTAACTCTTCACCTCCACTTCTTTCTGTCCCAGTGGCCTGTGGTGTACTCTAAGGAAAAGGCCACTTCTATATCTGCTTTTGTTTATCTTGATTCAAATGTTCCCCATGCTTCCCCTCCCTCCTTCCTGAATTTCTTCTAAGGAATATGTATTTTGATTATGCTATTCCACCTATCATTTCTTTTTAATAAAGCATAGCCTAGTAGAGTTCTGTTCTAGTCATGGGTCTCATCCCATAAGGTGTCAGGGAGACTAATTTGTCTCCTTGTATTAGGCTCCAGTCTACTTCATCTTGCTTATTACTACATTTTGGACATTTGTGTGAAGACATCGGAAGCCAACATTTTTATTGCTGCTTCCTTCCTTGGATTTTGTTTTCTGTAAATTTATATTCTTCATTCAACATTGCCATGGTATCTATGTAGAAGGCAGTTTTCTCCTCCCTTCGTTTCCCCCACCTTTTTTCCCCCAGTATGAAGCCCTTTTGATTTGATCAGTAAGATTGCAGGCAAATACATTGTTTTACCAATGGGCAAATAAGAGGCACAGTGGATAGAGCATTGGACCTGAAGTCAGGAAGACCTGAGTTCAAATACTGCATCAGACACTATCTGTGTGAACTTGAACAAGTCACTTAACCTCTATTTGTCTCAGTTTCCTTGACTGTAAAATGGGAATAATAGTAATAATATCTACCTCCCAGAGTTGTTGTGAGGATCAAATGATAACATTTGTAAAGCACTAAGCATGTAGTGCCTGGAACATAGTATGCTCTATATGAATGTAAGTTATTATTATGATAATGATTATCATTATTATTATTAAGAACATCTTTTCTGATAGTTGACTTTCTAGACCCACTCTTTTTGCTTCCTTACACATGCACAGTAATATTTTTTCCAATAGAATCTTGTGAATGTTTCAGGAAATTATTCAGGTACCAATTAGTTATTAATTGGGAGGCATTATGGGACAGAGAAAATAACAATGGATATAAAGTCAGAGAACCTGGGTACAAATCCTTGCTCTGCCCCTTTTTACCTTTGTAATAACCATGGTCAAGTCACTTAACTTCATGGACCTCAGTTTCCCCATCTGTAAAGTGAAGACCAAATGACCTCTGGGATCCCAGAGCTTTAGAGCTGTGATCCTCGGCTAATCCCACATGATATTTTGCTTCAATTTTTTTTCCAGGTATGTGCCATTCATTCATATATGTAGCTATAGATACACACACACATATACCCTCTCACTCCAATTTATTTCATAATTTGATGGACTGAAGAATTTGATCATTATTAAAATCAAGGAGTCTAGAAAACAATGTTATTGTCCAGTTGTGTCTGACTGACCCAATGGACTATAGTATGCCAGGCCCTTCTATTCTTCACTGTTTCCCAGTCTGTCTAAGCTCATGTGTATTGTTTCAATGACACTATCTACCCATCCCATCCTCTGCCATCCCCTTATCCCTTTGCCTTCAATATCAACATGATTTGCCCACATAGCTTTATTCTTTATCTTATGAACTCATCATGTACTCCTCAACCTCTACCTTAACTTTTGCTGTATCTTATACCTAGAATGGATGGATGGATGTATGGATGGATGGATGGACAGACGGACGGACGGACGGATGGATGGATGGATGGGTGATAAAGCATTTATTAAACTCTTTTTATGTGTCAGTCACTGTGCTGTGGATACATCTACAAGAAAACAAGGCAGTCAAGGAGTTTACATTTTAATGGGAAAAGATAACACCTAAAGGTCAACTAAATGGGGCGGTGGTGGCAGGATGGTATACTTGGTGCCACAGTTTGGAAATAATGTTAGGGAAAATTATGTGGAGGCCTGGTGCCAGGAGAGAAAAGACAAAAGGTTGGATGTGGTGGCATGTGCCTCTTAGCCCTGGTGCTGAGGAGACCAAGCTTCCCAAGGGGATTGTTTAAGTTGGGGAGTTCTAAGTTTAGTAGGGCTAAAGTCAAATGGGTGTTGACCTAAATATGGCACAAATATTTATCTAAATTTTGTTTGATCACTATCTAATATAGTACAATGCACACTGTTGTTGTTGTTTGTTTGTCCTTCTTTCTGGAAGAGGACTGTGGCATCAGGGAGGTGATGCCATGACTTGTAAGTGAATTGGATTTAAGAGAGGCTGGGCTGTGCAAAATCACCAGCCTCACTTTCTCTTCAAGAGCCATTTGGGTCCAGTGGCCAGATACAGATCAGGACGACTGGAGACAGCCCCCATACACATAGTAGGCACTTAATAAATGTTTGTTTAGGGGCCGCTAGGTGGCACAGTGAATAGAGCACCAGCCCTGGAGTCAGGAGGACCTAAGTTCAAATCCAACCTCAGACACTTAACACAAAAACTAGTCACTTAACCCCAATTGTCCTTCTTTCCCCCTCCAAAAAAGAAAAAAAAAGTTTGTTTAACGAATGATTCAACAACTTATTCTACAAATTGTGTATCAAAAGATATTCTGTGATGCTTCCACATTAGTCATTCCTGGGGAATGTAAGGAGTTTGAAGACTTGAATCTTATAGAGTCAACAATGATCAATCTGCAAGAATCAGTTTTAATATGAAGAGGAATCCCATGCAGTACCAATCAGGGTGTAGACGCCTCATTAGTACCTGTTAATCTGAATTGAATCGAATTCCTTTTTGTACTCCAGAGGACAAATTTGCTTGGGTTTTATAGAGACAAGTACTATTTTTTCCTTAATGACTTGGCCTCCCCTTGGTTCTGGAGACCTCTTTAGTTGAGCTCCCAGTGAAACTGTCCTTGGGGACCCAGAGAGATATCTCTAAGGGCACCTTTGTCCAATTCTGTAGAACTTCAAGTTTCATTACCAGCACAAACTCAAGGTTGTACTAGCTTTGATGCCACAGGTTTTCAATGTAGCAAGGCAACTGTTTCATTCCCCTAGAAACTGAGTACATTATCGACAGCACAGGATGTGTCTAGGGTAAGCGCACCTGTCACCAGTCTCTGAAATGCAGCTGTCTCTGGGGAGGGAGCAGCTCACAGCACCATTAGTAGCAACAGATACTGTTTAAGGTTTGGGGAGGGGATACTGAAGAAGCCCTTTTCTTGAGGAGGATATTGGGATAGGAAATGGAGAGAGAAGGGATTTGAAGGAAGAGAGAAAAGGCAGTCAGGTGATGCAGTGGACAGAGGGCTGGACCTGGGATCAGGAAAACCTGAATTCGAATGTGGCCACAGAAACTTACTAGTTGTATGACCCAAGGCCAAGTCGCTTCACCTCTGCCTCAATTTCCTCATCTGTAAAAATGGAAAAATAATGGCAATTATTTCCCAAGGTTGTTGTGAGGATAAGAGATATTTCTAAAGTACTTTGCAAATATTAAAGATGCTAGTTGTTATTGTTGGAGCTGCTGCTGTTGTTGATGGAGGAGGAAGAGGAATACTGCAAGGAGGGTCTCAGAAGAGAACTGGGGTCAAGTAATAAGCAACAACTCTGAGCTGATCATTCTACATTTTCTTTCCAAGTCCCCCATTCTGGGTAATGGAGGTGTGGGATCCCTAGATGCAATTGCTTCATTTAAAGACATTGGAGGTGAAGAGGAAAGGCTACCAGTTATATCCCTGTCCTTTTGTATGTATACAAATTGATCCTGTCTTTCAACCTGTCAACTCCCATCCATAGGCACTCAGGAATATATTCCCATCCATAGGCATACGGGAACATATTCATCTTAATTAAAGGGAAAGACAGTTGGATTGGAGTCTGAGGACACTAATACTGGCACTGACATTTGCTACCTATGTGACCCAGGATTCAGATTCCTCACCTGTAAAATAAGGGTGTTTGACTAGGTGACCTCAACTGTCCTCTCCATCTCCAAATCTGTGATTGTGGGACATCGCTACCCGGATATTGAGTGGGCTCAGTGGGGTTGTCTAGGCTTCTTGTAGCAGTCCCTCACCTTCCGTGGGACATAGCTACCAGGATATTGAGTGGGCTCAGTGGGGTTGTCTAGGCTTCTTGTAGCAGTCCCTCACCTTCCGTGGGACATCGCT
>NW_027185798.1:44676258-44684082 GCF_028583685.1 Petaurus breviceps papuanus
GTGGGACATCGCTACCCAGATCTTGAGTGGGCTCGGTGGGGTTGTCTGGGCTTCTTGTAGCAGCCCCTCACCTTCCGTGGGACATAGCTACCCACATCTTGAGTGGCTCAGTGGGGTTGTCTAGGCTTCTTGTAGCAGTCCCTCACCTTCCGTGGGACATCACTACCCGGATATTGAGTGGGCTCGGTGGGGTTGTCTGGGCTTCTTGTAGCAGTCCCTCACCTTCCGTGGGACATAGCTACCCAGATCTTGAGTGGCTTAGTGGGGTTGTCTAGGCTTCTTGTAGCAGCGCCTTCCCCCAAATCCTTTCCTTCCTTTCTCCTCCTTCCCAAATAAGGCAGAAGAGGAAAAAATTCCTTAACGGCTTCATAAGGAACAAGTCTAACTGTGCATGATTGTTTTACCTACAGTTTATAGACTCTATGTCATTCTTCAATCACCCTGATGTACACAGTTCTTTGTTGTTAAAAGGTCAGCCTAGCAGATGGTGATGGCATTGGGCCAAGTGTGAGTGCGACTGAGGAGGACAGAGTGGAATCCAGGTGCTGTGGAAAGGCTGATGGGCTGGGAGTCCCAGAGACCTAGATGCTAGTTCCAACTCTGTTCCTTCCTGGCTGGTGACCTTGGATAACTCATTTCACCTCTGTGATAACTGGGATGCTGACATCACAGGGTGATGGGGGGAGAGGGAGATAGAAACGTGAATGACTGTCGTTAGTATGAGTGATCTGCACATTCTTATGAAGGGGGGAAGGGAAGAAAAGGGAATGCACATTTATATAACACCTACTATGTGCCGAGCACTGTGCTAAGTGCTTTATTTACAATCATCTCACTTGTGCCTTACATTCTCCTTCCCTTCTTTCGAGGAAGGGATCAGGAAGCTGAATGGGGAGCTAGGTCCCAAAGCCCAGGTGGGAGGGGAGCAGAGAAAGGAACTCAGTTACCATCTTCTGGGGGTGGAGCTGTGTTTCAGGTGGTTACTATTATTTCACCCATCTTACAGATAAGGAAACAGAGGTTAAGTGACTTGTCCAGGGTCACACAGCTAGCGTCTGAGACTAGATTGGAACTCATGTCTTCCTGACTCAAGGTTACTGCTCCATAGTGGATCAGCTTCTAGGAAGAGAGAGAACACCAGCAGCATATTTCTGGTCCTAGCTGCAGCCATGGTCAAGGCACAGGGGAATGCCAGGTAACAAGGAACCGATAGGAATCCTAGCTAAAATCAATGGAGCATTTTTAGGTTTTGCAAAGGACTTTACCCAGAAGCATAGGCAGCTAGGTAGACCAGCGCTTGGAATCTGAAAGACCTGAGTGTTAATCCTACTTCAAACACTATACTTGTGTGACTGAGCAAGTCACTTAGTTTCTCTCAGACTCTCAGACTTCATCTACCATGTTTCCCTGATAATAAGACACTGTCTTATTATTTTTTTTGGACAGAAAAACACCAGAGGGCTTATTTTCAGGGGAGGGCTTATTTTAATGAACATTGACAGCAATTTTAATAAACAGGTAAATGTGAACAAAAAAATGTACCTTTATTCAATAAGCAAATCACTGGGGAAGAACAGGATGATGCGCTCACTGCTGCAGCTCTGATTGGATTCTGATTGGATGCAGCTCAGAACGCAGCGTGCGTTTCACTGGGGGGGAGGGGACGGTGCATACAGAGGGTACCATAATGTAGCGTGTAGCGCAGGGGATCACCTTCACTACAGTAGCAATCTCAATGGGGCTTATTTTCGGGGGAGGGCTTATTTTAGAGGAATCTTACACAGTAAGGGGAGGGCTTATTTTCGGGATAGGTCTTATTATCGGGGAAACACGGTATGAAATGGGGGTAACAATAGACCTACCTCAAAGGGTTGAAATGAGAATCAATGAGATAATTTATGAAAACTGCTTTGCAAACTTGAAAATTAGATAAATAGATTAATATAGATATGCTAGCCATTATTATTGTCATAGATTTGTAGTTGGAAATCTAATCCAATGCTCTAATTTTACAAATGAGGAAACTGAGACCCATAGAAGCCGTGACTTTGGAAAAGTGTAACCTCAGTCCACCAGCAAGCTACAGAAAGAAAGGCGGAGCAGTGGATAGAGTGTTGGACTTGGAGTCAGGTGGACCAGGCTGTGTGACCCTGGACAATTCACTTGACTTCTGCCTCAGTTTCCTCATCTGTAAAATGGGAATAATAAGAGCACCTCCCTCCCAAGGTTGTTGTGAGGGTAAAATGAGACATCTGTAAACTTTAAGGCACTGTATAAACGTTGGCTCTCATAATTATTATTGCCACCTGAAACACAGCTCCACCCCCAGAAGACAGTAACTGAGTTCCTTTCTCTGCTTCCCTCACGCCTGGGCTTTGGGACCTGGCTCCCCATTCAGCTTCCTGCTCCCCTCCTCAAAGGAAGGGAAGATGAATCCTGAACATATGGAGAAGGGGTTACTCCATAGCTCCTTGACTCATCCTGCCTGCTGAATAATTTGAGGAGGTGACTGATTTAGCGAACATGCCAATTTGATATCAGTGCCTGATCACTGGAACGAGGCTCCCAGTGGAAGAGAAAATGAAAAATATGACTAAAGTGTCCTCCCACACGAGGCTGTCATTAAAACAGTACGCGGTGTGTCACAGATATTTTTGCTTCGTCTCCAAATAATTTGTTCCTCCAACTTTTTTTTTAAAAATTTAATTTAATTTTGTTCCCTCCCTTCCCCCTCCCGCTTTGCGTGCACTTTGCTCTAGGAAGATGGGGGAAGGAGAGAGGCCCTGTCTCACTCTGTAAGTCCCCTCACCCACTTTGGACCAAGACACCAACCATGCCAATGCAGTCTGCTTCCCAACCTACCCGCCGGGCTGAGACAGCAAGCCTTCCTGCTCTGGGGCAGCTGGAATGCCATCCCTGGTGGAACTCCGGAAAGCCCTCTGCTGTCCCATTGCTTGCTCAGGCCACTCTGGCTGAGACTGGGTGCTTATTTCAAGGAAGAAGATCCCCTGAAATGTCAGGCAGAGAAAGAGACTGAACCCAGCCATGCTGGGCAGAAAAGCTACATCTCCTCTAGAAGGGAAGAGTTCTCCTCTCCTGCCAGTAAATGACTGGCTCATCTTATCCTGGGTCTAGGTCCCAGCCGCTGTGACTGGGACACCTCCTCCCTCATTACAGCATGAGGAAAAGTGGATGCCATCCTAGAATCTCTTCACACAGAGATGTCTCTTCTCTCCAACTGGATTATAAATCAGAAAAAGGGCTCAAGTTTTTCTACTGCCCTATAGTTTCCAGAGTTCCTTGTTCACAATAACCCTGAGAAACAGGTAGGATGTTGTTATCCCCCATTTTACAGATGAGTAAACTGAGGCACAAGTATGCTTCATGATGGTAGCCAGAACTTGGAATCAGATCGACTGACTCTTAGGTCCATTATTCCTTCTACTGTATGACAATGATGATGATGATAGATGAAGATGATGGCGATACTAGCATTTATATGGTGCCAGGCACCAAGCTAACTACTTTACAAATATTATCTCATTCGATTCTCACAGCAACCCAGGAGGTAGCTGCTATTATTTTCCCCACTTTACAGAAAAGGAAACTGAGGCAGCGGTTAAGTGACTTGTCCAGGGACACACAGTTGGAAAATGCCTGAGGCTGGATTTGAAGTCCTGTCTTTCTGACTCTAGGCACTGTACCACCTAGCTGTCTCCTAGGGTGGGGATTTGTCTTACATTTCTTTATATTAACCCGTGGTGTCTAGCAGAGTATTCTCCCTCTTCTCCATCTGACATTTCAGATGATTTTGGGGGGACCAGGACAGAGGCAATGTGACGTACCAAATGTTGGGTTTGAATCCTGTCCAGGGACTAGCTGTGTGAGCATAGGTAAGTCACTCACCGTAGGCCTCCGTTTCTACATCTATAAAATGGGAATCATAATGCCTGTAGTACCTACCTCATAACTTTCTTGTGAGGTTAAAATGAAATAATGTATGTTAATCGCTTTATAAACTTGAAAGGACTATGCAAGGCTATCTCAAAGGCTCAGTGCAGCCTTAAGCTTTCTACGCTTATAAAACTTAAAATTGCACCATGACTTTTGGGACGAGGCATATAAATGTCAGCTTTTATCTCTTCTCACACTCTAGTCAGACATTTACCCTTCCCCACCAGCAGGGAAGCAGAAGGATGTAGGTCAAATAGCACTACAGGGTGTCCCTAAATTCTGGACACATAGCAACTCTAACTATGCATATTTTCAAGAAACGAAATGAATGGAAATTTCAACAACATTTTATTTAATTAGCATAAATGAGATTTCATAGGAAGACATAGGAGACACAGGAAATCTCATTAATTAAATTAAAATAATCTCATTAATATAGAAAATAGTCCCCAATAGCTAATGAAAGTTTTTATTCCATATGAAATTGTTGTGGCTAAAATTTATGCTAATTAAATAAAATGTTGTTGGAAATTTCATTCCTTTCATTTCTTGAAAATATACATAGTTCACAAGATTTTCTATGTGTCCATACTTTAGGTACATCCTAGAATGCAAGTAATCAAGGTTATGGAAAGGCCAGTGCTCCAGGAAATGTTGAGGACGGGGAGACGGCTTTCAGCTGAGAGCGTCAGAGAAGGCTTCACAAGTGGGGAGTCTGATCTCAGCCTTCAGAATCCTGCCCCAAATCCTCCTCTCTAGGAAGCCTCCTCTTTCCCCTGATCCAATTCACTTCAATAAATAATTATTAAACACTTACTCTGTTTTGGGCACTGTGCTAAGTGCTAGTGATACAAGTAAGACAAAGAAAGATGGTCCCTGTCCTCAAGAAGCTTACAATCTAATGGATGGTTCTCAACAGTTCTTTTCTGCTAATCCACTCAAGCCTATATGCTTTGTGAGTTTTTTAAAATGCCTTTTCCCCTATCATTTATTCAACAAATATAGGGTGTCCCAAAAGACTTAGTCCAATTGTAAGCTAATAGCTTTGGGGACCCCCTATATTTATGAAGCACCTACTAAGTGTAAGAACCATGAAGATTAAAAGGAAGTGTAAGACCCATGTCTAAACTAAGTCCTTTAAAATATTTTTGAGGAAAACATGGAGAAACATGAGTGAAACAGTAATAGACAGACAGGCAGTTTTGGAAATGACTAGATGGCTTAATCCCAAGAGTTGTCATTAGTGACTGTCATCCATTTGGAAGGAGGTCTCTGTTGGAGGACCCCAGGGATCTGTCGTTGGTTTGTACTTATCGATGATTTTTGTCAGTGACTCAGATAAAGATGCAGATGACATGTTAGTCACATTGGCTGGGACCACAAAGCTAGGCAGCATTGCTAACACACTGGCTGACAGAATCAGGATTCAAAAAGGCGTCCACAGGTAAGAACTTTGGGCTCAATATAAAAAGATGAAATGTAGTAGGGTGTAGGCTAAAAAGTCAGCCAAGTATAAGAGGGAGGAGAGTAAGTGTTCAGGCACTGTGCTAACCACTTTTTACAAATATTAGTTCCTTTGGTGCTCACAACAACCCTGGGAGATGGGTGCTGTTATTATTTTCATTTTACAGTTGAGGAAACTGAGATTAAGTGACTTGCCCAGGGTCACACAGCTAGTAAGTGTCTGAGGCCAAATTTGAACTCAGGTTTTCCTGACTCCAGGCTCAGCACTCTATCCACTGTAGCACCTAGCTACCCCTGAGTCAACGCTATGATGTAGCAATGAATACGGGTAATATAGCAGCTTAAGTAGATGGGAAGTAGGCTACATCCATCCCTAAGAAGGAGAATGGCCTGCTGTTGTCAAAGCAAGTCTTGGATACTGAATTCTCTCTGTGGTTCCACGTTTTAAAGGGGCATCAATAGCTGAGAAAGTGTCCTGAGGAAGGCAGCCAGAATGGCTTTAAACTCATGCCATTTAAGACTCAAGAAGTGGACGTGTTTAGCCTGGAGAAGAAAGACTGAGTGGGCCCATAATGGCAGTCTTCATATACTTGAGAAGTTGTCATTTGGAAGAAGGATTGGACTCATTCCACTTGGATCCAGAGGGCAAAACTAGGCACAGTGGGTGAAAGTGGCCAAGAGGCTGATATCAGGAAAAAACCTTCCTAATAATTAACACTGCCCAAATGTGGAATGTGCTGCCTCAGGAGATTGCCGCTTCCCTCTCATGGGAGGTCTCCAGACAAAGGCCAGATGACCATTTAGTGTGTCCCTTGCCATGAGGGCTCCTCTTCAGGTGTGGGCAGAACTAACCTACCTGATATGGTCCCTTGGAGCTCTAAGATTCTAGACCCAGCCAAGGTGCTCACTCTGGGAGGAGCGTGTTGATTCCAGCGCACCTATCCAATAAAGACACAAACTCAACCCTCAGACAAAAAATACAAGGATGGCTCAAGAGTTTACAGGAAACTGAACCTGGGAACAAGAGTCCCTGCTTCCTTCCCCACTACAACCAGAATAAAGTCCAGTCCAGTGTCAGGAAAATTGGGGTCGTGTTCAGCAAAAGACACCCCTTCAATTTGAAGGAGTTGGATAGGATCTTCTTCCATTCGTTGATCCCTCTGTGGGTTTCTCTTTCTCTTTCTCTCATGATGTTTGTCTGCCTCTCTCTGTGTCTCTCTGTCACTGTCTCTGTCTCTCCTGCCATTCCCCGTTCCCTTCCTCTTTCTTTCTTCCTCCTCCTTTTTTGGTCTCTCCCTTTCATTTTCTTGTCTCTTATTCTCTTTCATCTCTTTCCCTATTTCTCACTTCTTACTACTGCTCTACTGAGGTCTTTTATTCTCCTCACCATCTCTTCCCCTGTCTTCTCTCATTCTCCCACTCTCTCCTCAACCTCTCTTTTCCATTGTCTTTTCTTGTTTTGTTCTGATTTGGGGGAGGGGTGACTCTCTGTCCACTCCATCCCCAGAATCCCCTGAATCTCTTTGTACCTTCCCAGCCTCCAGCCAAGACATCCATCCTTGGATTTCTCTGCCATAAGCTGTGTGCTGAGCAGAGCATGGGTAAGTTCTCCTCCATGTCCCACACCCATCTCTCCTCCCAGACAGCCAGGCTCTGGCCCACACTCTGAATCCACCCATTTTACTTCAGTGGAAGATTTGCCTTGTGTCCGCCTGGCCAGCTGCTTGCCTTGAAATAGCATCCACCCTCCTTTTCCAGGTCCTGAAGAATGAACCAAAGGCACCTGACATCTTGACCAGCATCCTGACTCTCCTCCCTTGCTGCCTTGCTGAGAACTCCTGGGGTTCCTTCAAGGCTTCATGCTAATGTCCCAAGCCTTCCCTACAAACCTGCTTCCCTAGAGAGCCCATCTCCATTACCACAAACTCAGGCTTCACTGCTCCTTCCCACTGCATGTGAATTTTCTTCTCTTGGACACTCCAAAGTGATTCTGCCTCTTATTTATCTCTCTCTCATCTTTCTCCTTTACAGTGTGGCATGTCAGATAACTTTATAAAACTTAACACCAGGCTCAGGCTTATTGGCTTTGACTCAAGCCATTTAAATCTCTTTCACTTCCTGCATCTTTCTTTCCACCCAGTAAATTTTCACCCCACTGCTGTTCTGGGCTGGAATATTCATGGGATGCTCAAGGGATCCTTTGCCTTTTTTTGGTTTGTTTCATTAGGAAATGATGATGTTAAATATTTTAAGACTGCGTGTCACTACTGCAGCCCAGAGGACATCCTGAATACATGTCTGTCTTTAGAATCTAAATGTGGAAGTGTTGTCCTTATCCCTCTTTTCTCCTTCAGTCTATCTCTCAGTGCCTCTTAATGTTCTCTCTCTCTCTCTCTCTCTCTCTCT
>NW_027185798.1:44689182-44694424 GCF_028583685.1 Petaurus breviceps papuanus
TTAGAAACTGTAATGATCTGTTTGGATTTACAGAAAAGAAACAATTCACACTCACAAGGACCTTTCCTAATTGTAACATTTTGATGTTAAGACAAATATACAGGGAGGACATTTCACAACCAAGAAAAAACCATTGACCCTCATTGCCTTTATTACTTACCTCCTACTTTCTCTTGAATACCTTGTAAACTGATTCCTAACCAACTTCCCTTCATCTCCAATGAAAAATCCTCCTTCCTAGGTTAACAATGACACGGCAGCTGCTAAAGCTGGTGGCCTTTTCTTCATCTTCATCCCACTTGACCTTTCTTCAGCTTTTAACATTCTTCATCTTTGACCCTTGGCCCCTTTTATATTTTATCCTGGAAGCAATAGGACCTTATAGATGATTTTGGAATAACAGAATTACATGGTCTGACCATGCCTGTTTCTGTTGTCAATCATTTCCAATTCTTCATGACCCTATTTGGGGTTTTCTTGGCAAAGATACTGCAGTGGTTTGCCATTTCCTTCTCCAGCTCATCTTACAGATGAGGAAACTGCCGCAAATAGAATTAAGTGACTTGCCCAGGTTCACACAGTAAGTGTTTGAACTCATGAAGATGAGTCTTCCTGACTGTGGACTCAGTCCTCTATCCATTGTGCCACCTAGCTCACCAGTGCCAGTGAAGACCGGTGAAGGTTATTTTGGTAGCTATATGGATGACAAATTGGAGACTGGAAGCCAGGAGACAAATTAGGAGGCTATCGTAATAATCCTGGTGACAGGTTATGGGAGCTAGAATAAAGGTCAGTGACTGGATAGAAGGGATGTCCTCCTGGCTATCCCCTCCTCCTTTGACTTCCATGAGAGAGCATCTCCCTTATTTTTCTCCTACCTCTCTGACCCCTGCTTCTCAGTATCCTTTGTTGGATCACCATCCATCCCTATGTTTGCATTTCCTCCGAAGTTTCTGTCCTGGACCTTCTTCTCTCCTTCTCTTAGTAATCTCATCTCAGAGATAAAGCAGCAGAGCAGAGCATGAGCAGCTTGGGATGACTGAAGTCACAAAGACCTGGGTTGGAATTCCAATTCAGATGCTTACTAGCTATGTGACCTTGGGCAAGTCATTTAACCCCTCTGCTTCCATTTCCTCAACTGGAATTGTAAAGTTGGGATCATGACAGCACCTACTTCCCAGGGTTAGCTGAGAGGGGTCAAATGAGGTCATGCTGGTAGAGCGCTTTCACAGGGCCTGGCACATAGTAGGTGCTCAATCAATGGTTGTTTCCTTCCTTTGATCATTCAAGGCTCAGATCGTCACCTCTACAAGGAGCCTTTCCTGATACACCCCAGTTGTCAATGCTCTTCCTCAAATTACCTTGTTTATACTTACCTTTGTGCTCATTGTATCCCACCCCCACCCCCAAATATGCAGTGCTTGAGTGTAGAGGCTGTTTCGTTTTTTGTCTTTACATTTTCCACCTGAAGCACAATACTTTGCATACAGTTGCTTAATAAATGTTGGTTTGATTGAATGGAATATACTTCTCTTGCCCATATTCTGGACATGCCACAAGCAGATGTGAAATCCAGTCCCTAACTGGCCATCCCTACCAGATTTGCAGACTGGCCTGAGTGATCTTCAGACATGGAGATTTATTTAGTTTTATACTGTGAAGTAAATGGAGACCGAGTCTTTTATAAATACACCAGACCCCTGGTGGTTTTTATTACAGCAGTCCTGATTAACCAAGACAAAACAACACAAAGGCAGCAGCACAGTTCCTCTGGTGGTCAGTCATTGTGCCTCAGGGGGCTGCCATTCACTCTCCAGATTTCTGTCTATACCTCCCTCCTCCGTTTGAAGGAAGTGTCCATTCTGATCAGACCACCTCAGCATCATGAGTGGGAATACTGAGAAACAGAGAGAATTTGTGTGTAAGAGACAGACAGAGGAGAGAGAGAGACAGAGAGAGAGAGAGAGAGAGAAAGAGAGAGAGAGAGAGAGAGAGAGAGAGAGAGAGAGAGAGAGAGAGAAAATTTGTGTGTGAGGGACAGACAGACAGAGATAGAGACACAGACAGAGAGAGACAGAGATGGAGAGAGGGAGAGAGAGAGGAGAGAGAAAGAATTTGTGTGTCAGGGACATACAGACAGAGACAGAGAGGGAGAGAGAGAGTTTGAAAAAACCTTAAGAATCATCTAATCCAGGTGGCACAGTGGATAGAGGGCTGGACCTGGAATCAGGAAAACTCCTCTTCCTGAATTCAAATCTGACCTCAGACACTTGCTAGCTGTGTGACCCTGTGCAAATCACTTAACCCTGTTTGCCTCAGTCCTTCATCTGTAAAATGAGCTAGAGAAGTAAATAGAAAACCACTTCAGTATCTGTGCCAAGAAAACCCCAAATGGGGTCACAGAGAGTCGGACACGACTGAAAAATGACTTAACAATCTAACTCTCCCACATTTTATAGATGAGAAAACAGAGCTTTCTTTTGCCTTTCACTCAAAGTATATGCACAGTATTTCCTTTCTTAGACCATTAAAGTAAAAGCAGACTCGAGCAATAATCACCTCCCACCCAATGCCTTCTCCATCATCTGTGACACAAGGTCACTCACCCTCTGTGTGAGCCATTCTCTGATGGTAAGATGCCTACCGTCACAGAAACTCAAAACTGGAAGAAATATCAAAGCTTAATGGCCTAGCTGAGCAAGCATCCCTTCTATGGCACATCTTGGGCTGCTCTATGGGGCACTGTTCCATCATTGGAAAAGTCTCTTTGTTTAAAGGTTCTATATTGATCCCAATTCTGCTTCCCTGGACTTCACCCATTGGTATTTGTTCTGCCCTAGGGAGCAACAAAAGATAAGTCTAATCTTTCCTCCATACGGCTCCCTATTTCCTTCCACTGATCCTGCTGTGATATGTTTCACAACTCTTTATCATCCTGGTTGGCTCTCCTTTGGACATGTTCCAATTGTTCAGTGTCTTGCTTAGATTATAGTGCCTATAAATGAACATGGTCTTTGTGGTCTAAGACAGGAGTATGGGGTGGAGGGGGGAGGAGGAGAGAGCTTTTGTCCCCTTGATTTAGATACTCAATTCTTATTAATGGACCCACATCACACTGTTGAATTTTATTGAGCTTGTGGTCAACTAAAATACCAAGACTTTTTCATGGGAGATGCTAAGTCAAGCCTCCCCCACCTTGAATTTATGCAGGTGTTTGGTTTTTTTTTTAAACCTAAGCACACTTTGTATTTATTTTTTATTAAATTTCATCTTGTTTGTTTTGACCCATCATTCTAGCCTGTCAAGAAATTTCTGATTCTTAATTCTATCATTCAATCTAGTGGTTATCCCTCCAAGAAAATTTGATAAATAGACAGAATATGTCTTCATGCAAACTTTTCATAAAAGTGTTTACAGGACAGGGCCAAATACAAAGCTCTGTAACCGACTGCTAAGGATCTCCTCCTAGGTAATATCAGTACATTATGCAACATACTTTGGGTGTGTTTGTTCAATAAGCTGTGAATCTACCCAATTGTACCATGACCCAGTCCACAGATCTCTATCTTGCCTAGAAGGATATTGTGGCAGATGCTGTCAGATACCTTGCTGGAGTGAGGATATAGGATATCTGTGGCATTCCTCTGGTCAACTGGTATAGAATGACTAACAGAAAAGCAAATCTGTTTCATTCATTTCTATTTTCATTCAACAAACATTAGGTACCTACAATGTAGAAGGCAGGTAATAAATATAAATACTTATGTATAAATAAATATAAATTAAAAATAAAAAATAAACATTTATTAGGGGCCTAGTATGCACCAGGCTCTATGCTAATCACTACAGTTACATGCTCTGGGGGATTCAAAGATTTTTTTAAAAAGACATAATAACCCTGACTTCAAGGAACTTACATTCCAGTCTGGGAAATAAGACTTAATAAACTGTAATAGGAATTAGAGCATGATAAATAACATATGAAAAATATAAGTAAATATGAAAATTCAGAGAAAGGGAAGTTAAATTTCAGCAGGGAGTTCAGTTATGGAGGAGTTGGTCTCCAAAATGGTTCTTGAAGGAATTTCAAAAGGTAGATACTATGGGACTTAAGGGGGACATGATGGATGGATGTATGAATGGATGGATGAGTGGATAGATAAATAATAGATGGATAGATAGAATGACAAAATTAAACACTTGTCAGGTACTATGCTAAATTCTTCAGGCAAGGAAGCAAATGCTGAAAAAACAAGACAATACCTAAATTTAAGAAGCTTGTATTCTAATTGTCTGTGGGCAGACAAAACATAGAAAAAGCATGGTAGCTGGAAGAGGTGGAGGTTTGTATGGTGGTGATATGGCTGGACATATTCAGGAAGTATGGGGAAGACTTGGAGGTTGGAAGACTTTCTTGAAGAAAGATGAAGCTGAAGTTGTCTTATCAAATCCTAGTGTGATTTGAAGTGTATCTCCCATTTTCAGGTAGAGAGAGAGTAGAGATAATAGCTGCAGTGGAGTCAAGATGACATGTTTGGAGATGTCTAGAGAAAATGGATTTACAGCAAAAGTGTCAAATATGCAACATAGACAATGTTAATATGTGGTTTTCCCAGTCAATCTGCAACCCACAGGGATTCTTATGTATGGTTTAGTGGCTTCTGTTTCTATTTGCATGTGACACCACTGATTTATAGCAAGAGGGATAATGTGACCAAAGTCACAGAAAGGGCAGGACCTGTTTTAAGAAGGACTGGTATCCAGTTTGATTGTAGGAAGAGGAGGAAGGTGGGGTGGGAAATTCTGTAACATAATTAAAGGGATGGCTTGTGAATGTCCAGAAAGGGAAACACAGATAATAAGAGTCTGAGGCCAGCTTTGAACTCAAATCTTCCTGACTCCAAGTCTCACACTCTATCCACTGTGCCCCCTAAACTGCCTCCCTATCTTCTTCCACAATGCATCAAAGTATCCTCTGCATACCATACTGTGGTAGGCTCTGGAAGATATCTTTGCAAGGCTCTAGCCCTTAAGGAACCCCCATTCTAATAGGGTAATGACACCAGTACTAAAATCTTGCTAAATTGTTGTAGGATGGAGAAGAAAAACCCAGTCTAACTAAAGCACTGAGTTCATAGAAGGGATTAGTGAAACAAAGTCAGGTCCATGGCTGTGGTTTCCTGATGCTACCGTGTTTCCCCGATAATAAGACCTATCCCGAAAATAAGCCCTCCCCTTACTG
>NW_027185798.1:44694524-44735905 GCF_028583685.1 Petaurus breviceps papuanus
GCACCGTTCCCCCCCCCCAGGTGAAATGCACGCTGTGCTCCGAGCTGCATCCAATCAGAGCTGCAGCAGTGAACGCGTCATCCTATTCTTCCCCAGTGATTTGCTTATTGAATAAAGGTACATTTTTTTGTTCACATTTACCTGTTTATTAAAATTGCTGTCAATGTTCATTAAAATAAGCCCTCCCCTGAAAATAAGCCCTCTGGTGTTTTTCTGTCCAAAAAAATTAATAAGACAGTGTCTTATTATCGGGGAAACACGGTATGAGGGGAGAGGCCCAGGGCCTCTGCTTTGCTGAGATGGACTCCATTTCTCAATCCTATGCACCCTGGAAGAGGAGGAAAAGATAGAAATATTGGCAGCAGGAGCAGTGACACCCCCCCCCCTAGATTCCCACTTTGGGGAGGTGTTAATTTTCCCACCTTTGGGTCTACAGAAAAAAATGACACTTTATAAAAAGCAATCTCCCAGTACTCTTGTAAGCAGATGCTATTAGGCAACAGTTGTTTACACCCAGAACTCACCCTGAGCCCTATTGACTATAAAAACAAAATTGTGGTCAGTAGAACCCCCAGGCAAGAATTATACACTGTTTATTAGTCCTGGGAGTTCTAGAACTGTGATTCTATGACCATTTGAGTAGGCTAAAGGGACTCCGCATGGTGGGTTTCTAAAATGGGGACTCTGGGCTAGGAGTAAACTGAAGTCCCCTTGTGAATATAAAGGGTTTGTGTGTCCCCTCCCTGCTGGACTCCACCTCCTCTCCACCCTCCTGCCCAGCTTCACTCTTGACAGCTGCGGCCTCCCACCCCCAGTCCCGGTTTGGAGCAGTGATTAATACAGGTTTAAAATAATCCTTGCCTTCTCCCTCTGTCCGCCCCCAACACAGCCGCTGCTCCCCTCCCCCCATCTCCAGCCTTCCCTTCTGTGGAGGACCCTCCTCAGAAATTCACTTCAAATCAACTATCTTGGCTCATATTCCAAGGCTTCCCTAGACCTCTAGCAAATGATGAAGCACTCCTATGACTTAGAAATGGGTTGCTTGAGTGTGGGGAAATGAGAAGGAACTTTACTATGGAGGGCCTGGGAATAGAATGTCTCCTCTTGTAAGACCTAACATGAAGCATCTCTACTGGATAGAGGGGAATTATGTGAATGCATAGAATTATTTGGCTCACTCTCTCACTGTACCTTGCTTTTCCCATTTCCTCTGCTAGTGTCTGGGATTCCTTTTGTACCTACCGATCCAAAAGTACTTTCTCTCCTTTCATTCTCAGTTAAGTCTCTTGCACAAGAGATCTTAACCTTTTTTGCAACGGGAATTCCGTTGGCTGCCTGATGGACTCTTTCTCAGAATTATGTCTTTAAATGCATAAAATAAATACAGAGGATTACAGAGGAAACCAATTCTATTGAAATACACTTAATTCATGAACTCTAGGTTAAGAATCCCAGCCAAGTAGAAAGTGGAATTTGAACTCTTTGAGAACAGGGACTGTCCTTTTTTTTGTATTTGTGTTCCTAAAGCCAAGATTTTTAATAAATGTTTGTTGAATTGAATTAAGGGAGTTTTCCTGAATGATCAGTTGGAGGCAAACAGGCTTTCACTCCAATTCCAATACTGGAAAGAGAAGTCAAGTGTCTTGTCCAAGATCATAGAACAAAGCAAGAGCAGGGTCAAGCACAGAACCCAGCGGCCAATGAGTCCCAGTTGGGCTGCCCACTTGTCTGTGCTACCAGGATGATGGAATTTAGAGCTAGAAAGGATGTTGGAAACCATCTAGTCCACAGGTTCTTAGTGGATAGTTTTCAGGGGGGGACCAAGAACTTGGATGAAGGAAAAATTCATCTTTATTTTCATTAATCTTTGGCTTCCTTTTAATCCGATGTATTTTATTTTAATCATCTAAAAACATTCTGAGAAGGGGTCCATAGGCTTCACCAGGTTGCCAAAGAACTCATGATCTAGTCCAACTCTCCTTTCCCTGGTGAGGAAACTGAAGCCAACATGGTACACCATGGTTAGAGGACCTTATTAGCCACTGATTCCTGCATTGTTTTTGGCTAAGTCACTTGGCTTCTGTGTGTGTGTGTGTGTGTGTGTGTGTGTGTGTGTGTTAAACATTCAAGTGATATAGCAATGGGAACTAATTATCATGATTGTTGTTCAGTTGTGTCCAACTCTTCAGGACTCCATATGGGGTTTTCTTGGCAAAGATAGTGAAGTGACTTGCCATTATTTTCTCCAGTGCATTAAGGAAACAGAGGTTAAGTGACTTGACCAGTCACAAAGCTAGTAAGTGTCTGAAGCTAAATTTGAACTCAGGTCTTCCTAATTCCAGACTTAGAGCTCTATCCACTGGGCCACCTACCTGCCTCCATTATGATTATTACTATACTGTAAACTCCATGAGGGGTAGGGACCTGATCTTCAAATTTCTATTTCCTTCAACATGAATATAAGCTAAGTATATGCTGCTCCCTCTCCCATCTGTTTTCTACAACTTACACCTGAATTAGCTTAATAATTCCTCAGAAAATATTTCCTCTTTCTCTTTCCTTGCTATCTTATGGATCTGACCCAAGCACACAGTCTCTAATTAAAGTAATGTACAGCTTATGTGTTTACAATCTGCCTGTGAGGAAAGGACTTTGTAAATGTTAAAATGCTCTATAAATGTGAGCAATTATACTGGAAGTTAAGAGAGGCAGTGTGTGAATGGGTAGAGAGGGGGCCTCAAAGTCAGAATGATCTGATTTCAAGTTTCCCTTCCACTACACACTGGCTGTCCTACTTTGCGTAAATCACTTAATTTCTCACTGTCCCCAACAATGATTGCCAGTCTACATTGTAAAAGGAATTTCCTCAATGGTGAGTTCCCTACACTGAAGAGAGTGACTTGGGTAATTCCAAATTTTGGCATAACCCATCCAATTAAGCCACTGTCATTTGAATTAGAAATGAATTTTATGTTTTGTTTGGAGTTGCTTGGGACCTCAGATTAATCTTTGAGGTGTTTGAGTTCCCAGAAACACATTGATTCATGTCCAAGAGAGGTGAATGAAGTGTTTATTAGAGAGGTGGGGGAAAGCAGGGCAGGACTTCACATTATCTTGAGTTGGAAGGACAGAGCGCCGAACCTGGAGTCAGGAAGACCTGAGTTCAAATCCAGCCTTACTAGCTGTGTGACTCTGGGCAAGTCACTTAATCTCTCTTTGCTTCGGTTTCCTCAACTATAAAATGGGGATAATAATAACACCTCCTTCCCAGGGTTGTTGTGACAAGAAAATGAGCTATTTGTAAAGTGCTTTGCAAGCCCTAAAGTACTATAGAAATGCTAGTAATTTATATTATTATTAATGTCATCCAAACCCTGTGTGAGGCATGAATCTCCTCTACAGCATACCCTACCAGTGTTTATATAGCTTTCATTTGTAGCCCACCTGGTGATGAGGAACTCACTACCTCTCAAAATAGCACTTCCTACTTTCAGAAAGCTCACTTGCTAGGAAGTTGTTTTTTTTTTTCGTTTTTGTTTTTTTTACATTGAGGCGACAACCAGGTCCATTTTGTGGGAAACGATGGAGAGGATCCACCAAGTGAAGAAGCCCCCAGTGGAAAATAAGTCAATAGTTGTACATTGCCTGTGCCTTTTACTGCCTGACTGAGCTGTGTTTTCCCAAAGAAGAAAGAGCTCACCACGCTCTTGCTCTTTTTTGGTGGGGGTGGAGCCAGTGAGCTCAGCACCCTTTTGCTTAGGCAATACTGACAAACACAGAAGTGGTCTTTATTTGCTCTCCTTTAAAAAATAAAAAGTGGGGGTGGGACAGTGTGCCATTTTGGGTAACAAGGGGAAACAGGAATATGTCAGGTGGCCTAGATGGAGCTATGTTAAATATTAACTTCTCTTGATAGAGTTCCAAAGGGGGCTGCACCTTTGTCAACACCCTGAAATTCCAGGCTCCCAGCAGCCAGAAAAGCGGGAGGAGCCTTCAGGGAGTCATGTAAAGGGAGAGCCAGCTTGGATATTTCTTTGGGAGATGAGGAAGAGAAGGCCAAGGTGGAGAAGGTGTTGGAGGAGAGGGGCTGAAGGAGGTAGGGGAGAGAGAGATTGGGGGAGGAGAACAGCTATGCTGGTTGGAACCAGCTGAGAGGTCTTCTTTATTAAAAAATAATGGCCCATTCTTTACATTTGGTATAAAAACCTGTTGTAATTACCTAGCAGTGGGAAAGCAATTTTCAAGCGTCTTTATTGTTCAGCTCCCCAACCAAATTTGCAAGAAGACATCCACCAGGGAATAAAGGGAGTGAAGACGGGCTTGCAATAACTATGATATTTAAATGTTTCCACAGTAGAAATTTCAATAAGGTTTAAATGAACCATAAGTTGATTTCTCTCCGGATTTTTTTCTCCTCCTCCTTCTTCTTTATTACTTAAGACATTGTGCTCCTAAACCGTATTTATACAAACAGAGAAATCCCAGCAGGAAACTTTAAAACTTTATTTGTTGCTCCTCTGAATGCCTGTCTCTTTATCCACGTGCAATGGGAGCCTCACAGCAGCAGCTGAGGTATCAGCTGGGTGTTATAACCTGAGACTGAGAGGTTGACTGAGGACTGCAGAGGTTTAACCTTGAAAGCATTTAGAAGAGAAGGTATCCTTTGCAGAAGGAGCCTTAAGGAATCTTGGATGATGTAGAAGGAGGGTAGTGGTAAGTGAATTCATAAGTCTGTTAGCATGGCACCTTGAAGTCCAGCTCCCTCATTTTACCTCTGAAGACACTGGGGCCCAATGAGATCAAGCGATTTGTCTGAAGTCAAACTGCTTAATGGCCAAGCCAGGATCGAAGCTCAGTTCTCCTGGCTCCCCAGTCCAGTGTTCTTTCCACTATAGAATGCCACCTCCCGGAGCATTCTTTAGCCTAGCACAGTGCCTGGCACATGGGAGTAGCAGGGCATAATAAATGCTCCCAGATTGACTAATTGAGGATTGATTGTTCAATCACCACTATTTAAGGACTCCTTTTCGTTTGCATTCTGTCATTAGTAGCAGACTGAGTGAGGAGATCCAAGCTTGTTTAGCAAGTACCTATTTAGTCTTCTCTATTGAATTATAAACTCCTCCAGAGAAAGAACCAACCATTTTCTTTTAGTCCTCCTAGGGAACCTATTACATGGCTCTAGACCAGTGGAAATCTATATAAGGCATAGACTGAATGACTGGCTTCACTATGCCCCCCTGGGGCCTTATACTAGTATCCAAGGGTCCTCAAAGGCAATACCAATGCAATGCAAGCTTTGGAAAGTCTCATCAAGCCAGAGAGAAAGGCTTGGAGTTTAGACTGAGCAATAGACTCTGTTGTCTGAATACAAGACTTTTTAAATTGATAGAGGTCACTGGGTAATGAATTCATGATGGGGGGAGAGGGGTACACAGGAACTAACTAAACTATCTCCTAAGGTGGGGGGGGGGGTAATTTGATCCATTGCAGTAGAAGCAAATGCAAGAAGTGATCTATTGAAGTATAGACTGACATTCAATGCCATTCAAATATGAAATGTTTATTATTATTTTGTTGTTATTATAAGTCAATAAAACATTTACTGAAGCTGTTGGAAAAATAAAGAAGTATAAGATGCAGTCACATCATAGAATCCTAAAATCTAGAGATGGAAAGGAAGGGACCTTAAGGATTATATAGCCCAACTGCTTCATTTTATTGATGAAGAAACTAAAATCTTAGTGACTTGGCCAGAGTTACACAGAAGTGAGTGGAAGAACCAGACTAGAATCCAGCCAACAAACAGCCTCTTCTCCCCATCCATCCACCCTATGTGCACTGCGTAGAAAGGAAAATAAATTATATCCATTTTCCTGAGAATTCATTTTCTAGACTTCTGTTAGGAATCTTGTAGCTAGAAAGGCTTCCTGTGAGATACTGGGAAAGACTGCTGAGGGAATATGTGTGGCAGCTCATTCCCTAGAGATCTTTCTCATTGTGTTTCCTGACAGAGTTACTAGACTAGAAGAGGGGAATACTATAGACATAGTTTACCTACATTTCAGCAAAACATTAGACATAATCTTATGAGATCCTTATAAGGAAGCTAGAACTATCTGGGCTAAACAATGATCTAGTTCAATTAGTTCAGAACTGGTCAAAGACCAGATTTAAAGAATAATGATTAATAGACCAGGGTCAAATACTATCTAGGACACTACAACAATATATCATAAAGATCATATATTGTGAGCAAGTGGGGTTTATACCAGGAATTTAGGGATGGATTAACATAAAGAAAATTATTATCAAGATTGACTATATTAGTAACAAGAAATCATATGGTTATATCAATAGATGTAAAAAGAAAAAAGATTTCAATAAAATATAACATTCATTCCTATTGAAAACACTTGAAAAGCATAGGTATAAATGGATTTTTCTTTAAAATAAGAAGCATCTACCTAAAATCATCAGCAAGTATGGTTTGTAACAGGAACAAGCTAGAAGCCTTCCCAATAAGATCAGGAGTGAAACAACAATGCCCATTATCACCAATATTATTCAATATTGTATTAGAAATACTAGCAACAGCAATAAGAAAAGAAAAAGACATTGAAGGAATCTGAATGGAAAATGTAGTCATAAAACTCTCTTTTTTGAGACAATGTGATAATATACTTGGAAAATCCTAGAGACTCAACTCAAAAGTTAGTTGAAACGGGGAGGCCAGGTAGCACAGTGAGTAAGAGCACTGGCTCCAGTGTCAGGATGACCTGGGGATAGAATCCGGGCTCAGACACTTAGCACCCACCCAGAAACACACCTGGCCGTGTAACCTTGAGCAAGTTACTTAACCCTGATTGCTTTAAAAAAAAAAGTTAGTTGAAACAATAATTTTAGCAAAGTAGCAAGATGTAAAATAAACCCATATAAATCATCAGCATTTCTATATATCACCAAGAAAACTCTGCAAGAAGAGATATCCCATTTAAAATAAACATAGACAGCATAAAATACCTGGGAATATAACTGCCAAGACAAACCTAGGAACTACATAAACATAGTTATAACACACTTTTTATACAAATAAAGTCAGATTTAAATAATTAGAGAAATAATAATTTTTCATGGGTGGATAGAGCCAGTAAAATAAAAATGACAATTCTACCTAAACTAATATATTTATTCAATGCCATTCCAATTAAATTACCCCAAAATTTATTTTATTGAGCTAGAAAAATAACAACAAAATTTGTTTGGAAGAGCAAAAGGTCAAGAATACCAAATTAATTAATTTAAAAATGTGAAGGAAGGAGATTTAGCAGTACTAGACCTTAAATTATATTATAAAGGTGGCAATTATCAAAACTTTTTTGTACTGGCTAAGAAATACAAAGGTGGATCATTGGGACAGAGTAGAGACACAATACACAGCAGCAAATTGTTACAGTAACCTTGTGGTTTGACAAATGTAAAGATTTGAGCTTTTAGGATAAGAATTCACTATTTAATAAAAATTATTGGGAAAACTGGAAAGCTGTCTGTCAGAAACTAGATATAGACCAATATCTTAGACCATTTACCAAGATAAGGTCAAAATAGATACATGGAAGATATCATAAGTAAATTAGAATATGGAGTACATTATTTATCAAACTTGTGAATAGGAGAAGAATTTATGAATAAACAAGAGAGAACATTGTGAGATATAAAATGCATAATTTTGATTACATTAAATTAAAAAGGTTTTGTACAAATAAAGCCAATGTAGCCAAGAAAGCAGAAAATTAGGGGGGAATTTATAGTTTCTCAGATAAAGGTCTTATATCTCAAATATATAGAGAACTTTATCAAATTTATATCAATAAGAGTCATCCCCCAATTGATAAATGATCAAAGAATATGAAAGGGCAGTTTTTGGATAAAGAAATGAAAGCTATTTATAGTCATATAGAAACGCTCTAAATCATTATTGATTAGAAAAATGTAAATTAAACAACTTTGAGATACCATTTCACACCTATCAGATTGGTTGAAATGATTAGAAGAGGGAAATTATAAATGTAGAAAAATTGTGACACTAATACATTGTTGGTGAAACTGTGAACTGAACCTGGAGTGAAGTTTAGCATAACAGTATCACAGGGATCTACCCTCAGTCCTATTTTGCTAAATATTTTCATCAATTACTTGACTAGCAGCATACCATAGTATGCATACCATAGCATGCTTACCAGATTCATAGATGATAAAAAGCTGAGAGAGAAAGAACTAATGTACTGAATTATAGAACTGGGGTCTGATAAGATCGTGAACAAATAAAATAATAAGTTCGACCTAAAAAAAGATATTTAATGTAAATATAAAGGCAAAATTTAGGTTTAAAGAATCAACTTCATGAGTAAGGGGTAAGTGAGACATGGAAAAAAATCAGTTTGTATAAAAAAGATCTGAGTATTACATTGGACTTGTAAGCTTATATAAGTCTGTAGTGTAGAGACATTCCTTCTCCCCCCTCCAAAAAAAAATAACAATCTAATTCAATCTCTGGTCCTGTTAGTATAAGTATTGTGCATATAATGTCATGTCATTTAATGTGTTGATTAACTATATAGGACTGATTATCTACTCTTACCCTGTGTTAATGGATGGTGTCTGGGTGGAGGAGGAAGAAACACATTGGGAAATAGAGGTGATGTAAAAATTAAAACATCAATAAAAATTATTTTTTAAAAAAGCATAACATACAAACAAAGGGGTATAGGTGACAGACTTGTACTATGTACTAGTCAGACCACACCTGGAACATTATGTTCAATTGTGGGCACTATGTCTTAGGAGGGACATTGACAGGCAGCAATATTTCTCAATGAGAGGAGGAAAAGCAGGTTGAACAGGCCTCTTGAAAAGCATGTCACAATAATAATTCACATTTATAGAGTGCTTCTAGGCTTAAAAGCAGCTTTCCTACAAGATCCCTCTAAGGCAGACTATATAAGTATTATTTCCATTTTACAGATGGCGAAATTGATTCTCAGAGAGGTTAAGGGTTTCACCATGATTATACAGCTACAAGTATTAGGGTCTGAACTTGAAGACACATCTTTTAACTCAAAGTCCAGGATTCTTACCCCTCTAGGTTATGTCTCTAGATCATGTGAGGATTCAGCTGTGAAGGAACCAGGAATATTTATTTACCTGGGTGAGGGCAATATGATCTCTGACTTCAAATATTTAAAGAATTGTCGTTAGGAATAGAGACTAGAATTGTTCTGTTTGGCCATAGGTGGTCAAAAGTAATACCAAGAGGGAGGGAGGGTAGGGGAAGAACTATTTCTGTAGCCCTTACTATGTGCCAGGCACTGTGCTAAGCAAATGTGAGGAATTCATAATGGATTCAATTTAAAGACCTCCTAGCTCTCTTTCTAGTCTTATAATCTCTAAGGTCAGAGAGATCCCTTTCTGTCCATCTAGATTGGGAACCAAACTGCCTAGAAACAGATCACTTAGGACCTCAAGGAATGGTGAACCACGGACTCCACTGTTACCTCCCAACAAACTGGCCTCCAAAATCCAGAGAGGCATTTCTCTATCTACAAGGCTGAGATAAATCACGCTGAACTTTTAACACCATATGGCTCTTTCCAGAGCTGTAGCAACTCTCTAGCCGGAGGGGAAACGAACAGCTCTGCAAATTTTCATTTTGAGTTTAGAGAACCGGGCCGTATCTAGGAATATTTGGCCAGAGAAGTGTCTTGCTCAATTTCCGACCCAGGGATGCATTTTCATGGCCACTTGAAGTGATTCCTGGAAGACGGAGACTGAGACACGACTGAGAATGCAAATACCTTTGACTCAGAGCTGTCTGTCAGGAAACAGATCCACGGACTGCAGTCTCCCCCCTCACCAGCACTGCTGATGAATATTTATGGCACCCCTGCCTGTGTGCCAGAGGCGTGGACGCTGTTCTCTCCCGATTCTTCCCCAAATGTCCTACTAGGAGAGGCGTTTGTAGGGAGAGCTCTTGGTGTGCACACGCGAGCTTAGTTAATGAGGTTGCCCTTTCTCCTGACCTCCCACATCTGTCAGTCTCCTGAGCCAGCTGTGCAGGTTAAAATATCCAAAGAAGGTAGGAGTCACCTTTTCCTCTTCCCCTTCCCTCCCCAGGTATTAGGGGAATCAGGAGAAGCAGGCAAAACACATAGTTGTTCAGACTGTTGTGCTGAGACTGGGTCCTGACTCCCTAAAGCTAAACATGCTCTTTGGAGGGTGTGGGGGAGGGGGGAGTTGGGGATGTGAGAAAAGCTAAGTCACGCTCCCTCCCTTTCTCAATGATGTGAGCTTGTGCTGATTAGAAGTACCATGTCTTATTAGCCATCATAGGGCCATATTGTAGCTGGTGGGGGAGAGGGGAGAGAGAAGAGGGCTCATTTCACACTCCAGGAATTGAGACTTATGCTACAGGAGGAGAGAAGTGGTTTTCCAACTCAGTCTTCTCTAATTTTTGGTCTGAAAGTTAGCAAGAACATGATCCAGTAGGAAGAAGCCTACCTTTCTCCTTTAACCCAGTCAACCTTTCCTCACCTTTATTCTTACCTGCCAGGATCAGACCTGCCCTTCACTCTTCTTATTAAGCTCAGACACACACACACACACACACACACACACACACACACACACACACAAACTCACATCTCTCCCCTCACTACCATGTACCAAGCTCATACCTGTCCCCTAAGCCATATATGCCAAGCTAAGACCTATCCCCTAACCCACATGTGCCAAGCTCATATTTGCCCCTTCACCCCATCATCACCACCTACCAAATAACCTCTGATTCCCAAATCTACAACAGCAAAGCTAAGCCTGGGTTTCTGCTGCTTCCATAAGCCATGAACATCCATCAACCACAGTTTCATGTTGAATAGGTCTTGGTGGTTGGAGTGGGGGTAGGGGAGCAAATTCAAGCCCAAGATTATTACATCTTGTACATTATGCTCCTGCCAAGGCTAAAAATACCCTCACAGTGGTTGCTAAGTGCAGGTCTAATGGTTTTCCTCAGAGAGAAGAATGGGATTTGAGTTTCTCTGAAGCTGAAGGCCTTGAGTTTATAATGTCCAGGGAAATGAGACAAGGGAAACCGCTTGCCCTGGGAGAAAATCCCTGGAGGAGCAGGAGTCAAGGGATGGCACCAGGACACCCTCTATCCTAGTGAAATGAGAACTCTAAGGAAGGATTGTAATGAGACTCAGTAGTTATTATATAAAATCAGGAAGGAAGCAAGTACTGATAGAGAACTTCATGCCTAGCTTACTCTGTCTGGCCATATGACCTAGCCTTGGCATCTTCTTCCTCTTGAAGATGGTCTTTCTCCTGACAGGTGTGGCTCATTGAAATTCTCAGGATCAGGTCACAGCAGCCTGGGAAAGATCTGTCCAGGAGATGGGAGGTCCCCAAGAACAAGGTGGTAGCTGCAGCCAGGAAATCCAGCAAAGAAGGGATGAATTTCAGGAAATCTGGGTTAAATTCTAGAGGAAGGCTTATCATGACTACTGCTCTATAGCCCTCTTTATGGAAAAGGGGCTAGGCAAAGATGACCAGGCAAAATTCTGGTTTCACCTACTCCCAGAAACCTTGGAATGGACAAGTAACCTGTTCCTCTAATGGACCTCAGAAGTACCATCTCTAGAGGTAGTTAAGCAAATCTTTATTATTAGTTGTTGAAGATGTTTAGGGGCACCTAGGTGACATAGAGAATAGAGCCTGGAGTCAGGAGGACCTGAGTTCAAATCTGGCCTCAGACACTTAACACACACACATACATACACACATATATGCCATGTAACCCTGGGCAAGTCACTTAACCCCAGCTGCCCCAATTTCTATTCTCCAAAAAAAAAAAGATTTGAAGATGTTTGGTTGGGTAATTGGGTTTGAACTGGGTGACAAGTAAGACCCCTTCCCATAGGTGGAGCTTACTAAAACATGCAAGTTTTAGTAAAGAACAATGGACTTGCAGTCAGACCTGACAGTAAAGGCAAGCTGTACCATGTAATATTTATGTTACCTTTGGTTGGTCATTTCCCTACTCTCTGGGCCTACAGAATGGGAGTGTAGGATTAGATGGTCTTGTAAGGCCTCTTCCAGGTCTAAATCCTATCAAAGACACTAAGATCTCTGAAGTTCTCTGATTCTAATCCAACTCCAAGTTTACCCAGCCCCTTCACATCCCGTTACTCCAAAAGCATGAAATAATCACCACTCACAAAATATTAACATTGACCACACAGAGAACCATGGTTCTAAGGAAGGAAACAAGCATTTATTAGGCACCTACTATATACCAGACATTACGCCAAGAGCTTTACAAATATGATCCTCACAACATCCCTTCATGACAAGGTAGGCACTATTATTATCCCCCCTTAACAGTTGAGGAAACTGAGGCAGACAGAGGCCAAGTGGCTTGCCTAGAGTCACATAGCTAGCAAGTGCCTGACTCCAGATTTGGACTCAGGTCTTTCTGACCCCAAGCCAAGCTCTCTACCCACTTGGCCACCTGCTGCCTTTATGTCATAAGACTTCAGTTTATGTACTGCCTCTGACACTTAATACCTGAGTGACCTTGAACAAGACAGCCTCTCTAGACCTCAGTTTCCTTGTCTGTAAAATAAGAGAGTGGACTGGATAATCCATAGGAGCTTTTCCAGCTCCAAATCTATGATCCTAGACCAGTATCTTGTTTCAAGGCAGTATATCATACTGGATAAGAGAAATGGAATCTGGAATCAGGAAAAACTAGCTTCAAATCCTGTCTCAGATACGTCCTAGCTGCATGACCCTGGGCAAGTCATTTAACCACCATCTGGCTCAGTTTTCTCATCTGCAAAGTGGGAATAATGATCACCCCTATTACACTGGTTTGTTGTGAGGATCAAATGAGATAGCATATTTATAAACCTTAAAGTGCTGTATAAATACCAGCTATTATTATTATTCATTTGGTGGTTGTGAGAAAAAAAAATAATTTTTGGTAGAGCACTACACAACTTTTAAAACACTGTCAAAATGTTAAATATTATTATTATAGTTAATAATAATAAGTACTAATACATCACAATTCGTACCTCCCAATAACTGCTTTCTCCTTCAAAGTAGTCCCTTTGGGGGTAACAACCCTAGTCCTTAGAGTTGCTATTTGGGGATTTCTTTTTAGAGCTGCCTTTGAAGCCACTTTCAGAGATGCTCTAGAGAACCAGCATCATTACTGGGTAGTCAGGACTTGCCATAGGATAATATATCCTACCTTCTTCACTAGACTTGGTGAAAATGACCATGGGCTGTTTACAGTCATCTAATCCACCCTCAAAGGGTGAAGATTGACTGCCCTTGGAAATATTCAGAGACATGGGCTAAGAGCGTCTGGATGCTGTTCCAGAAGAGAAGGGCCAGAAACAGTCTGATCAATAGTAGCTTGGTGGGTAGAAGTGAAGGAGGAGCTGCATCTGATGACTGGATTCTGATGTGCTTGCCATGTTAGATACTTTTGGAGTTGAATTATTTTTTTCCAATAAATTGCATCATGTGTGTGTGTGTGTGTGTGTGTGTGTGTGTGTGTGAGAGAGAGAGAGAGAGAGAGAGAGAGAGAGAGAGAGAGAGAGACAGAGAGAGAGAGAGAGACAGAGAGAGAGAGAGAGAAAGAGAGAGCTGTATATAGTTTCCTCCCCTCCCCTAATGAAGGGATCATAGGTTTTGGAGCTGGAAGATACCTTACAGGTCATCAAGCATTTTTTAAATACTTGCTATATGCCAGGCACTATGCTATGTGCTAGAAATATAAGTACAAGCAAAAGGAAAGGAAGTTCCTGCCCTCAAGGAGCTTACATTCTAAAAGGGGAAGTCAACACATAAAAGGAAAGGGTAGGGTACAGGGAGATGGAAGAGAAGATATGATGGAGAAAGAAGTCTTTAGAGTCAGGATCTGATACCATAGAAGAATGAAGGAATGAATGTGACTGGCCTGTTCCCACTCAGAATCGTGGATTCAAAAGGACCTCGGAAATTTCCATCCCTAGAGGTAGTTAAATAAATATTATTATCAACTGTTGATGATGTTGACTATGCTTTGGTTGGGTGATTGGGTGATTTGAACTGGGTGACAAGTGAAGCCCCTTACTGTAGATGGAGGATCCAGGAAGAAAGACCAATCAGAGGAAGGGACCAAGAGATCTTCCAGGGTGAGAAGCTACTGAGGTATGATGGAGAAATAAGTCTAGAGAGTGAGGAGTAAAGGAATCCAACCTTCTCATTTTGCAAATAAAGAAACTCAGGCTCAGATACCTTGACTTGCCCAAAGGTATACAGACATTAAATAGCAGATTTTCTGTCTCAAAATCTCTCTAGTTTTGGAAGGTGTCATGTTCATGTTTGAAGTATTTTTTAACTTTTTTCACTTTTCTAATTATGTTTTCCTTAGGCTGCTATTTTAATTACTTAGTATTTCCTGAATGTGACATTGTGGATGTCATGCTAGACTTGGAGTGAGGAAACTTGGGTCTAAATCTTACTGTAGGCGCTTACTGGTTGTTCAACCCTGAGCAAATTGCTGAACCTTTCAGATCTCCATTTCCTCTTCTACAAAATAAGGATGATCTAATTGAGTGCTTTGCAAAACATAAAGCATCACATACATTTATTATTTATAATTATTAATAATTGTTTGACTGAATTGAACTTGATAGCAAGATTGAGCTACTCAGACGTGTGGTAGGAGCTGAATGCCAATGGTGAGCTGTCCCTGTAGATAACTACACACAGTGGGAAACCCATACGTGAATAGTCAAGAGTTGGCTGTACTCCAGAGTGTTAACAATTCAAGAAATAAACCTCCCTTTCCCCCCTCCTCCAGCCCCATCCCATCCCAGTGATTATCTTCTCTCTCCTCCTCCTGCCAGTTATTTCATGGACCTCAGTGGGATCGACTGCCAGCAAGGCAGCTCTGCATCAGTCCCGAGCATGCTAATCTATATTCACATATTAGCCACACTCACCGATGAATATCAACCACATGGAAGTGGGCATTCAGCAGCTGGGAAGGAAAAGCCATATTAAGTGCTCAAAAAGAACACTGTTCTGTGCCAGGTCCTCCCCATTCAGCTGCCCTGTTCTGTCTGATAGGAACTGGGTTGGGGTCAGGTCTATAGCAACCTACTCAGATAGAATTAGCCTTCCTGCACTAAGTGGAAGGAATTGCTTTTCCTTCACATCCAAGCAGATACCTATTTTCCTAGCCATAAAATGAATCTCCATGCCAACCCATCCTATTCCCCTGGTGAGCTGCTGGCCTGATACTCACCTATTCCAAGAAGTCTTCTCCAGTGAACTTCAGCCATCTCATATTCTGCTTTCCTGTTACACTTATGCCTTCACATTATACAATATTCATTTGAACTTGCATGATGCTCTGTAAATGGTCTTGGATGAGTGTCCTCTGTTCTATCCTCAAATTTCTTATTGACAATCCTCATGCTCTCATGCCCCTCTCTACTACTCAGCTAGAGAAGAACAGCATGGGAAAATGGGAAAAAGACTAGACTGGGCATCAAAAGATCTGAATTTGAATCTAGACTCTGATGTTTACCAGGATCAGCTGAGATAGTGGGTATAAATCATTGTAAAACCCCTGAAGTGCTACACAAATGTGTTCTCTATATTTAAAAAAGATGAGTATTGTGATGAGGAGGAGGAGGAAAAGGAGGGTCAAAGTGTGATAATGCCTTTGACGATAAGTTCTAGGCTTTTTCTTAGTTTTTGACATCCCCTCCAGAAACCCCTCTTAAAATGCAAATACTCCCTGAGCAAGGTAATATACTACAAATCTTATAAGCTAACACCATTGGGCATTATAGCTGGTATAGTTATAAGATTTCTTAGGTCATCTAGTCCAACCCACTCATCTTACAAATGAGAAACCAGAAAACCCTAGAAATTACAGAGACTTGACCAAGGTCCCACAGATAGTAATAGAACCAGAATTGCAAGCCAGACCTTTCTAACTCTAAATCTAGCACATCAAAGATTGTTAGAACTGAGAAAGGCTTTGGGAATCATCTTGTCCAACTTCCTCATTTTTACAGTTGTGAAAACTGAAGCCCAGAGAGCATAACTGATTTTCCAGAGATCAAACAGCATTTTTTTCCTTGACTAATACAAAGACTCCTTCCATCCTATTCTCCTTTCTTTTCCTTCTGACTCATTTTCAACAGATGCAGATGACTGTGCCTTTCCAGAGTCAAAGCCTGAAGTGCAAAACCCATTGGTCACTAAACATTTATTAAGCTCCTTCTATGTGCCATGAATTTTGCAAGTGCTAGAGATACAAAGAAGGCAAAAACTCTCAAGGGGCTCAGAGAGGATGATGTACAAATAGCTATGTACAACCAAGATTTATAAAGGATAGAGTGGACTCCAGAAGCCCCGTTCTTCCCATTACTGGCAAGACCCCCCCCCCTTAACAAAGTACCCTGAGTGGTGACTCCCTGGGTGGCAACCTCATTTAAATCGCTGATGCCTGAGTCTGGAAAACAGCCCTGACATCAGTCAGCTCTTTGAGTAGAGCCATAAGTCTTTATTATACCCAATAATTCCCTTCGTTGCCAAAGTGATCATCTGTCCACTTTAATGAGGTTCAGGCTGTGGCTCAGTGAGGCTGAGTGCCTCTAGTACCCAGATCCTGAATTCCCAGAGTCAAAATACTACAGATAGCTTCTTATTATCCCCACCACCCAATTGAATACACATTTTTGTTTTGTCCAAGGGACCTTACGAGGCACTGGGGGAGAATTAAAAGATAATTCAAACATAGCTCTGTCTTCCGCCCATTCCAATAATATGACATGGAAACTTAAAAAACCTAAGGTGATCTTAGATTAGAGTAATAGAAACACAGTTTCTCAGACTAAGCAGGCAATAGTCCTACGTAACCCTAACCCTGCCCTAGTAAGATCACATTTATAGTTTTATATTCAGTTCAGGGGACAATATTTGAGATACTACTTATATAAACCATGAGGAGGGAGATATGGAGGTGAGGAGTCTGGTGGACATGCCATACAAATACTGTCTACTTAGCCTGCTGAAGACTTTAGAGGGTCATGATGGCTCTTTTGCTTGGGAAGGGCTGCCATAAGGAAAAGAAATTAGATTTTTTTTTTTGCAAAACCAGAGTCCAGAACTAGGATGAAAGATACAGAAAGGTAGACTTTGACTTGAGTTAAAGAACAATCCAAGCTATCCAAAAGCACACTAGGTAGCTCCTACAGGTAGTGAATTCCCCTTCACTTATGTTCTTCAAGCAGATTCTGAATGACCACATGTCAGCAGTCATTTGGAAGAGATCTTAAATGTAGGTATATCTCTAGAACACTTGGGTAATAATAATAACAATAATAACTAATATTTTTGTATTTTTGTATCTCCAGTGCTTAGCACAGTACCTGGTTACATGAGTGCTTAATAAATACTCGTCAATTGGTTATGTAACACTTAAAAGTTTACAAAAGCTTTAGATATATTATGTCATTTGAATCTTCCAAAACTCTGTGAAGTCAGTGCTATTATTATCCCCATTTTACAGATGAGAAAACTAAGGCTGGAAGAGGTTAAGTGACTTGGTTGGGTTAGACAGCTGGTAATTATGAGGCAGTATTTAAACCTAAGTCTTTCTGATTCCAACTTGAGCACTCTATTCACTGTGCTATGCTGTTTCCTCCTCAGAGAGTCCCAATGAACTCTAGCAGCAGCTTCACCATCTGTATTTCCTGACAATCTTAATATTTCTGTTTTAGTTTACCTCATTTTTAAAAGGTCTGCAGTCTATTAATGCTAAGCAGGCTTGTTGATTAAACATTACAGTAAAATGATGAGGGAGATGTACGGCTCCCAGATATCAAGTTCACTTTCAGTGAATGAAGATATGTCACAATTGAAGATATTCAAAAGAATGCATCCAGGTACTAGATGGCTTTTCTGAAAGAAGCTGCTAAAAGACTTTGAGCAATGGTGGTATTATTTGGATTAGTAGATAGCCTCCCAAGTGAACTACTTTGACGGGAGCAATGCACATTGAGATGACTGTTGTGGTGCATTTGCTTTAAAGAAAAGTCACTTTATGTTATAGTTACACCTCATATACTCCTATACCCTCACACTCCATCTAAGGAGACAGCGTGCTATAGTAGAAAGGACATAGGTTTTAGAGTTAGAGGGCCTGAATTTGAATCTTAGTTCTCACAGTTATTAGCCATATGGCCACACACAAGTCATTTAACTTCTCTGAGGGTTAGTCTCCTCATCTGTAAAATGGGAATACCTCTGTAATTTGTAATATTGTATTATGTAATATCTGTAATAATATGTAATATCTGTAATATGTCATATCTGTAATAATATGTAATATATTATTATATTATGTAATATCTGTAAAATGGGAAACCTCAAAAGTTTATGTAGGGAAAGTATTTTGTAAAACTTAACTTTGTAAAGTACTTTGTAAAACTTAAATCATTACATCAGTATTAGAAGATACAATTATTATTCTTCATGATAAGACGCTATGTCAGCCAATAACATAGTACAGGGAACGTCACCTGTAACAGGATCCATGCTTGTCACAGCCTCTATCCAGCTTTGCTCCCTTGGGTAATGAACACATGCCTATCATGAAAGTGTAATTATGGGTCAGATCTGTCTCCCTTCTTCTTTTCCTCTTGTATGTATTTCCTCTGACGAGGTAAAAACACTTCCAGAATGTACACTTAGAATTCCTCTAATGCCTTAGGATTAGCTTGATTTTGGTTGTGGGGAGTGAGGAAATCTAGCAGCAGCTCTTGTGAATAAAGGTGTGGTAGACATTGCATGAATCTAAGCAAAAAAAAAAAAACCTGAGGAATAAAGTAGTCTCAGTTAATAGATAAATTAGTAAGTGCCCAATTTTTATTTTACAAAATGATTCAGAGTTCAGCACCATGGCCAGGAACTTTACCTATTGGCCTGACTTAAAGGTCAGTACCATGGGCAGTTCACCTCATCAGATAAGCCAAATCCTAAACTGGGGTATATTGAGAGACAGAACAGACAGCTTTTTCATAATCACACCTATCGTCTTTTCCTTATCATTCTTGTTATTTGTGGGCTCCTCTCTCTTCTTCCACTCTGTTTTCTGACCTTTCTTCCTAATTCTCTGTTCCCAACTCCTGTCTTGGCTCATTAGAAGAACCTTTTACTCCTTTACCAATGATGACATGGCAAAGTGGAAGAGTATATAGTCCTGTGAATTTGTTTACAATGCTTAGTTAGAGAACTCTCTTGAACTTTCTGATTCAGAAAATCCTGCCCACAGTCCTTGATATATGCCAAATATAGCCAGAAAGAGTAGGCAATATGGAAGAAAGAATGAGTAGAAAGGTAGGATGAGGAAAGGTGAAGAGTTAAGGAAGAAAATAAAATCTATTCAAGGTGCTTGAAAATAGGAATTCATTAAATGGTTGAATATCCACTTTTTCTGGCCAGTTTACATGAGATTCCTTCCATTTCAACAATGGTGAAGCCTTGAGTTCTAGTACAATCAACCAAAAATCCTTGCTTCTAGTAAGGTTAAGAAAGAAAGAGAGAGGGGGGAGGGAGGGAGGAGAGAGATGAAAGAAGGAAGGAAGGAAGGAAGGAAGGAAGGAAGGAAGGAAGGAAGGAAGGAAGGAAGGAAGGAAGGAAGGAAGGAAGGCTGGCTGGCTGGCTGGCTGGCTGCCATTTAACATGAGGACTTTTTTCAGGATCTTTTTTCCCAAAGCAGAAAGCAGAGGTTTTTCCACATCCTCCGAGGTCCACCTGCTTCTTCCTCCCTGGTTGCCTATATGGGTCTGTATATTTCATTGTTTTAAAAACATTTTCAGTTTGTCACACATGAGTAAGTGTTCTGGGACACACAGAAGTGGGAGAGAGTAGTATATTTGGTTTTCCTGCCTTCCCATCCATTTATCCATTTGCCTGTCCAGTTACCCATCTTGCCATGTTTTGTACATGTAGACACACTCCTCCAATTATTCTCCCTTTTTTTCTCCACCATGCTTATGCCTCTATTTCCATTCTCTTAATGAAAACTTGGCAAAGGGAGGTAAGGAATATAGAGGTAAGGAAAGTAAGGTATAGCTGGGCTATTGTTACCCACCAAGAATGTCTTTATGATATACTATAGTATCAAAGAACACCAGTTCAAAAAACACTGGCATCTTGCAGTTTGAAAAAATAGAGTTCCCTTCTCCTTCCACCACTTCCTCAATCAAGTTCAGGTCAACCAACAAGCAAGCATTTATTGAGTCTATCTTTTATGTGATACATACAGAATTAAGAATATTATAGGGAAACAAAGATCCTAGACACCAAGAAAAAAAATCATTCCCCCAGTATCTAAAATGGAAGCTAATGACTTTATGAGAAATCAAGATGCTGTTAAACAGATCCAAACAAATGAAAGAATAGAAGGCAATGTGAAATATCTCATGGGAAAAACCACTGACCTGGAAAATAGATCCAGGAGAGATAATTTAAAAATTATTGGACTGCCTGAGAGCCATGACCAAAGTAAGAGCCTGGAAAGCATCCTCCAGGAAGTTCTCAAAGAAAACTGCCCTGATGTTTTAGAACGAGAGGGCAAAATAGAGGTTGAAAGAATCCACCGATCACCTCCTGAAAAAGATCCTAAAAAGAAAACTCCTAGGAATATTATAGCCAGGTTCCAGAATTCCCAGATTAAGGAGAGAATATTACAAGCAGCCAGGAAGAAACAATTTGAATATTGTGGAAACACAATCAGGATAACCCAGGATCTGGCAGCTTCTACACTGAGGGATCGAAGGGCCTGGAATGTGATATTCCGGAGGTCAAGGGAGCTGGGATTAAAACCAAGAGTCACCTACCCAGCAAAACTGAGTATCCTGTTTCAGGGGAAAATATGGTCATTCAGTGGAATACAGGACTTTCATGCATTCTTGCTGAAAAAACCAGAGCTGAATAGAAAATTTGACATTCAGATACAAGAAGCAAGAGAAGCATGAGAAGGTAAACAGGGAAAAGAAATCATAAGGAACTTATCAAAGTTGAACTATTTTTTTTTAGGCAATTGGGGTTGAGTGGCTTGCTCGGGGTTGCACGGCCAGTTGTTGTTTCTGGGTGTGGTGCTGGGTGTCTGGGCCCGGATTTGATCCGGGTCATCCCAGCACTGAGGCCGGTGCTCTTGCTTGCTGAGCCACTTGGCCAAAGTTGAACTATTAACATTCCTACATGGAAAAACAATAATTGTAACTTATGAAACTTTTCTCAGTAGTTGAAGGGATTAGAAATATATTATATATATATATATATATATATATATATATATATATATATATATATGTCTTTATATGAGGGTATGCAGGCATATGAATATATATGTGAATGTGTGTATATATGTTTACAGGTATACATAGATAGAGGGCACGGGACCAATTTAACAGGAAGGGATGATACTTAAAAGGTGAAATTAAGAGGTGAGAGGGATATAATGAGAGGAGATGGGGAGAGACAGAGTGGGGCAACTATCTCGTACAGAAGAGGCAAGGGAAAATGGTTACAATGGAGGGGAAGAATAGGAAGGCAAAAGGGAATGGGTCAACCTTATTCCTATTGAATCTGGCTTGAGGAGGGAGGGAAATACACACTAAATAGGGGATCTCACCCTCCAGGAGAATAGGGGGGGAGAGGATGTGAGGGGGGATGATGGAAAGGAGGGCAGGCTGGGGGGGAGGGAAGTTGGAAGCATCCACTTTTGAAAAGGGACAGGATCAAAGTAGAGAATAGAACAAGTGGGATGTGGGATAGGAGGGAGGGAAATATAGTCAGTCTTTTACAATATATCTGCTATGTTATTGTTTTGCATTAGCCACACATGTACAACCTATACTGAACTGCTTATCCTCCCAGTAAGGGTGGGTGATAAGGGAGGAAGGGAATGAATCTGGAATTCAAAGTTTTAAAATCAAATGTTTAAATATATATATACTATTATCAATATTGTTTTACATGTAATTGGGAAATATAGAGATCCACCAATGCCCTACTGGAAAAGTTGAAATGGGTATGGGAGAAAATATGGGAGAGAGCAGATCAGAGGTGGGGATATCCTGTGGGACTGCTGTTTTGGGGGGGATGGGTGGGGGAAAAACGGGGAGAAAATTTGTAACTCAAAATCTGGTGGAAACGAACGATGTAAATCAGAAGTTAATAAAGCATTTTTTAAAAAAAGAATATTATAGGGAAACAAAGATCCTAGACACCAAGAAAAAAAATCATTCCCCCAGTATCTAAAATGTGTCCATTTTAATTAACACATGACCCTATTCTAATTTATAGTAGGTCCAAATTAGCATTGAGTTCTCTTCATAGTTGGTTGTTTAAAGAGTGGGTTTCCTTTGGAGATGATGGGTTCTAAGTCAAGGGAATGTTCAAGCACAGATTGTATGACCACTTGTCAGGGAGACTTATTTGAGTGTTGTTTGGACTAGATGACAGTGAGAGGCAGTATGGTACAGAGGAAAGACTTTTTTTTTAATAAGCAATCGGGGTTAAGTAACTTGCTCAAGGTTACACGGCCGGCTATTTCTGGGTGTGGTGCTGGGTATCTGAGCCTGGATTTGATCCCCAGGTCATCCTGACACTGGAGCCAGTGCTCTTACTCGCTGAGCCACCTGGCTGCCCCTAGAGGAAAGATTTTTCACTATAATCAGAGGACCTAGGTTTACATCCCACCTCAGTTACTTTTAACTGATATTATCTTGGGCATGTTACCCTCCTTGGGTTTCAGTTCCCTCATCTTTAAGATGAGAGGCTTGAGTTAGATGACCTTAGACATCCCTTCAAACTGTAGAGCTATATTCTTATGATAGC
Organism: Petaurus breviceps papuanus; assembly: GCF_028583685.1. NCBI lineage: Eukaryota > Metazoa > Chordata > Mammalia > Diprotodontia > Petauridae > Petaurus > Petaurus breviceps. The sequence goes on from NW_027185798.1 coordinate 44,717,505, forward strand.
TAGGGTTCCTTTTAAATCTGGGATTTTATGATTTTATAGGCAGTTAGATCATGTAATGGCTAGAGTGTGGGACTTGGAATCAGAAATAGTTGAATTCCAATCCTGCCTCAGTTATCTGTGTGACCCTGACATGTAACATGTGACCAAGACATGTAATCTCTCTCAGCCTCAGTTTCCTCAGCTGTAAAATGGTAATAACACTATGTACATCCCAGGGTTAGTGTGAGGATCAAATGAAATAAGCATGGATGGAATTTTGTAAAACAAAGCACAATATAAATGCTAACTATTATAATTGATTTTACTAATGAAATTATTATTCATGTTTAGAACATGAAGACCCCCTGAACTCCCAGATCTTTGGGCTTCACAATTACTTAATTCAACAGAGCCTTCAGCCAGTACAGAACAACTGGGGCAAGTTCTGGATGCCTGGTTATTGGATGGGAGCTCTTAGACTTAGACCATTGTTGCTCCCTGGAAAAAATACCCAAAGAGCAGCCCATGGAGCAGTTCACAGAGCAGATGCCCCATTGCCCTCTGGAGTCCTGTCCTCCTTAATCCAGCATGAGGGTGGCAGTGCCATCTGTTTGGGTAGTACCAGTTATGGAGAGCTTTGGAGTCTCTTACTCCTTCACTTTTCAGTTAGGTGTTCTCATCTGTGACTTGAGCATGGAAGCCCAAAGGAAAAGGAAAACATCCCAGCGGAGAGAAACTCAGTGACCTCATAGAGGCTGCCTGGGTGATGGATGATACAATGAGGAATTTCTCAGTTGCCGTCTAATCTCTGCCTCAAAAATAAATGGCTCTTGTCATTGGCATCTGCACCAGCCCCGCAGGCCGTCTTTCCCCTGCAGAGCTCCGAATGCCCCTTCCCCCATCCCTGCCCCAGGTCCCCTGCCCTTCTAGCCTTGAAATGCTGGCCAATGGAAAGGGGCAGGGTAAAGGAGGGAAGACACACAACAAATTCTATTCCTTTTTTCCAGTGGGTCTCTCTTCTGGGAAGGAGCAATGTGAAGAACCAGAGATGGTCTGGTGCGGTGCAAACAGCACCGGGCAGGGATCCAGGATATTTGGGTTCTAATCTTAGCTCTGTTCCTAACTCACTGGGTGGCCACAGGCAAATGACTTTATCTTTCTGAGCCTCACCTTCCTTATTTGTACAATGATGACACTAACCAGCATATATATAGTGCTAAGTACTTTACGTGTGTTAATTCATTTGATCATTAAAATGAAAGAGATAAAAAAAAAATATATGACTTCCAGGGTCTCTGCTAGCTCTAAATCCTATGAGTCCTTCCATCTCAATTACTGAGACCCAGCTATAACAGAGAAAATCAGTGTAGTCCATGGGTCCTGAGTATGGTTTGGTGGTGTCTAAGCCCACATGTGGGTCTTTTCTGCCCAAATCTCACTTGCTCTTTGTAAGGGGAGCAGTTTCTTCATTTGGCATGTGTCCTAACTATTCCTTTGCCTTTTACATCCCACACTTTAGTTTTTCAAATGTCACATTTGCTCTAACTGTCCTTTAAACACCATACATCAGTGGTATGCCCAGCTTTAGAAACACAGGGAAGCCCTTTGGAAATGGATGTTGGTAAGTGAGCAGTGTAGACACACAACCTCCACCACTCACCATGCCCCTTAGAAAATTTTGAAGTGATAAGGGATTTCAGAGGCCAGCTAGGCCAGTGAGGGATGAATAGAAAAACCTTTCTACAATATTTTCCAACAAGTAGTCATCTAGTCTCCCCTCGAAGACATCTGAAGGGAGGGACCCCACAGCTTTCCATATCGGCTTTTCCCCCTTGGAGGTTATTTCTAATTGTTAGGAAGGTTTTTTCTTACTTCAAGCCTTAATCTTGCTTTTCAGCAGCTTCTCTTCTATTCTGATCTCTATAACCAAGCAGAACAAGTCTGATCTCATGGCTGAAATCACAACCTCAAGTCCCTACCATATGTCGATTGACTGAAGGAGCAGGAGAAAGAAGAGTCAGAAGGGGGAGGAGGCTGGGGGAATGAGAGCTGTCTTCAAGTATTAGAGGGATGAAATATACAAAGTATTTACATATCTTAAAGCACTATCTAAATGGGAACCGGTGGTTGGGAATGGTAGTTTGGGTGGGGCTGGGGAGCAGAACTGGGAGCCATGATTGTAGAAGCTCCAAAGAGGTATCTTTAGACTTGATAGCAAGGGAAACTTTCTTTTTTTTGTTTGTTTTTTTGTTTTTTGCTTTTTGGAGGGCAATTGGGGTTAAGTGACTTGCCCAAAGTCACATGACAAGTAAGTGTTAAGTGTCTGAAGGGCGGATTTGAACTCAGGTCCTCCTGACTCCAGGGCTGGCACTCTATTCACTGTGCCACCTAGCCTCCCCTTGGAAAACTTTCTAATAATTAGAGCTATTCAAAAACTGGAATGAAGATTCTTTTTCTGTACTAATTAGCTGCTGAAGTCCCTTCCTGCTCTGTAATTCTGAGATTATGATTCCTCTTTTCTTTGACAACCCTTAAGTTTTTGAAGACACTTTCTACTCCCATCACCAACTGGCCCTTCACCAGGGAAGAGCCATGCCATGGGGCTGCTGGGGTACCTCTGCCCTTGCTCTGAGCCCCAAAGGAGGCTTTTTAAGCAGCCAGAGGAGCTATGAGCAGGCCAGCTAGGCTGTGCCCCCATTTTTCATTACTGGATGAACCCCTTGACTAACTGGGCTAGTTCCCAGAAGAAGCTATCCATTTTTACACCACCAGTTCAGGAAAGCTTTGTAGAGGAGGTGGGAGTCTAGGAGCTGTTTGAATGAGGAAGGAGGGAAAGCTCAGGGAGGGCCAGGGACAGCCAAGGGGTCACTTCCCTGCTGAGAGAGATATTATCACAAGCCTTTTCTGAGTACTAAAGTGGAGCTGTCACTGTGATTTCACAGAGGCTGCTCATGGAAGGGGAAGGCATGGGAGGAAGCCTGAGAGTGTGGGTCATGCATTAGTAGTACAGATGGGTAGAAATCCTAAGCAATGGGGAGGAGAAACTCAATACAATAGCCATGTTCTAAATTCATTTCCCCTTCTCAAAACACCTTGATGCATGTGGGATATGAGGAACTACAAGGACTCTTGGGTTTTACCCATAGTAGGATTGGCATTGGTCCAGTTTCAGTCATTCATTTAAATAAATTTTCATTCTGTGCAGATCCTCTTCCTAATGCTGGTGCTTCAACTTAAGATATTAGAGCATCAAAATATCACCAAGACACAAGTGCCTCAAAATAGTCTGCCTGCCCTAAAAATGGGGATCTTAGCTACCTCAAAAGTTTCTCAGATGAGAGTCTGGCAGCTGTACAGGAAGTAGGTTTCCTAAGGGATGGGAGGGGGCTGGTCATGTCCTAAGAGTGAAAGGTAACCAATGAAGAGCCCACATTCTCCATTGGTATCCATGTGACATCAAAAGTTCTAGAGGAAAGTCCCCAGCATATTGGATTGACCTCTTCCCCTCCCCTGCCCCCTACCCATGGAAAATTTACAGGAGGGCATGGATAAGAACAACAGAATGAAAGAGCTCAGGTGCATTTCAAACAGCACTTCTGGAAGAAGACCCCCATTGATGAGATCACAGATCTCTGGATATAAGAAGGGTTGTCTTCTTAAGAATAGGTTTTCATAATCTATGATAAAAGACATAGATTTATTTCCTGTTGCCAGACTTGCTGAACATGGTCAAGAATAGAGGAGAGAGAAAACTCACTTGGGAGAATTTTTGTCAACCATTTATTCTACAGCCGTGTATTAGGCATATGCAAAGCACTGAGCTAGGCACCAGGGAAAATAAGAGGATAATTAAGACCTAGTCTCTCCTTGTTATCTTTAGCTCAGCTGTTCAGGGGAGAAGCAATTTAGCTAGTGCCTAGCACCTGGATGGGTGGCCCTCCCTCCGACCATGTGTAACCTTGATCATCAAACTCAAAGCCATCCTGCTTAGGTCAATTTTAAGATTAACACACTTTCCTACCTCTCACACCCCAAACCCCCATCTTTGTTTTGCTTTGAGTCACCTGGTGTAATCTTACACTTTAGACTCTGAGACTTTAGGAGGAAACTTGGACTTCCATTTCTCCTAGGAACCAAGCAGTTCAGTGACCAGAAACAGAACCAGTGAGATTCAAATAATTTCTGAGAGAGGCTGGGTACCCCAGGGGGCAAGGGAAGTATTTTCCTGGCAGCCTATGGGAGAAGGGAAGGGAAGGGAAAGAGGATAAATGCCTACCATATGCCATTTGTAAAGTAAGCACTTTAAAAAATATTTTCTCATTTGATCCTATGGGATAGTTTGCCCTTTTTTGGGGTACAGAAAAGGAAGGGATTATGTGAAGGATACAGCTGTGGGCCTTAAAGGCTTTGCTAGATGCAGTTCAGCTCCTAAATCCACACCTTGGACAGGTCCTCTGATAACCTCTCACTCAAGGCATGAGTCTTTTGCCTTGTTCCCTGAGTTCAGAGATCAGCTATAGCCGATTTCTAATGATCTGTCCTCATCCTTCTCCTCCCACACTTCTATCTTGGTGTCATTTTCCAGCAGCTGTGTCCCTCTTTCTTTTTTTGTCTCCTGTCTCCATGCAGTTCAGACCACAAGAGTCCATATTCTAGGATTTTTTTTGGCAAAGGTTAAGAGAATATACAAATCCAAAAATAATGCACCAAGGTAGAATGATTAAATGTGTATATAAATGTGTCTGTTACATTGGTTGGCATCTAAACTTTCTGATCTATTGTCTACCTAAGGTTCCTCAGACCTAGCCTGTACTGCCCTTGCCAACCAGGACTGCAAAACTTAACAAGTAAGACTTGGAGGTCAAGAAAATGAGGTACCAGATTTACACAAGCCAAGAAAAAACAATAATAAATTTGGACCACTCTTCTCCCTCCTCCCTATTTTGCAGAAGGAACAACTGAGATACAGAAAGAAGTAAAATCACTTACTGGCAAGTTGCAAGGATGAGCAGTCCCACCTTGAAGCAGACTCATGACCCTGGGAACCCACACTGTAATCAGCCCTATCCTCCTTCTCTAGTTCCTATTTGATAGAATTATCTCAATTCCCACAGAGAATACCTTAGGCCAGTAGAGAACCAACTAGGCTCAGTTCCCAGAAGGAAGTTGAGAGCTGGGTCAACAAATTAGACTGGAAATTGATTTGGCGCTGAATTTCTCCCTAACTCCGTAATAACATAATGACTTCTCCCCCTGGCAAAGCTAGTGGGATATCTAAGCAGATGTGTACAGATGTTAAGGAAAAGGTTTTCAAGAGGAGAGTCAGTGAAACACAGAGAGGAAGTGCCAAAAAAAAAGGCAAAACATGAATGAATAAACATGAAGCCCTCCAACTCCAAACTACATTAATTGTGCTCAAGTTAACAAGGTAGACAGTCAACAGCTGTGTCTTGTGTGCAGGAAGGTGGTCCCTTCTCTCTCCCTGTCCCTTGTTAGCTGCTCCCCCAGAGCTTCAGTGACAAGATCCTCTTTCAGGATGGGTCTCTCATTTCTTGGTTTTATATGCCAGATCTTCAGAAGCCCTAGGCTGCCTCATAAACATCTCAGTGTTCAGTGGGCACAGTTTGCTTAGGGCACTACTCCATGCTCAGGAGAACATGGACAGATGTCAGAGATGGATGGGAGTTGGCAAATATTATTCCAGAAATTGGCAGGTTGGGTTGGCATCTGGGGCTTCCTGGAACTGGCTCAGTGCTGGATTATGGATCTGAATCCACTGTAGTGAAGTAGGTACTAGCCCCTGGCAAAATCTGGAGGCAGGGGGAAGAGGGTGAGAGTTGCATTTAAGAATGGCAGCTCAGTGCTGGAGGACAAAGCCAGAGTCACCAAAACATCTGTGAGAAAGAATCCTCAGGTGGGAGTCAATAACAATGAGAAAGCCTTAGGTTTATGTAGGATTTTATGGGTTATAGAGTGTTTTCACTTATAAACCATAGATCATGGAAGTAACCCTTGGAAATTCAAGAGCTGGAAGGACTCTCACAGACTATCAAATCCAAACAAGGGCAATATACCTGAATCCATATCCTCAACCACATCTCTAACAATGCAATGCTTTAACCAGCTTTATTAGGGCAGCTAGGTGGCGCCATGGTGAATAGAGTTCCAGGCCTGGAGTTAGGAAGACTCAGCTTCCTGAGTTCAAATCCAGCCTCAGACACTTATTAACTGCATGACTCTGGGAAAGTCACTTAACCTCTGTTTGCCTCAGTTTCCTTAACTGTAAAATGGGAAAATAAAAGCTTCTACCTCCCAAAATTGTTGGGAAGATCGAATGATATAAAATTTATAGGTGCTTTATAAAGCCTTATTTCCTTCCTAACATGAATTTATTAAGCATCTATATAGTACAAGGTAGTAGGGACAAAAAGACAAAAATGAAGCAATCTCTAACTTCAAGAAGTTTCCATACCACTCAGGGAATATAATAAGTGGTCATAAAGATTCCATTTAATAACTTCCAGTGACTTACTTCCTCCCAAGGTAGCCCATTCTACTTTTGGATAGCTATAATTATAATTAAAAGGAACTTTTCCCCTACATCAAGCTTAAATCTGCCTTTTCTGCAACTAATCATTCAAATTCCACCTATTGCTCCTAATTCTGTCAAACTGAACACGTGTAATACCTCTTCTAGAAACAAGTTATCCCTTCTACTACTTGAGGACTATTTCTGTATTTCATCCCCTTGAAATCTTTTCTCCAGACTCAACACCTTTAGTCCCTTTAAATGATCCTCACTGGTAAAATTCTTTACATCTCCAATCATCCTGGTCACCTCCCAAGAACACATTTTAGCCTGTCCATGTCCTACACTTAAAATGTGGACCCCAGAACTAAGCACAGTACTCAGAATGGAATCTGACCAAGAGAAGGGATAATGGAACTATTACTTACTCTAGGGTGCCATCCCTCTTAGAGTACCTAAGATAGCGTTCACTTTTGTCCAATGTCAGATACAGCTTACAATTCACTTTCTCCCATGAACTTTGTACTGTCCAGCAGTGCCTCCCCCATACAGTACCTGTAAAGTAGATTTCATAAAACCCCAAATGTTGGACTTTACATTTATGCCTAATAAATTCTATCTTACTAGACTCAGCCCAACATTCTAGCCTGAGGAAATAATTTTGGATCACAACTCTATCATTCAATATGGTAACTTTGAATTATCTTGATAAATAAGATAACTGTACTTTCATCCAAGTTATGGATAAAATATGATGAACAGCACAAGACAGGGCAGTGATCCCTGCAGCTCACCATTGTATATCACCATTCAAGACTGAACTCCAAGTTTACATTGACCTATCAACCACTCTTTGGGTATGGTACTATAATTAGTCCTGCATCAACTTAACTGTACTATCCTTGAAATCATGTCTCTCCATCTTGGCTATAAGGCTAGAAGAAGAGACCTTATTAAGAGCTTGACTGAAACCTAGACATGCTATGTCTACTGATTTATGAGTCTAATAACTGTCCAAATGGAAATGAGGTCAATCTGGTATGAACTGCTCTTCATGAATTCATGCCAGGTCTTTGTGATCACTGCTTCCCTTTCTAAATGAACATAAAATATCCATTTAATAATCTGCCCTCTGATTTTACCAGTAGTAAAATGGAAGGTCACCAGCCTATACTTTAAAGACTCCATTCTATACCCTTCTTTGGGTAGGAGACATTTTGGAGACATTTCTTCTTCCCCAGTCCTATGGCACCTCATACGTTCCTTGTTAATTTTGAAGAATCATTAGCAACAGTTAAGCAAATTTATCTGTCAGTTTTTTAGGAACCCTTAAATGTATTTCATCTGAACCTGGTCATTTGTACCCATCAGGGGCATTTGGGGGCTATTTTATTATCTCCTCACTGCCCTGGGGATTTAATTCCTGTTTTGTCTTCTTTTCTCAATAGGAAGAGCATTCTGCTAGAAAAAGTAAAGCAAAACAAATGAAGAATTGAGCAGTTCTGCCTTTTCCTGTCATTTGTAGCCCATCACATTCACTCTGAGCAGCTGGCCTTACTAGATCATTGACTTGCCTACAATCAAGGTTTAAAAAAAAAACAAACTTCAAATGTCTCATTGTTTTCAACATCCATTATCAGCCTCTACCTGCTCTAACCTTTAGCCCTGTTCTTATAGAACTGTGCTCCTCTCTTCCATTACCTTCTCTTCCTTCTATGTTCTATACTTGTCTTTTTAAAATCGAAGTTGGTTGATGACTTCCCTTTACACCCATATCAGTCTCTTTAAATAGCTTCCCTTTTTCTTCCTCATCAGAATTTCATTTATGTTTATGTCAGAATTTCATGTGCCAATTTCCCACACAGAATTTTAGGGGGATATGGAAGAGAGACAAAGGAACAGGCATTTATTAAGCACTTACTGTGTACCAGGTATGTACCATTTGGACATACTAAGTGCTTTACAAGTATCATCTCACTAGATACTCATCTCCTATCCCCATTTTTACAGTTGAGGAAACTGAGGCAAAAAGAGGCCAAATGACTTGCCCATGACCACAGCTAATAAATGTCTGAGGCTGGATTTGAACTCGGGTTTCCCTGACTCCAGGTCTAGCCTTCTATCTACTATGTCCCCTAGCTGCCTGTGTATCCTACCTGTATTCCTTCCCTGAGCTCTTTGAAATCTCTATCAAAATCTAGACTGTGAATGACTTTCCTTTCCTTCTCTTACTATAAATTCTTTTTGCTTTTTGGAGGGCAATTGGGGTTAAGTAACTTGCCCAAGGTCACACGGCTATTTTTTGTATTAAGTGGAAGTCAGATTTGAACTCAGGTCCTCCTGACTCCAGGGCTGGCGCTCTATTCACCGCACCACCTAGCCACCCCTCTTACTATAAATTCTAAGGAAGAGTGATTGCTTCTTCTCGAGGTTCCCACTTGTGAATGGGTTATTTGTGATGCAGAATGAGGACTCTTCCTATTTTGATTTTAGCAGCTAGCTCCTTTACCTTTTCTTTCTTAATCTATTACAGAATGGTGTAATTATTAAATCAAGACAAGAAAGTATCAACCACCCCACTTCATGTCTCATACAAACCTCACAGCATCACTGATAGGTAATATTAATTGATAATAGCTGACATATATGTACTTGGTACTTTTAAGGTAGGCAGAGGATTTGTCTCATTTGATCCTCACAACCACCATGTGAGATAGGTGTTACAGATATTATTACCTCCTTTTTACAGATGAAGAAAGTAGAATTTAGGTGACTTGCCCAGGGCCAAGAATTTAGCAAGTAACAAAGCCTAGAATTGGAACCTAAGCTTTCTGATTCTTAAATCAAGGTCTCTTTAAAGACAATGACACCATACTGACTAGTTGAAAGCCTTGCCTGATTCCCAAAGAATGATTCAAAAAGAAAAAAATAACATTGTCTTAGCTTTCAAGAAGTCTAATGGGAGAGATAGAACACATACACACATACACATACACACACGCACACAATCACATGCCCACACCTTAAGTATGCTTGCATGCCTTATGAAAAATAAACAGACATATTTATAGATATAAAAAATGAATGCTAATAAGTACGTAAATGAATGCTGAAGAACAGCTTGGCAAAGATGTGATTTGATGGTATAGGTTTCATCAGGGCTGGCTTCCTAGAAAATGGGGGTTTTGAAGGCAAGGTAAGAAAAAGCTTATTTTTGGTAGATGACACCAAAAGCCCAAGCCCTGATTAACAACCCCATCCCTAAGACAGTGATGAGAGGAAGCTGAGTATATTGTACCCCTCAGGAGACAATCCCTGGATGTAACTTTCCCAAATCTATTTTAGCAGTTTGGTAGGAGACCTCCACTGAATCTCATACCCTGAGCCATTCCTTTCCAAAACTTATTTCAGCAGCTCCTTGTCTTCTTCCTACCCCTTAGCTCATTGTATGAATTCATTAGCATATGACAGAAAACTGTTTTAAAAAATAATGAGAGTTAAAATGAAACTAAAGTAGGAAAAGTAATTATGGGTTGGTGATTAGAGATATCTCTGTGTTTCGTTTGCTGGAAAGTATCTCTTGGGGCCTGGTTGGGTAGGTGAATGGGTTATTGTGACCTAGGGTGATAAGGACTCTTATCAGGATGGAGGAAATAGGCTAGGTTGCTAGAACAAAAGGGACCAAAGGGGATTGTGGGGGAGGACAGGAAGGGGAGCAAACTACATCTCAGGGCTTCTCAGGTCTTGCAGCCACACATAGGATTTAGTGGTCCAGAGGAATGTAAGGAGATCTACCCTGAACCCTTCTCATCTTTACAGAGGCTCAACATAGATTGTTTAGATGGCTGTTCAAAGTGTTAGGGGAAAAAGATTTAATCTACAGTCCTGAGACTTATTTCTAAGATTTCCTTCTCCTTTATAGGATCTCTGAGTAATCAGAAATTAGCCTGGTCTACCTCCCCTTTCCCCATCCTTATCCGATCAGTAAGGATGCAGGAATATAATAATAAATAGAAGGAGAAAGAGGAGGAAGAAAGAAAGAAAGAAGAGGGAAGAAGTAAGGAAGAAGGAAGAGGAAGGAAGGAAGGAAGGAAGGAAGGAAGGAAGGAAGGAAGGAAGGAAGTTACATTTATAAAATGCTTTGAAGTTTACAAAGTGCTTTCCTCATAACCTAGTAAAGTAGGTAATAGTTATTCGTATTCACATATGTGATAGGAGCAGTATCTTCCAGGTCTAGTAGTAAGTCCCCTTAATGGGGACTTCTTAGCTTCTTGGCTGCCTATGTACATGGAAGAGACCAGCTAGTGAGTGCTCCTCAGCCTTGGGGAATGTCCCACTGCCTTTGGAATCACCCCACCTATGACCATATGAATTTCATTTGGAGATAAGATAGACAATTAACTTTCATTAAAGGTTTAATATTTTATTGGGCACCTCTTGTTCCAGACACTGTTCTAAGAGCCAAAGATACAAAGAGAGGTAGAAGACAATCCCTGCTCCAAGAAGTTCACAGCCCAGTAGGGGAAACAACACGTACCAAGTGATGAACAAATATGATGTATGTGAGAAAAATTGAAGATAATCAAGAGAGGGGAGGCTCTGGCATTAAGGGAGACTGGGAAATGCTTCCTGGAGAAGGTGGAAGTTTAGCTGGAACTTCCCAGAAGCCTGGAAGTAGAGATAAAGAGAGATAGCATTCTAGGCATGGGGGAGAGATAGCCAATAAAAATGCCAGGAATCAGGAGAAGGGGTGTTTTATGCAAAGAACACCTAGGAAGCCAGTGTCAGTAGATTGAAAAATATGGGAGAAAGGATTGTGAGGTATAAGAAAACTGGGAATGTGGGATGAGAGGTGGCAGATGGGGACAGGTTATGAAGGGCTTTGAAAGAGAGACAGCAAGGGGGGCCAGGTGGCGCAGTGAGTAAGAGCACTGGCCCCCAGTGTCAGGATGACCTGGGGATCAAATCCAGGCTCAGATACTTAGCACCACACCCAGAAGTAACTGGCCGTGTAACCTTGAGCAAGTTACTTAACCCCAATTGCTTAAAAAAAAAAGAAAGATAGACAGCAGATTTTCTATCTGTTCCTGGAAATGTTAGGGAATCAGTGGACTTTATGTAGTAGTGGAATGATATGGCCAAATATGCACTTTAGGAAGATAACTTTGGTAGCTGAGTGGAGTGGGGAGAGCCTTAAGGCAGGCAGCCCCACCAGTGTCCACTGCAATAGTCTGGGTGCGAGGAAATGAAGGCCAGTGACAGTGGGGTGTCAGTGTCTGAGATGAGAGGGAAGGATATATGAGAGATGTTGCAAAGGTAGCTTGGATAGGACATGGCAGTGATGGGATGGGAGGGGCACGGTGTGAGAGAGAAGACATTGAGAATGACATCTAGGTTGTGAACCTGGGTGGCTAGGAGAATGATGGTTTCCTCCACAGTGAAAGATAGAGAACTGTGTCTAGATTCAGTCTTGTTTGTTGTTCAGTTATTTCAATTGTGTCCCAACTCTTCATGATCCTATTTGAGGTTTTCTTGGCTAAGATACTGAAGTGGTTTGCCATGTCTTTCTCCAGCTTATTTTACAGTTGAGGAAACTGAGGCAAACATGGTTAAGTGACTAACCCAGGGTCACACAGCTAGCATCTGAGGCAAGATTTTAACTCAGGAAGAGGATTCTTCCTGACTTCAGGCCTAGTGCTGTATGTACTACACCATTAAATTCTTAGTGTCCTGGATAAATGAAGGGTCATGAACAACTTCTTAGCCTTTTAGGAAAGGCACAGAGACTGGTAAACATTGTTCTTGCCACAACTTAGAACAGTAAAGTCTATAAAGCACTTTATACAAGCAGTGGAAGTTTTATTATAGCAATTTTTTAAATAAGGGCTAAGACTCTGAATGGACTTCTGCCCTGGTCAGACAATATCCGAGGTATGTTCAGTTGGGCTACCACATTTTAGGGAGAACCCTGAAAAGCTGGAGCAAGCCCAGAAAAGCATGATCAACATGGTATGAGGTCTCCAAAGATTGGTTGGAGAAACTGAGGATGTCTAACCTGGAGGAAAAAAAAAGATTTGGGATGAGACAAAATAGCTGTGCTCAAACTTTTGAATGTGTAAGGGGGATGAGACCAGAGATGGGCTGGCAAATGTTTAACAATTGACTCTCCAAGAGCCTGACACACTTTTGAGATGAATCTGCACTATTAAAATTCTCTCCATCATTTTCTTATGTCTAGACAATAAACAAAACAGTAAACCATTAGCCCCCTATATGTAGCATTTGCCATTTTACAAGGTGTAAACACTTATGGTGAAAATGTAATAATCACCTCTAACTCATCCCAGCATTGGAGAGATTCTACTTGACCCCAGAGGAGAAAATTTATTAGGAGCAATGGGTAAAAATTGTAGAGAGAGATTTAAGTTCCCTTTGAGGAAAAGCTTCCTAATGATGACAGCTGTCCAGACATAGAGCAAATTATCTCAGGAAGGAAGGATTCTTCCCTCCCTGGAAGTCTTCCATTGAAGGTTAGGTGGCCACTTATCAGGTTGTGAAAATATTCTCAGGCAAGTATGGGTTGAACTTGATGGCCTGGGAGGTCAATGAATCAATGAATAAACATTTATGAGATACCTACTATGTGCCAGGCATTGTGCTAATAGCTGAGGATACAAAAAGAGACTGGCAGTCCCAGCCCTCAAGGAGTTTACAATCTAATGGGGAAGAAAACATGAAAATATGTACAAATAAGTTAGATACAGGATAAATAGTTAATAATTTACAGAAAGAAGACACTAAAGTTAAGAAGGATTAGGAAGGACTTCCTATAAAAGATGGGATTTTAGTTGGGACTCAGATGAAGCTAGGGAAGCCAGGAGGTAGAGATGAGGAAGGAGAGCATTCTAGGCATGAAGTGCAGCCAGTGAAAAAGTCCATGGGATCCAAATCTTTATTCTGTGGAGTAGGCAGAGCCAGGGGCATGTTTATAAATGTTTAACAATTGGCTCTCCAGAATATATACTCAACATATTTTAAAATTTATTCTGTATTGTTAACATTTTCTCAACTTTAATCACTTAATCACTTCCTGAAATCTACACAATCAATAAAACAATAAATCAAGCCCTACTCTGTAGCCTTTGCCAATACCAACACAGTGAATTTCACAATCAGTTCCAAGCAGGTAGGAGCTGGCTCTGACAGGAGGCATCCAGGACAACCTGGAAAACCAGGTTTAGGCCTTGGGCAAAGTAGAGTCTGGGAAGGAAATTATCTTCCTGGAACAAGGGCTTCAGGGCTGTCCACAAAGCTGAGCAGCCACTTGTAACGTCCCTACCTACAAACAGTACTGGACCAGACATTGTCTCAGGTCCCTCCCAATTCTGGCATCATAGGACTTCCAATCTAGTATTCTTTCTACTTTATCTATACTTTCTTCTAGTACTCTAACCTTCAGCCAAACTAGACCATTCTCTATCCTCTGAATAAACACTAGATTTTCCCACTTCCATATCTTTGCTTCCCCTCTTTCCTATGCTTGGAATGTCCTTCCTCCTTCTCATTGTCTATTGAATCACCATCTTTTAAATGTCTACTGCAGTGCTACCTTCTCCATGAAGCTTTGCCTTATTTTTACTCCTCCACTCAGTCCCAATCTTTTCGCCTTGTCATAGCACTTTGTTTTATACCTCTCCTGTTTAATTTATCACATATTAGCTTATGTTTTAATTATCTAGGTATGTGTTCTACTCCCCCTTCTAGACCATAAGCCCCATGAGAGCAAAAAATCGGTATTGGTTAAACTCAATGTCTCTCCCTAGTATTGAGCACAATGTTCTTCACTCAACAGAGGCTCAAAACATGTTTGTTCAGTTGAATTCCATTTGAGTATGTGGGAGGAGGGCTTTCCTTTTCTATTCAGGATTACCATGCTTGAGGACTAACTCGGAATTTTTCTTGGTCTTCTACACACACACACACACACACCCCAAAAGAATAAGAATCAGGAGCTTGGCACCACACTTCTGAAAGGTTGCCAACCCCAAAGCTATACAGATGCAAGTTATAATTACTACTGTGTGTGAATGTATGAGTGTGTCATAGACATTCAGATTGCTCATTAGCCTTTTCTGGCCACCTCCATTCACACACACACACACACACACATCTTCTGTCAACAGCCTCATCTCCTGACAAGACAGACAGGTCCAGTTACATCAATGAAAGTAGCCAAGGTTTTAACAACGGAGTGCTCAGGCTTCCTGGGAGTCCTACCAGGAGTGGACAATCCAGGGGAAAAAGAAGGAACCAGAATGTAACTGATTAGCAGACGAGAGACAACACCCCCAAACTGACTGGCATGAGTCTGGATGAGTATGAACATTGCTTAAATGCATGAATGATGGCCCAGTGATTGTAATTACACTGGCTTGAGGTTGTGACTTGAGCTAGTCTGTTTCTCTTTCAGTATACCTGCCTGTTTTTTGATGTGTGTATGAGAGTGAATGACATCCAAGAAAATTCTCTCTGCCTGTTGGTCTGGAGGTGTGCCGCCATATGCTAGGCATAAACTTAATTAACATAATGCAGCTGTGCTTCCCTCCCTCTGTCTGTGTTATAGATTATACCCCTACCTCAGGCAGGAGGCCCAAAATTCATATTTATTAAAATAATTGCTTTTCAAAATAGGTGCTTAGAAGAATGAACACTAGGCCAGGAAGTACTCTTTAGGATAAGTTGCCAAACCCTTCAGCCTCATTGCTCAGGGTACTGACCCAGCCATGACCCTAGAACAGCCTTTCAATTTGCCATGGGTTTGGTTTTGTTTTCTTTTTTTTTTCTAGAAGGTCATCATGGGAGGAACTTGGAGCAGTTAGATAGCCTTTCCTGAGGCTCCCCTTGTCATTCCTCAGTGTGATTGGTACTGTCAGAACTGAAACTTTCTAAGCAATAGGAGGAGCTGGCCTGACATGGTCAGGATCCAGAGAATGGATAGGCTCATTAGGATGAAGCAAGCCTCAGCATCATGAGGGGAAAAGGGCCAGACAAGCAGATTGTTACTATCAAGAAAGCCCAATGTGATCAACAGTAAGTCACTGTCCAGACAGGCAGGGTGAGAATACAGCCAGGAGTAAGGGTTAAAGGACAGTTCTCTGGAATTTAGGATGATCGGAAAGAGCAGAGAAGTACCCTAAATCCCCAAGGAATTGGCCTGAAAGTTCAGCCATTGGGCAAATGCTATGGTGGACCCACTTTGTAAGGATCATGGGATTTCGAGATAGAAGGAACTTCAAAGATCATCTAGTCCAACCCCCTTCACTTACCAGAGACCCAGAAAAATAAGTAATTTATCTGCAATCACTTGTCCAATGCATAATCACCTACTGGGTGAGTGTCAGAGCCAGGAGGTGGACCCATGTCCTTTGAGAATGATTGTGCTTCTTCCCCTAGAAAGGGAAAGTTAGGCAAAGCAGAAAAGTGGGGACTTTGGGATCAGAAGACCTGGATTTGAGTCTTACTAAATAAAAGACAATGGACAAGTCACTTAACCACCTTGACCATCAATCTCCTCATCTTCTAGATAAGACACTCTGTAGCATCGATGCACGGAATGACAGCCTTGAAGTCAATAGGATCTGGGTGCCTATCTTGCCTCTCTGAAACATCCCAGCTACAAATCTCTCTTCCATTCATTCTCCATGCAGCTGCCAAAGTGGTTTTCCTAGACGCGCATAGCAAACATTTCATAAATGCTTGTTGATAACTTGATCGATTGATTAGCCAAGGAGCAAGTCACTTAAACTCTCGTTGCCCTGGACAGCCCTCTAAAGAGAATGATTGGAGAGAGGAAGAGAATAAACATTATTAAGCACCTACTATGTGCCAGGCGGGCCAGCTAGGTGGCATAGTACATAGAGTGCTGGGTCTGGAGTCAGGAAGACTCATCTTCATGAGTTCAAATCTGACCTCAGACACACTTGCTAGCTGTATGACCTTGGACGAGTCACTTCACCTTGTTTGCCTCAGTTTCCTTCTTTATAAAATGAGCTGAAGAAGGAAGTGACAAACCCCTCCAGTACTTTTGCTAAGAAACCTCCAAATATAGTCAGGAAGAGTAGGTCACTACTGCAAACTACTGAACAACTACTCATGTGCCATGCGCTGTGCTAAGCACGTTATAATTATTGTCTCATTTGATCCTTATAACAACTTTGTGTGTACTGTTATTCTCCCCATTTTACAGTAGAGGGAACTGAGACAAACAACAGTAAAGTGACTTGTCCAAGGTCACATAGCTAGTAAGTATATTGTAAGCTAAGCATATAGTAGGTGGTATATAAATGTTAGCTGTTATCATTGTAAGTGCCCAAGGTCACACAGCCAGTATATGTCAGAGACAGAATACGAACTCCCAGTTTTCCCAATTTCAATACCAGCTTCACCTACTCTACCATGATGTCTCTCCATAAAGCACTGCATAAATGGGAGTGGTTGCTAATGTTATTCATTTAGGCTGTTACAAGTGATATACCAACAAGAACTTAATTCCAAAGAATGAGGAGCTAGCTGGCTGCTGGGACCCAGAGCCCAGATCAGAGAGGTTCCAACAGTGAGGATAATTGATGACACTGAGATACAGAGTTATAGACCTGCAGGGCCCTTACACTTTGTATTTTCCCACATTTAGGAGAAGTTGGGACCCAGTGACTAGATCCCTAAGGGTCATTGGATGAGGAGACTTAGTCTCACCAAGGAGAGAGACAAAAAATCAGGTGGCAAGAAAAGTGCCAGAAATGAGGTGCCCAAGAACATTTCCACCTTTGTTTCAGGGTTTCCATACAGTCTTGAGTCTGTCAGTGGTCTCAGAAAGAGCTGAATGGAGGAGAGAGAGCTAGACTTGGAGATCTGGGTTCAAATCCCTCTTTGGAACTCACTGGCTGTGTGACCCCAGTGAAGTCACAGGATCATGGATTTTGAGCCTGAAAGGTCCTTAGAGACCATCTTGCCCAGCCCTCTCATTTTTACAGATGAGGAAATTGAGACCCATATCAGAGAAGTAACTTACCCAGGTGTAATGTTAAGGGAATTTGAAGATCTTCCCTGCCCCTTAATGGGCTTCACTTGGAGTCCAGCAAGAGAAGCTTGCTTAGGGGAGGCTTTTTTTTTTCAGGAAGGCCCACTTTTTGTTACTTTGTAATTAGACAGTGGGTCACAAAGGTTGTGATGTCCTCTGACCCTGGAGAAGGTAATATATACTCTGAGGTGAGGTTTTGCTTTGGGGCTCACTTATGGGAAGAGTTGTGTGATTTGTCCAGATGAGACTCTGGATAGCTGTTGAGCCCCCCAGCTTTGAAAACCCTGATGTTGGTGCTTCTCTCTCTGGTAACTATATATGTATGTAATGATCAGACAGCTAGAAGCCCTGTCTGTTGGTCTGTTGAATTGTGTTATTTTCTCTTTCTGTATTTTTTGTCTGCTTGTAATTTCTGTTTGTATTTTCTCTAAAGTTCAGGGTGCTGACTTTTTCCCCTGAACTAGGTAAATGACATAAATGTTTGATTAAAGTAAGATTGTTAACCCTTTTTAAGTTGCTTTCCTTTAGAAAAGCAGATTAAAGAACCTGTGCTAGCAGCCATCCTGGGTATGCTAGGGAGCTTATTGTTACACCAGGGTTAAATTGCTTAGTGTCAGGGCAGTGAGGTGGTACAGTGAACAGAGCATAGACCCTAGAGTCAAGAGGATCGGAGTTCAAATTCTGCCTCCAACACTTACTAGTTGTGTGACCCTGGGGGAATCACTTAATCCTGATTGTCTTCAAATGAATGAATAGGCAGGCAGGCAGGCAGACAGACAGACAGACAGACAGACAGACAGACAGACAGACAGACAG
>NW_027185798.1:44735915-44742024 GCF_028583685.1 Petaurus breviceps papuanus
CAGACAGACAGACAGACAGACAGACAGACAGACAGACAGACAGACAGACAGACAGACAGATAGATAGATAGATAGATAGATAGATAGATAGATAGATAGATAGATAAATAGATAGATAGGTAAACTTTCTAGTTTCAGGGGTAGCAATGTGGCACAATGGATAGAGCATGGATCCTGAAGTCAAAAGGGCCTGAATTTACATCCAACCTCAGACATTCACTGGCTGTATGACCCTGGGCAAATCTCTTAACCCTGATTGTCAATAAACAAACTAATTAATTAATTAATTTGCTAGTATCAGAGTCAAAATTTGAAACTCTGCTCTTCCTGAACCCAAGTTAAGTTAGCCTTATCCACTATCTCTAACTGCTGGTTACATCATCTAACCCCCTCTGAATCTCAGGCAACTCTCCAAGACCATAAGTTATAGACAGTTTTGATCTGTGTCTGATAGAGGAAATTTGCACACTGGTGGATGCCCATTGAATTGGAATGAATCAGTGAAATCACTGGTCCCACAACCGAGATCTGGTGGTAAGGCAGTCATAGACAATATTGAGCATGACATCGTGAGAATATACATGTGCATACTCCTACTAGCCCTTGGCACTCTGCCCTCCTGTCTCCATGCTTTTATCCAGGTTCTCTCCTGTGCCTGGAATGCACTCCCTCCTTACCTTACCTCTTGCTAGCCCTAGTTGCATTCAAGGCTTGTGAATGTGCCACCATCTCCCATAAAGAAAACTGGAAAGGCTTATTCTTGTTCTCTGTGCTCAAATAATAATCTACATACTAATCTCTTTACTTGTCACATTGTCCCACAGAATGTGAGTTCCTTGAGGACAGATCCTGCTTTTCATGTTGACTTTGTATCCCCAGTGCCCATCACAAGTGCCTGGAAAATTGTTGTCGTTCCACCATTTTTGAGTCATGACTAATCCTTTGTGCCCACATCTGGAGTTTTCTTGGCAAAGATACTGGAGTAGTTTGCCATTTCCTTCTCCAGCTCATTTTATAGATGAGGAAACTGAGGCAAACAGAGTGAAGTGATTTGCCCAGGGTCACACACCTAGTAAGAGTCTGAGGCCAGATTTGAACCCATGAAAATGAGTCTTCCTGACTCTAGGTTCTATCCACTGCCCCAGCTAGTTGGAAAATAGTAGGTGCTTAATAAATACTTACTAGATTGGAGGGATAAGGGTAATGGTATATAGATAACACATTTTATCAGGTGCATAGTTACTAAACACATAGTGTGCAGGTAGTATAGATGACGCAAGGAAGTAGTCCATTGGAAATAGAAATGACTCTGGAGTGAGAGGACCTGAATTCAAATCCTACTGCTGTGTTGAACAGGTTCTGTGCCTCTGAATTCCTTTCCAGCTGGAAATCTATGATCCTGAATTATACAGTATCCCTGCCTTTACCTTGCCTCCAGTCTCACTGAGAGAGAAGGCAGACATTCAACAACATCATGGTATAGTGGATAAACAGGTACCCCTAAACAAAAAGGTCCTGGATTCAAGTTCTGCCCCTGACACATACTGGCCAGGTGACCCTAGACAAGTCACTTAACTTTTTGGCAATCTAGGCGTCTCAAAGACAGTTTCCTCACCTGAGAGTTCCCTCTATCAATGAAATCATAGGTCCAGTCCCTGACCCCGGGTGCAGGGCATAAAGAAAGTAAATAATGATACAAGACAGCAGTCACAAAAAGTACTTTGGAGATGCTGTTGGCTCTTCTTATGTCCACTTTGTGGTGTAGACAAGGTACGTCATCTGGGCATATGGTAAGTTTGCTCAGATTCAAGAGCTGGTCACGTTTTTGTTTTTTATTTATTATTTTTAAATTAATAATTGGCAGCAAGTGTTTTGCTTGGGGCTCCCCTCCTGGCTCCTCACCCCTGGCCATACTGCCTTCTGGGGGAACTTAATGTGGACTCAGGATATTTGACTTTAGCCTAAGGAGGTAAACCCTATGAAGCAATTGAAAGCCAGATGTTCCCCCTCTAGGTATACATCATGGAGAGCTGACTGGAGGGCATTTCCGGATAGCAAGTGCTGGTAAGACTCCTGGGAAAAGGATGGGGGAAGGACTGTGGGCAGACTGCCACTGTCATTGACCCCGGGGCATGGCTCCAGCTTGGAGCTCCAGAGACAGGGTCTTCCTTAACAAGCAGCTTCACTTCCTCATTTCTAGAAATGACCACATCACAGGGAGGGGACCTGGAGAGAGCTATGTGTAGAGCTGTTTAGTCACTGATGAAGATGCTATTCTTAGCATCAAGGCAATTTGTGCTTCTCTAATCAGGGAGCAGGGAGCAGGCCAGCTGGGATTGCAGGAGAATTCAAGATTGCAGGAGGGGCTTGGGAGGAAAAGGGCTGACATTCTTCAGTTCCTGAGAAGTGAAAGCTTAGGGAGTGTGGTGAAAGCCCACTGGTCTCCCTGGAGAGGACCTGACTGCAGCAGGGAGGGGGCCAGGTTTCATGGCAGGAATGGTGGGAGAGAAATGGGGGTTATGAGACTCAGTTATAGGTTATGGGTGTAGGATCTTAGGACCAGAAGTCCCTGGGCTGGGCAGGGGGTTCTTACAGCAAGATTTAATCAATGAGAGGATGAGTCAGGTTAGGTAAGGCAGGACCAAGAGATCCAGGGAGATGGAGATACAGGATGGGGCAAAAGACAGAAGCTGGTGTAAGCTCCTTGAGGGCAGCGACTGTCCTTTCCCTCTTTGTTATGTATTTCTCATGCTTAACATAATGCCTGGCATTATGTCCAGTCATTTTTCAGTCATGTCCAACTCTTCGTGACCCCATTTGGGGTTTTCTTGGCAAAGATACTGAAGTGGTTTACCATTTCCTTCTCCAGTTCATTTTTCAGATGAGGAAACTGAGGCAAACAGGGTTAAATGATTTGCTCAGGGTCACACAGGTAATAAGTGTCTGGGACTGTATTTGAACTCATGAAGATGAGTCTTCCTGACTCCAGGACTGGCACCTACTCTACTGTGCCACCTAGTACCCATGGCACATAGTAAGTGCTGAATAAATGTTTAGTGATTGATTGATATGGAAGTAAATGCAATGACAGTGTAGGATTTGTACAGGTAAACACAGAGACAAGAATCCTGAGATGGGGTGAACTTGAGAGATCAGCCTGGTCTGAGAGAAGATTATTAGCAAGTGGGCTAACCTGAATCTAAGACCCTGGGGCATCTCTTGAGAAGCAGTATTAGACCAAGAGGAGAAGACAAGACTTAGATTTGGAAAACATTGGTTGAAATCCTAGCTCTCACATATATACCAGTTGTGTGACTTCATCTATCATGAACCTTAGTTTCCACATCTGTAAAATGGGTTGGCTCACAGGATCATAGATTTAGTGCTGGAAAGTTGACATTGGAGGCCATCGAATCCACCCTCCCTCATATTACAGATGAGAAACTGAGATAAAAGTAAAGTAACCTGCCCAAGATCCCACAGGTAGTAACAGAGTTGGTACTTGAGAACAAAGGTCACCTTACACCAAATTCAGTCATGTTTCCACAGTACCCTGCTTCCTCTGTGCCTATTTCACAAGTCTGGAAGGGAGTGTGGAGCAGTGGATAGAGCACTGGGCTTGGAGTTAGGAAGACCTGAGTTCAAAACCTCAGACACTTACTAGCTACATGACCCCCCATCAAACCCATAGGTCACTTAACCTCCATGAGGGTTAGATTTCTCATCAGTAAAATGAGGGAGGTGTTCTAATGGCTCCTAAGATTTTTTCCAGCTCTAAATCTATGACCCCATAATTGTTGTAATGAGGATCAAACGAGGTGCCCTCTGCTGGGGCCAGAAGGCCAGGGGAGCTCTCACTAGTGATGCCCACAGGCATTGTGGGAAGCTTGGAGACTCGACCCCAAACTGGGTCTTTCTAAGTCCCGGCTTTGTCTCCGCCTCTCCGTGTGCCTGAGTATTGAGTCCAGGCTTCTCTCTATTTCTCCTGGCACCTCATCAGAACTGGCAGCTTGCCAAATTGAAGTCTCATGCCATCTTCAAGCAACACCAAGTTTGGCCTCAGCCAGCCAGGGGAAGGGGGGAAAAAATAAATGTTGAGAGTTGTTGAGGATTTTTTTTTTCAATGTTGTAGCAGACGCCCAACTGTGGGGAGGTTTGCTGGGTCTAGACTGTATTCAAGCCCAATCGATAAGACTTCAACTTCCCAGGGATACACCTGTGCTTGGAATAGACAAACCAGAGCCTGGACCTTCCTATTCAATGCCCCCACTGCTGAGGGCAAAGGGGCCGAGAAAGAGGAGCCTTTGTTTGAAATCTGCTAGTTATACCCTTCCCTCCCCCTCATTTCTGCCTGTTGCCAGATCCTGTCAATCCCATTCATTCAGTGACTTCTGCTGATTTCAATTAGTTACCAAGTCCTATTGATTCCCTCATCCCTCATCTCTCATCCCTCCAGAGAATCTTCCATGCCATCTACTCCACCCCACCCCCACTGCCTCCCACCCCAACCTGCCCCTGGCTGCTTTGTGATACAGGCTCCCACATCACCCACCTGTACTGAAGCCTCTCTCTTCACCTTCTCCCTATATTATGGCTAGACTCCTCTGTCTTTTGCATAGATCTATGGAAATCTCTTGTGGTTTGTTTATTGTCCACTGAGTAAAGTTCAACTTCTTTAGGCTGCCATTGGAAGCCCTCCACCATCTGGTACCACCCTCCTTCCTAACCTTACTTATTACTTTCCTGCAAGCACATGATATCACCTTGTACTTCCCCATCTCCATGTCTTGGCTCACACTATTTCCTATGCTTGGAATGTCCTCTGTCCCTTATTGATTCAGACTAAACAATTAAACTCCAGGAAGGCTTCCCAGCACCACTACTCATAATGCCGTCCCCCCTCGAATTTCACAAGATGATAACAGCAATAACAATAATTGAAATTATTATTATTGTGATTACAATAGCAAACATTTGTATAACAATTCAAGGTTTATAAAACCCTTTTAACTATTTTTTGTCATCACAACAACTCTGTAAAGTAGAGGAGAAGGGAACAAGTATTTATTAAAGACCCACTTATGTAACGGGCTCCGTGCTAAGCACATTACAAATACAATCTCATTTGATCCTCACAACAGGCCTAGGAGGTGGGTACGAATATTATCCCCATTTTGCAGGTGAGGAAAATGAAATTGATAGATGGTAAGGGACTGGTCCAGGGTGTGGGCAAGTGACTTCTGAAGCAAATCAAATCCTGTCTTTTCATCATCTAAATCCAAGGGAATTCAGAGTTTGGTTTAATCAGACTGGGCTGAGACATCCATGAGCTGGTTCAGAAGTAGTTCTCCCAAAAGATACCCCAAGACCCACTTTTGTTCCAAAATTGAGATGAAGGTGGGAAGATGTAAAAGTCTTAGTGGGGGGGGGGAGATAGCAAAAAGAGCCCAGGCCACAGGCCAGTGAGCAAGGAAGGCCTGATTGCTTTGAATCTGGAGGAGTCTCGCACTTGAAGTTTAAGGTGTTTAATGAATGAAAAAAGGGTGGAGGGAGGAAAAAAAAGGAGGAGGAGGCATTCAGGCATT
Source organism: Petaurus breviceps papuanus (assembly GCF_028583685.1). Taxonomy (NCBI): domain Eukaryota; kingdom Metazoa; phylum Chordata; class Mammalia; order Diprotodontia; family Petauridae; genus Petaurus; species Petaurus breviceps. Next base: position 44,741,501 of record NW_027185798.1, read on the forward strand.
CAGAGCATCAGCAAACTTGGAAAGAAGACAAAGTCTTTAAGGTTTACTTAGGGGATGATCCATCCAACATCCAGAAACCACCTGGTCACCCCTTTCTGCAGGCTTAAAGAGGGTTTCAAATGCCATCCAAGGATACCTCCTCCTGGTCTCCATAAATGAGACTGTGTGCTGAAGAGATATTCCCAGGTGCCTTGGTAGTCCTTAAGAAGAAGTGACCCCAAAGGAAAAAGAACAAGCTCAGAGTATCTCCAATGCCTGCCCTTCCATCCACACCTATTATTAACTCCCCTAATCATTGTGTCCTCAATTCATTCAGTTAATCAACAGATATTCAGTGAGTGCTGGTCATGAGTGGGTTACACACCAGGATAAGTGAGACATGACCTCTGACCCCAGGGCCCCAGAGGGCAGAACTAAGAGCCATGGGCAGAAATTGCAAAAAGATGAATTTAGTCTTTGACCTATTCAAAAGTGGAGTGGACTGGTTCAGGAGGTTCAGGAGGGCTTATCTCCCCAGGAGGCTA
>NW_027185798.1:44742034-44745590 GCF_028583685.1 Petaurus breviceps papuanus
ATTCTAATAGGTAATATGATACAGACAGAGAAGATGGCAAGTATCCTTAGAGCAGAAAGGCATTGGAGGCTTGGGGAATCAAGATAGTCTTCCTGGAGGAGTTGACTCTTGAGATGAGTCTTGAAGAAAGCCAGGACGCTAAGAGGCAAAGATGAGGAGGGGGAGCACTCCAGGAATGGAGAAAGCACAAAGGAGAGAGAGCTTTATGTGTGACCAACAATAGATGGGAAGTATGGCTGGCTTGTAGAGAGTGTAGAGGGGACCAATACACTAAAAAATTAGAAAGGCAAGAGGGGGCTGGGTGTGAATAGGGAGTTCATGGAGCAAAGGAGTTACTGGCTTTTTAGGAAAATCACTTTGGTGGCTGTGGAGGATGGATTGGAGTAGGGAGAGATTTGAGGCAGGGAGTACAATTACAAGGCTTCTGGTAGAAAGCAATACAAAGGAGGGGCCAAATGATTGGCTGAGAAACCATCCAACTTTCTAGAAAAAGCCTTTCCTAGGCTTCTTTAATCTTAGTGCCTTCTCTCTGAGACTACCTCCAATTTATCTTGCATATGTCTTGGTTTTTTGTAGTTGTTTGCACTGTGGTCTCCCCCCATTAGACTCTAGGCTTCTTGAGGGAGTGCTTAGCACAGTTCCTGGGCACATCGGTGCTTAATAAATGCTGGTTGGCTGACAAGCCATATTATAGAGATTCAAAGGAGGGAGACATTGCTGTGGGCTGGAGTGATGGGGAAGACTGTAGGCAAATAGGGTGAGCTCTGAACCTTAGAGGATGAAGCAGATCTGAAGAGTGGTGGGAGGTATTCCATGTAGGCAGTATGGACAAGAATGAACAAAAGCTTGGAGGTGAGAAGGCTTGTTGTTTATTGGTTGGTTTTGTTGTATTTTAAAAGTCTAGCTTAACTGGACAATTCACATAAAGGACTAGTGAGGGGATAAGGTTGGATATATAGTTTGATGGCAATTTATGAGGAGATTTGAATGCCAACATGAGGGGGTTTATACTCTATCCTGGGGGCAACAGGAAGCCATGGAAGGTTTTTAAGCATTGTGGATACAAACAGTATCCTAATCTGGGAGAGACATGCATCATGGATTAGAGGGGAAAGAAGGACACAAGCATTTACTAAGTGTCTACTTTTTTATTACTGTGTGCCAGGTGCTGTGCTAAAGTGCTTTACAAAAATGATCTCATATGATCCTCACAACAACCCCAGAAGGTAGGTGCTTTTATCCTCCCCATTTTACAGATGAGGAAACTGAGTCAACGTGACTTGCCCAGGGTCACATCGCACGTAAGTGTCTGAGGCCAGATTTGAACTTAGCTTTTCCTGACTCCAGACCCAGGCCTCTAACCCCTGAACCAGGTAGCTTCCTGAGAAAAGATAAGTGCTTTGCAAACATAAAGTGCTATAATGTTAGGTTTATATGAGATTAAATGATTTTGTGAGTTTATAGCCCACATATATAATATAGAATAATAACACAGTATTAACAATATCACTATTATCATTGACAACAGTAATAAATCCATAAACATTATATGATCCTAGGATTCTATAAGGAGCAGCTAAGTGATGCAATGGATAGCCCACCAGGCCTGGAGTCAGGAAGACCTGAGTTCAAATCTGGCCTCAGATACTAGCTGTGTGACCCTGGGCAAGTCACTTAACCCTGTTTACCTCAGTTTCCTCATCTGTAAAATGAACTGGAGAAGGAAATGGCAAATCATTCTAGTATCTTGACCAAGAAAACTCAGATGGGGTCATGATGAGTTGGACATGCCTGAAAACAACTGAACGACAGGATTCTGTAGGGTCCCAATTAGTTGGACAGAGTCAGGGCAGTAAGCAATAGACAAAGATCTAATCAAGGAAGTTGTTATCAGAAAGGGGTAACAAAGGTAGCAAGGACCTGTTTATTCATCCATTGATTCATTCAGCAGACACTTGTGAAAATACCTATTATATGCAGAACTCTGTACCATTAACCAAAGCATCCAGGGTTTGGGAACAGGACTCCAGTTCTAGGCACAAAGCCACAGGACCCAATTACTGGGGAAATGGGTATCAAGCAAGAGCTCCAGCACAAAAAGCAAGCCAAAGACCAATTTCTGGAAACAGGGAATGAGGTCAGGGTAGGTCAGCAGCCAAACTGTGGATGACTTCATCATTCTGTTCCCTGAGGCTTGGGCAAGGGGAAATTAAATGGCTTTTCTCACTGAGTTGTTAGGCCAGGGACCCAAACTGATCATTATAGACAAGACATAGGTAAAAAAAAAACAGGGCAGGCCCTGCCCTCTTAAAGAAATCAAGTGAGATAGCCCCATTGACCAACACACATGAAGTCAAGAAGACCTGAGTTAAAATCCTGCCTCAGACACTAGTTTTCTTTACCCCTGTCTACCTGAGTTTCTATATCTGTAAAATGGAGATAGACATAACATCTACCTGGTGGGGTTGTCTCAAATGAGACGATATTTCAGAAACTCAAAAGGACTAAATAAATGCTACCCATGGTGGTGATGGTGATGATGATGATATTCAGACCAGAGGAAAAGGTCTGTTGGAAATGGAGATGGGGAGAAAGGAGAGTAAAAAGAAAAAAAAAATTGTTACATCAGGGAAGACTGAAAAAATGTCTATGCAAAATCTGTTGACTAGGACAAGCAGGGCAGCGCCTCAGTTCTGTTCCAATCAATGCAGAGAAAGTTGGGCCCATCTTTCCTTACCCAACTTCCACACCCAGCTTTCTCCTTCAGAGACTTCCTAGAGATCCTGCTGGCTCTTCTCAGATGCTACCAGAACCTATGACTCTTCTGTTCTCTTCATCCTCTGATCCCCAACTGCTAGGAACAATTAAGCCCAGGAAGGCCATTAGCACTGAAGGGCTTATATTGATTAGGAATAATTATATTTACTCTTTGGCAGTGTAAGGCCTGGTGAGGAATATTTTTGGTTAATCGCTCCTTAGTCACAGGAATCGGATCTCCTCATCAGCTCCCATGTAGATTATTGTCTTGTCCCTCATCCTCATTATTACTGAATAACAACCAGTTCTTGCTAAAGGCTCAGTCCATTCTGGGCCCTGCAAATAGCCAAAGGAGTCTGACCCCCTGCCCTCTTCCAGCTTCCATTTTTGAAGGAAACATGGAAATGGTCCCCGTGAGTGGTTGTATTATTGCTATATTATCCTGGATAAGAGACATTCTTGAATGCTAAACTTCCTTCCTCCCCTCCACTTATTCTAATGTCAGCCCCTTGGCTGTTCCAAATGGGAGCCATGGAAAGAGAAGGCCTTCATTCTGTTGCACTGTAGTTCATGTGAGGCCCTTGTTGATTTTACATCCTTCTCCTCCTCCTTCCCCCATAAAAAATAAGAAAACAGACACATAAAAAATATAAATTCTAGACAGAAAAGATACACACAGGCATTTCTTCTTCCTATTGTGCTCCCAAACTGGCAGATTCTTGCATTTGCCACCCACGATCCTTTATCTGGGCCTCCCTCTCTTCCCCCAGCCCCACCTCTTTGTCTCCTTTGAAATCCC
>NW_027185798.1:44745600-44772092 GCF_028583685.1 Petaurus breviceps papuanus
CCACCTGCCCTGAGAAAATCCAGCTGATCCAGAGTTAACTGCATTCAGGACAACTGGGCCCACTCCCTGACAGACATTTGGGACCATAATCAAAGCATATAATGCTCCCCAGATGCCATGCTTTCCAGCTGCCCTTCTTCCCTCCAGAATAGCACAAAGATCAATTAATCACTGGCTCCGTGTCCAGAGGAGACATGCCCCAAAATGCTGCAGATGGGTCACCAAGTTCATTACCCACTCACAGATAATGGGAAATTGTCTATATGGACCCAATGGGGCAAATCATTGCACACTTGCCCCCATAGCTCATAATCCTCTCCTACACTCTGATGGCAGAACTAGCCATGCCAAGGCAATCTTCTTGGCCCCCCATTCTTTTTGTTCTTTAATGAAATTGAGCACCAAACAAGCCATTAGAAGACCTTAAAATGAAATGAAGGCTTAAGCTGAAATTTGAAACAAAGGAAGAAAAATGCTCATGGGGGACAATCGGTGAGACATAGAAATGTCATTCAATGATAAACAGCAAACATTTAAATTGTCTGTTCTGTGTAAGTTACAATGCTGGGTGTTAGGGCTAAGCATTCAATTCAACTAGCCTTTATTAAGCTTATTATTTTTAAGCCCTTATTATATACATTCAGGACATGGTACTAGAAGCTAGAGATACAAAAATGAAAAACAATGTTTAGCCCCTGCCTTCAAAAGGCTTCTGATTGAAAAAAAAAGGAATTCCTTCTTCTTATCTCAGGAATAAGGAGATGCCTGCTGTCCTCTACCATGGTCAGACCGTATCTCTAGAACTGAGTTGAGTTCTGAGCTCTGACATTTAGGAGACCTTATTAAACTGGAAAGCATCCAGAGTAGCAAAAGACCTTGAAATTGTGCTATGTGAGAATCAGATGAAGCAAGTGGGGATGTTTAACCTCTAGAATAAAAGATTCTGGGCTGGGGAAAATTTGGTATTGATCACTGTCCTTAAGCCTTTAAAGGGCTATCATATGCAAGAGGGATTAGACTTTCTCCATTAGGCCCCAGAAGCATGGGTTAGATTGTAAACTCCTTGAGGGCAGGGATTGACTTTTGCCTCTTTTTGTATCTATTCCCAGTGTAGCCCAGTACCTAGCACGTAGTAGGTGGTTACTAAATGTTTATTGATTGATTAAAGCTGCAAAGGAGAAAATTTAGGCTCCAAGTAAGGGAAAACTTCCTGGCTCTGAGAGCTGCTTCGAAGTGGAATGGGCTGCCTGAGGAGGGAGTGAGTTTCCCTTCATTGGAGAGCTCAGCCAAAGGGTTGGATGACTACTTGTCCTATGCATCATAGAGGGGAGTCCTTTTTAAGGTATGGGCTAAACTCGATGGCTGCTGAAGTCCCTTCCAATTCAAAATGGTATGCTTTGGTGAGTAATACCAGTGGACACTAACTAACTAGTGATGTGATCCTTGGCAAGTCATTTAACCCTGTTTGCCTCAGTTTCCTCATCTGTCAAATGACCTAGAGAAGGAAATGGCAAACCATTCCAGCATCTTTGCCAAGAAAACCTCAAACAGGATCACGAAGAATTGGACACCACTGAACAGCAACAGCATAGTGAGTCATACTAAATCAATATGGTAGAAACTAGGATGTGAGAAGGTCAGAGAAGAGATCCAGACAAAAGTTCTCTAAGATTAAAGAAGAGAGAGATCAGTTTCAGCTGAAGGATAAGGAAAGGCTTCTTGGGAGAAGCTGGAATGTGAAAAGTGAGGATTTCAGCAGGTAAAGATGAGAAGGGAGAGTGCTCTAGTCATAGGTGACAACCTACACGGCAATAAGAATAGGCAACATGACACCTGAGGACAGATTCGTTCAGTGAGAAGAGGGCATGGCATTTGTACAGTGAATGAGGTCAAATAAGCCTTGAGGAGGTAGAAGAGGGGCCCAGTAATCCTCAGGAGAAAAAAATGTGGAAGTGCATTGGGAACAAGCTTTGTGTCCTTAAATACCTGAAAACCTATGTATGGAACATGGGAAATAAGCAAGTTGAAATGTTAATACAATTTCAGTCTTTCAGTAAACAAGCATTCATTTGGTAAATATAGCCTTTTAAGTAAAACCAATAAAAGTAATTGCCGGCATAGCTTCTGTCTTTCATTGCAGAGATGGGGTGCTATGGGTGTAGAATGCTGCATCAACTTTCAGACACAGTAAATGTGATCTAAAAATAATAAGAAGAAATATGTAATTTTTAAAGTAGGCATTTATATGGCATTTAAAGTCTTCAAAGCATTTCTATTCAGTATCCTGCTTGGACCTCACAGCAATTCTATAAGGTAGGTGCTACAGGCATGATCATACTCATTTAGAAGTGAGGAAATTAGTTAGGTTTAAGTGATTTACCCATGGATGCGTCGTCAGCAAATGTCAGAAATAAGATTTAAACCCTAGGCCCTTTTGACTAGCGGCCCTTTCCATGATGCTGTGATGTCACCCAGACTTGATGGGATGAGATTTATGGCTAGAATATGTAGTGAAAAGCTATTTCTTCATTCCTTTAGCTACTCTCCATTAGGCTCCTTCTATATGCTCAACACTGACTGTGGGATGCAATGATAAATAAAATACATTGCCTCGTTGAGCTTAATAATAATAATACTCAAATGGTCAGATGGATCTGAGGTCTTATTAATTTAAATGTTTCTTCCAGCAATGCAGATCATACCTATCTAAGCTTGCCTATCATGTATGACCCATTTATGTTCTCCTGACTCCAAGCCTATCGTTTCCATTACAACACATTGCTTCTCTTATTATGAAACTTACAGTACTACAATGTAGCAAGTGGACACAGACACAAAATGATAAAAATGCATTACCATCACTAAGTACATGAAATCTAAACACAGTTCCAAAGAAGGAAGTTTAATTTTTGACTGAGAACAAAGGGGAAGTTCCATTTCACATTTAGCAGACTGGCAAAGGTGACTAAAAAGGAAAATGACAAATGCTGGCAGGGGTGTGAGAAAACAGGCATATTAGATTAGTGGAGCTATAAGCCGGTCCAGTCATTCAGGAAAGCAATTTAAAACCATGCCCCAAGGAGCTACTAAACTTTGACTTATTGATACCACTACTAGATACATACCCTTAAAGAGATCCACAAAAGAGGAAAAGAATTGATATATACATAAATATCTCTAATAATTCTTTTAATGGTGACAAAGAATTGGAAACTATGGGAATGTCCATGAATTGGGGAATGGTTGAAGTGTGTGTGTGTGTATGTGTAATAAAATACCATTGTGCTGTAAGAAATAATGAAGGAGACTGTTGCAGAGAAACCTGATAATCTGATACAAAATGAAATAAGCATAAGGGGAGGAGGGGTACTATATAGCCACAACAAAAACATTGTGAAGACAAACAACAATGAAAGATTTAAAAATTCTAATCAATATAATCATGATTCCATAGAACTCATGATGAAGCATGTTACCCACCTCCTGATAGAGAGGTGATAGACTCATGGTATATATTGAAAGATTTGGGCGGGGGGGGGGCATGTGGTCAATACAGACATTTGTTCTGCTTGACTCTGCACCTTTGTTAAAAGGATGTTGGTTCTCTCTCCGTCTCTGTCTCTGTCTCTCTGTCTCTCTCTCATTGAGGATAGAAAAGAGGCAAACCAGATTTTTGTTTAAGAAAAATTAAATGAAAATGAATACTAAGATTTTTTTAAAAGAAGATAAAGGGAAAACTTTCATGAGGAGGTGACATTTGCATTAGGTCTTGGAAGATGGTTAGGATTTCAACAGTTAGAAAGAGGAGGACATTCCAGGCATGGAGAAGAACACGAACCATGGAGTAGAAGCAGGAAAGCATAGGACACGTACATAGTATGGTGAGGCATCCAACTTGGTAAAAGTATAGAATGGACCACTAAAAATTAGAATACTTTAAAAATGGAATGAGCCACTTTTAAGATCCATCAATGGAACTCTTATTCCATGCCTGAGCACCTACTTGACAGATATGTAGTAAAGGAGTTACATGCTTTAATGCTTAGACTAGATGGTCAGTAAGGGTCCTTTAAACTCTGAGACTATAATTCTTTAATTCATTTTAGGAAGGATAAAAGAAGAACAAACTAGAAATAATATTTTATGGGAATCTAATATATACCACCCAGTCAAAGACTATGAATGATCCTTGAATAAGTGTCATAAGCTATCACAAAGGCAAAATATAGTAATAATAGGGGACAGGGTAACTGGTCGTAGGTAAACTTTAAGAAATTGGGTACCCCAGACCTTAAAAACCAAATTCCAAAAAAAAAATTAAGAGGAAAAAAATGGTTGTGATTCCATGACCAGACCTTATAAAAAGTTGGAAATCAGAATGGTATACCTGAAAGACCTGGGCTCAAATCCTGCTGCTCACATTTACTGTCTGTGTGACATTAGACTTAACTTCCATTTCCTCGGTTGTAAAATTAAGGACTTAGACTAAATGGACTCGGAGGTCCCTTTTAACTATAGATCTATGGGAAAAAAATATGACTTAAAAGAGGCTCTAAAAAAATGAAATCCTGACAGTGAAATTAAAACAATCACAAGAAGAAAAGGAGGTGACATAGAAACACAAATGTTGCTTCATAGGGAACTCTTTGGTGAGCCTATGTTTCAAGAGCAAATATACAAAATTTAAAAGGAAGGACACTGTGTATAAGAATGGATATGTCAGGGGGAGGATCTTAAAATGAGCTGAGACTTAAGAATAATGTCAATAATTTCAAAAAAGAAAAAATTAGTTATTTTTGGAGCAAAAAAGACAAACAAGGACAAGTGAGGATAAGCACCTGAGACAGATGGTTAACATTAGTTAACCAATGACAATGAGTAGGCAAATTCAACCCCTAATTTGCTCCCATCTTCTGGGATTAACCCTCAAACTGTAAAAAGTAGGACATCATTTAGAGGGATTTTAAACTCAAGCTGGGAATTGAAATTCTATCATCTAGTACAGTGCCTGGCACATAGTAGTAGGTACTCAGTAAATGCTTGTTGATTTAAAGGTAGCAGAAAAGATAATATGAGAAAATATAGTTGTTATAAATCAGCTCAAATCCCTTATACAAGTGATCAGCATGCTGCTATGAATTTCTTTGATGACAAACAAGAGAGATGGCAGGAAAAATTAAAGAAAAGTGATTCTCCAAATTTCCAAAAAGATTGGATTCTAAAAATTAAATGCCATCTAACTTGGCTTTCATCCCTTGCAAAGTTCTAGGATGAATTATTAAACAGACTTTTTTTGGAAAAAAAATAATGACTAGGAGCCAGCATGGGTTTACTACAAAGAAGTCATGGCAAACTAAGCCAATTTCTATTTCTGATCAAGGGTAACTATAGCAGTTGATCAAGGAAAGGCCAGAGATATCATATACATACATATATATATATATATATATATATATATTGATTTTAACAAGGAGATAGATAGATCTCTCATGAATTCATCTTTTCCTTGTTTCTTCAAGGATCATTGTTTTTATTCCTCTTTGTTGTCTCAAGTTTGAACTCATTTTGGTCATTAACACTCCAGCATTGTTTTTATGAGTTTTGCCAGACCTTGATTATATGCAAATCCCTCCGTCTTTTTCCCATGATATTATTGTGGAGAAGGCAGAGAAATGCAGAATGACTATAATATAGTTAGCAGGGTTCATAATGATTAAACAAATATAGCCAGAGAATTGTTGAAGTATCAACCTAGAACAGTGATTCTTGAGCTGGGGTCCATGGACCCTCTCCCTCAAGGGCTCTGTGGCAAGATTGAGAAGGAGGGATCTTTGAACATGGTTGGCAAAATAACTACATCTTCACTTCAATATCATTGGTTTCCTTTGTGATCCTATGTTTTTTATTTCACACCGAACATCATTCTAAGGAGCTGTATGTAGTAGGCTTTGTCACAATGTCAAAGAAATCCATGACATGTACAAAACACTAAGAATCCCTAACTTGCGGAAGGTCTTTAGCGGCATGCCATAGGTCTCTGTCATTGACTCTATTCTGTTAAACATTATATCAGCAACTTTAATGAAGACTCACAAGGCACGCTTACCAAAATTGCAGATAACACAGAACTAAAATTGAGATTGCTCCCAGCAGACTAGAACCATGGGCTTAAACTGGCTCAGATCCTAACTCTCTAGACTATGTTCCCACTTCTGTCCCAATGGCCTTCTTATCATGGAGACACATCTACCCTTATTACCTCCCCTTCTGATCAATAAGTTCCTCCCAGAACATCCATTCAAGGAAATGCCCACACCAGCCATACCTATACCCTGCTTAAGCCCCTGATTCCCCAGGTGACTTTTCCATTTTGCCCCCCTCCCTTTTCAGTTCCCTTTTATTTATTGTCTTCCTCTCAGGAGAATGTAATCTCCTCAAGGGTAAGAACTGTCTTTCCTTTTGTTTGTATTTGTATTTCCAGACTTTTGCACGGTTTCTGGCACAATAATAATAATAATAATATTTATATAGGACTTACTATGTGCTAGACACGATGCTAAATGCTTTACAATTATTATTTTTATTTGATCCTTACAACAAACCCTGGGAGGTAGGTTCTTATTATACTCATTTTACAAATGGGGAAACTAAGGTAAACAGAAGTGAAATGACTTGCCCATGGTCCCACAGCTAATAAGTGTCTGAGGCTGGATTTGAACTCAAGTCTTTCCAACTCCAGGCCCCTCTGTGCCACCTAGATGTCTTAATAAATGCTTTATCCAATTTTAAAGCAACAAGACACAATTTAATAGGGATAAATATAAAGCCTTACACTTTGGCTTAAGCAGAATCAATCACATTAAGTACAAGATGGAAGATACTTGGTTTGACAGATGTTGGCGTGAAAAAAGAAATGGAAATTCCTATTGACCACAAGCTCAGAATGAGTCAAGAATGGAGGTGTTAAACACACACAAAAAAACTGATGTGGTCTTCAGTATTTCAAAAGATTCTTCAGTCAAAAGATACAAAGAGAAATATTACATAGGCCCTGCTCTTAAAAAGATTTCATCAGTGTGGAGACCATTCTACCAATGTGTATTACAACCCCTCCATGCCTTAGTAGCTGGCTTCATGGATGTCTGTAGATAAAAACAAAATTAGCCTCCAGGGACCAATTCTCTGGCAATTTGCCCCCTCTGAACGAAGCTAAGCTAGTCTCCAGACAGCAAATTCCTTATTTCTTTCCAGATGAGTGGTACCTGCTGTCAGAACTTGCACTAGATAAGGCTGCAAAGACCCTGGGCTCACCTCCTCTACAAAGCAGTCACACAGATCTCTAGAAGAGGAAATGGAGTTTACCAGAATCATGGTGCCCAGAATAAGTGAAGCACCTTCCCAACATATCTTCTACTGGTCAGATCCCATCTAGAGTATGTCATTCTGGACCCTACACTTTTAAGACAAACATTAACATAGAGGAAAATTCTAGACATCATCCAGAATGATGAGAGAAATATCATAAGGACTAAATGAGGGAATAAGGGGTGTTTAGTCTGAAAAGGAGAAGACTTAAGGGGAATATGAGAACCATCTTTAAGTACAATATTTAACGCGTCATCATGTGGAATATACTTTATGTGTTTCTCCAGACAGCAAAATTAGGACTAACAGGTGGTAATTCCAGGAAAGGCAGATTTGGGTTTACTATAAGGACAAACTTTTTAGTAATTGAAGAATTTAGCAGCGAGTAGTGAGCCCCCCTCCCCATCACGGGAAGTCTGAAAGTAAAGTTGAATGACCATTTGTCAAAGATGTCGTAGGAGTGTTTTACTGTGTCAACTTACCAGTATGTACTAGGTGATTTCTAAGGCCCTTCTAACTCTGAGATCCTGTGAGGTGCAGTCAACAATCCTGGTGATCATTACTAAGTGACCTTAAATGGTAAGTTACCTTACCTGCTGACGTCTCTGTTTCCTGATCTGTAAAATGGGCTTATTAATACTTGCCCTGCCTCAAGAATATGTCCAAAATATGAGCTAATACATTTGCAACTGATTTGAAAAAAAGCAAAGAGTGCTGTAGTCAGGTCTAGTGTTCCAGTTTTAGATCCATATTTACTTTTTTTGATCTGTTCACACTAGAGACAGGTAGGTGAGAGAGAGCAGGACAACACAGGAAGGGTTCCCAGAAAAAAAAAAAAAAGGTGACATTGTTGTTTTGTTTAAAATGAAAGGACTAAATTTTGAGGTAAGATGTATGGGAGTTGTGGGCAGGGTGGGTTAGGGTAGGGTATGATAAGGTGAAGGGAATCATGAAAAATGACTAGCTCAAGGAGGGACTCAGGAAGCTTCCTGAGTGACCCAAACTAGCAATCTGTAAGCAACATTGAATAGTTATCATGTGGCTTGGGAGAGGGCCATGAACTGATTGAGAAACCAGTTACTCTAAATAGTCATAAACATCCCACCAGTCTATTTTCTAAACTTAACATGTTCAGTCTTCCAACCACAATTAGTTGTGTGATGTAGATTATGGGAAGCAGGGGGGTAGGGGTGATTTGGTCCTTAGGATGCAAGATTATTCTCCATATCTCCAGGACACCATAAAATCCTCTTCTGCAATTTCTGTCCATGGCTAATTACAGGGTGATTTAGGGTAATGCATTACGCTGAGATCTGCTTACGCTGGAGATTTCCAGAGATGTCACTGTGTTCCTTTAAAAAACAAAACAATGTATTAAAAAAAAATTTTTAACAGAGCCTGAAGGTACAGTAGACAATGACAGATGAATCTAGTTTTGCATAAAGTGACACAGACGTGAATTCCTTTTTGGATTTTGTTTTTAATAAAAACAAGAAGGAAAAGAAATTTTAAAAAAAACACCTCCAGCTCCAGTCATTGCTAAGCAGCAGAGGACTCTCAGCAGGGATTAGTCCAAAGACCAGACTGTAGAGTTTCCAAAGGTCAAAGATTAAAGACTGGTGAGGTGGTCCTACTTCCCTCCCAGACCCCATGTCAGCACTGGGGAGCAGTGGAGGTTGCTTTGGAAAACCACCATCCCCATGATCCATCATTTAACTCTTCCTTGGAAAGAGTACCATCAAACCATTGGAGTCCATGTTATATCCCACCTTCAAAAAGACATCCCCCCCACACACTCTGAATCTCAGAATTCAGTGGAATCCCAGAGGTCATTGGTCTAGAAATCAGCAGTTTTTCCCCAAAACATGATGATTATAGTATCATAAATGTATACTTCCAAATGGATACCCCCAGGGATGGGGGCTCCAATTACCACCATTCCCATCCCTCCACACCACACCACACCACACCCTCCGATTCTATCTCTCAGCATCGCCAAGTATTTTCTTATATGGAGCCCATGTCTTTTTCTCTAAAATTTCCATACATTGTTCCTAGTTCTGCCCTTTAGGATTTAGAAGAACAATAATAGATAACATTTATATAGAGCTTTGAGATTTGCAAAGGGCTTTACATATGTAAAGTACTGTCACATTTTATATGTGGACAGTCCAGTTGCAGAAAGTCATAGAAAAAATTAATTTTTGCAAAAGGAAAAAGGATGAAATCAAATTGTAAAGAAACACATTCTCTCACATTGAATGTGAAGGAGACACAGACCATTAGGAGGACCAGAAGGAAAACACTGAATATATAATTTCATTTGATCCTTAAAGCAATCTTGTGACATAGTTGTGGCTATCTTTGTTGTAGCTGAGTCATTTTTCAGTCATGTCCAACTCTCTGTGACCCCATTTGAGATTTTCTTTGCAAAGATATTGGAATGGTTTGCCATTTCCTTCTCCAGTTTATTTTACAGACTAGGAAACTGACTTGCCCAAGGTCTCTCAGCTAGTAAATGTCTGAGGTCAGATTTGAACTCAGGAAGATGACTCTTCCTGACTCCAGGCTTGGTACTCTCTCCACTGCACCTCCTATCTTCCCTAATTTTCTTTTACAGATGAGTAAACTGAAGTTAAGAGTAGTTATGGTCAAGGAGCCTGTGATCAATGCAGCAAATGCCTGAGTCAAAATTCAAATCCAGATCTTTCTAACTCCAAGTCCAGCATTCCCTCCTCTATGTCAAGCTTCATTCCAACCAATTCTTGTGTGGCGTGGCATGGCCTCCAGTCTGCTCCCTTCCCATCCCAATTGCCTTCCTCGGGATTCTGGGCTTAGATAGGGTTAGCTGGGCTGATACTGTGGTGTTTATCTGTGGAACAGTATTTCAAGATGTTGGAAAACTGGAGTGGCCTAGGATGAGAGGGGTCTCAAAATCAGGTTATATAAGGAAGATTAAAAGAATTGAGAATGTTTCTCTTTGAAAAGAAAAGGCTGAAAGGGAGCAGGTTGAGAGTGGGGGAGGCAACAACAGGATCCCTGTCTTCAAATATTCAATGAGTTGTGTGAAAGGTGGACTTGACTTACTCCTCTATTGTTATTTTTTCCCAAAAGATCTCCACAGGCTGGATCATTGAGCCAAACATAAGATAAAACATGAAAGGGATAGCTATAAAGTCTTATGGTTGAGTTAAAAAAATCAGCTTCACAAGTGTTAAATGGAGGCTAGACAGAAGTTCATCTGAAAAATGTCTGTGGTTATAAGTGGACTTCAGGTTCAGTATAAGTCAACAATATGATATGGCAGCCCAAGATAGCTAATGCACTCTTAGGCTCCACTAAGAAAGACATAACATCCAGATGTAAGGAGGTGATGGTCTCACTATAATCGGTAACAATAGCTAACATTTATATAATGCTTACTATGTCCAGGCACTGTTAGGCACTTTACAATGATTATAGATTGTCACAACAACCCTAAGAGATAAATGCTATTATTATCTCCATTTTACAGATGAGGAAACTGAAGCAGTCAGAATTTAAGAGACTTGCCCAGAGTCACACACCTAGTAAATTTCTGAAGTCAAATTTGAACTCAGGTCTTCCTGACTTCAGGCCCAGAACAATGTCCTCTAAACTAGGGAGCAACGCCCCCCCTCCCCAGGCTGCATATGGAACCCTGTGTTCACTTCTAGGTGTAACATTTTATGAAGGACTTCAGTGACAAAGAGATCAAAGATAAAGGGAAAGGATCTATATATACAAAAATGTTTTTAGCGTCTCTTTTTGTAGTGGAAAAGAATTGGAAATTGAGAAGATGTCTGTCAATTAGGGAATGGCTGAAGAAGTTGTTGTGTGATTGTGATGGAATACTACTGTGCCATAAGAAATGACAAGCAGAATGCTTTCAGAATAGCCTGGGAAGACTTGCATCAACTGATACAAAATGAAATGAGCAGAACCAGGAGAACATTGGACCCAGTAACAGCAATATTGTACAATGATCAAATGTGAATGATTTAGCTATTCTCAGCAATACAACACAATATAAATGCTATCCAACTCCAGAGAAAGAACTGATGACATCTGAATAAAGACTGAAGCATATTTTTTTTAACTTTTTTATCATTTCTGCGTCGGGTTTTTTGTCTGCATTTTCTTTTGCAACATGATTAATATAAAAATGTTTTGCATGGCTGCACGTGTATAATCTATATCGAATTTCTTGGCTTCTCAAGAAGGGGTAGGGGAGGGAGAGGAAGAATATGAAACTCAACATATTCTTAAATGAATGTTAAAATTTTTTGTTTACACATAATTGAGAAAAAATTAAATGTGAAAGTTTTTTTTTAAGATTCTTCACCTATTTGAAAGAAACTAATAATAAAAATGAAGAACATTATTAAGCTAGAGAGCATCCAGAGATTGGTAAAAGGGCCTCAAGATCATACCCACTGAGAATAAATTGATGGATTTGCCGATATTTTGTCTGGAAAAGAGAAGATTTGGGTAGGATATGATATGTGTCTTCCAAAAGCTGAAGGGCTTCCCTGTAGAAGAGCAATTAGGGTTGTTCTGACTTGGCCCCAACAGGCAAAATGGAGAACAACAGCTAGATGTTTCAGAGAGGAATATTTAGGTTTGATAAAAAGAAAATTATCCTGACAGAGCTAACCCAGAGTAGGATGAGCTGCCTCAGGAGAAGGAAGGCACCTTCTCCTCACCAGAGGTTTCCAAAGGTTGGATGACCATCTGTGGGGTCTATCATAGAAGGAATTCTTGTTTAGGGTAGATTGGACTAATGGCCCCTGATGTCCCTCCCAGTTCAGAGACTTGGTGCTTCTCTTTGGCTCTGGGGGGGAAGCAAGAATGGGTGAATAGCTTAAGAGGAAAGCAGATTGCAACCCAGTTTAAAGAACTTCCCACCAGTTACAATCATCCAATAATGGAATGGCCAGCCTCACAAAGTGGAAAGTCCTCCATCACTGGCAGTGCTCTAATAAAGGCTGGATGTTTTCCTATCAGGGAAATTATGAAAGGGATTCTAGCACCAGAAGGGAAATCAGATTAGGAGCAGCTAAGGGAAAGAGTGGAAAGGGCTCAAATTAGGAAAACCTGTGTTCAACTCTTACCTCAGACACTTAGTAGTTGTATGACCCTGGGCAAGTCACTTAACCTCGGCCTCAGTTTCCTCTTCTGTAAATAAAAAAGCATAAACCTTATAGGGTTGTTATGACAATCAAATGATATATAAATGCTTTATTTGAACACCTTAGAGTACCATATAAATTCTACAAATATTATTTAATATTATTTGATGTGATTTATAGTTCCTTTGAATCCTAAGATTCTTTAATAAATCTATCATTCCTTCATTCTCAGGTAATAGAAGGGATCATAGCCTGGGAAATGATTAGTTGGTAAAACTGACACAAGGTCTTGGGTATTTTCTGAAAGTCCTAACCCAGTTGGGATACCTGAGACCTAAAAAACTGTCAACTTCTTCCCATAAGCTGGTTTTCCAGCTCCTATTAATAGAAAGGGTGACGGATCTCTTTTGGCTCTAAGACAAGGGCAAAGGCATCTTTCTCTTGCCTTTCGTTTTTATATAGACTCGTATCCTTTCAGGAAAAACTCTCGTTAAATCTACATCAGATAACAAGAGCTTAAGAACTATTTCCTATTCTTTTGCTATTTCTTCCTCTGTCTTCAGGGTGACTGAGGATTTGGAATAGTGCTGAGGTCTGTGTCTAGGCTGGATATAGAGAGCAGTTCAGCAGAGACCTGACCAATTTGATACACCAGGTTGATTTGATTGGCCCATCCTGGCTTGCTCAATTGACCAATAAGAAAAAGTCAGTCACCATAATCCCAGTCTTCAGATAGCCCTCTCCTAGTGTGAATCAGTCTCCCTGGTGCAGTAATTCAGTTCAAGAAATATACTATGATGTATATGGCACTGTGGTGGTATATATTAGAGTGAAAAACAAGACAGTCCCTGCCTTCTTGGAAAGTACAATCTACTGGTATTCTTAAGTATTTACCAATAACTGTAATGAAGGCAAAGGAGAAATCAAAGTGACCTTGGGAAATTTGAGATGGGAGAGAATGCTCTGAGCTGGAAAAAAAATCAAGGAACACTTCTTGGAAGAGCTGGCATCTAGATTGAACCTTGAAGGGAGAGAAGGTATCTGGAAGGAAGAGATGAAAGAATGCAATCTAGGCAATGGGGAATGGCTTGTGCAAATAAACAGAGGGAGGAATTAGCAGGTTGGGGGCAAAAAACAGGTAGGAGTCGAGTTGGACTGGGACATGAAATGTCAAAAGGCAAAATGTAAAATAAGGGCAGAAAGGTCAATTGTGGCCAAACTTTGAAGGTTCTTCAATGGTAAGCCAAAGCATTTGTGTATTAGAAACAGCAGGGAGCCAGGTTTTTGAGCACGAGAATACCATGGTCAGACCTGTGCCTTAGAAAGACTGTTTAGACAGCTATTTAAAGGAAACAGTAGAAACCAGAGGCAAGCAGATGGTTAGAAGGGTAGTAGTACAGGTGTAAGATGATGGGCACTTGGACTAGGGTGGTAACCATGTGATCATAGAGAAAAATGCATGAGTTTGTGGTGTTCTAATCGGTAGGATCTGATGCGATTTTGAATTTTTGCTGCCTTTTGTTTCTTGTGGTTTTCCCTTTTGTTCTGATTTTTCTTTCACAATATGACTAATGTGGAAATATGTTTAACATGATTGTACATGTATAACTTATATCAGATGGCTTGCGGTCTTGGGGAGGCGGGGAGAAAAGGGAGGGAGGGAGAAAAATTTGGAACTCAAAATCTTAAAAAAATGAATGTTGAACCACCTCACACTTATCATATGGGCTATTATGACAACAAAAAGGAAAATTATAAATATTAGAGAGGTTTGGGAAAATTGGGACACTGATGCACTGTTGGTGGAGTTGTGAACTGATCCCACTATTCTGAAGAGCAATTTGGAACTATGACCACAGGGCAACCAAACTGTGTATACCTTTTAATTCAGCAATTGATACTAGGTTTGTATCCCAAAGAGACCATGAAGAAAAAGAAAGTACCTACATGTACAAAAAATATTTACAGCAGCCCTTTTCATGGTGGCAAAATATTGGAAATTGAGGGGATGCTCATGAATTGGAGAATGGCTAGAATTATATATGAATATAATGGAATACTGTTGTGCAATAAGAAATGACATACAGACAGATTTCAGAAAATCCTGGAAGGACTTGTACGAACTGTTGCAAAGTGAAATGAGCAGAACCAGGAAAATATTGTGCATAGTATCAACAACATTGTGTGATGATCAGCTATGAATGACTCTGTTCTTCTCAGCAACACAACGATCCAAGAC
Organism: Petaurus breviceps papuanus; assembly: GCF_028583685.1. Taxonomy (NCBI): domain Eukaryota; kingdom Metazoa; phylum Chordata; class Mammalia; order Diprotodontia; family Petauridae; genus Petaurus; species Petaurus breviceps. The sequence continues at coordinate 44,760,355 of NW_027185798.1, forward strand.
AAGTATAAAGGACTCACAAAGGAAAATACTTGTCCACATCCAGATAAAGAACTGGTGGACTCTGAATACAGATCAAAGCATTTTCCCCCACTTTATTCTTTCTCTTATTTTTTAATCTGTTTCTTTCACAGCTGTGACTAATATGGAAATATTTTTACATAATAGAACATTGTATAAACTATATCAAACTGCCTACTATTTTCAGAAGAGGGGAGGGAAGAAAGGGAGGGAGAAAAATTTAAAACTCAAATTCTTGTAAAAAATGGATGCTAAAATTTTTCTTGACATGTAACTGGGAAAAAATAAAATACTATAAAAAATTTTGAAACTGAGTGTTGAAAATTATCTTTATGTGTAATTGGGAAAAAATACTATTGAGTGCAAAAAAAATCAAATCTAAAATAAATCAGTAGAGTTGTACTCTTGATTGGCTTTGAGGGAGAGGAGAGATCCATAAAATCATAGGTTCTAGACCTGTAAGTAAGTAACCTTAGATCAAGTCCATGAAGACTTTACTAGTTTTTTGGAACACATGGACTTTTCTTCTGCCCCTTCTCACTGTTCCTTATAGGCAGCTAGGTGGTGCAGTGGATAGAGCTCTGAGCCTGGAGTCAGAAAGACCTGAGTTCAAATCTAGCTTCAGACACTTACTGGCTATGTGACTCTGGGCAAAGCATTTGCTTTTGTTTGCCTCAATTTCCTCAACTGTAAAATGGGGATAAAAATAGCCCCCACCTCAAAGGATTATTGTGATGATCCAATGAGATAATATTTATAAAGTGTCTAGCACAGCACCTTGCATGGTAGGGGCTATATAAATGCTTATTCTCTGCTCCCTCAGTAATCCTCCCTTCCTTAGCCTAAGGTGCACAGAGACCAATTTATGCCAGCAAGCTTAGAGATACCACTCACAAATTGGCATGTGTCTGCCAATAAAAAATTATTATAGTGACATATATATTATGTAGCCTTTTCTGGTTCCCCCCAAAGCTAGTGTCAACCCTCACAAAATTACCATTTATTTCTTTTATGTTTTTTAAATATATTTATATGTATGTGCATGTTTATATACCTGATAGAATGAAAGTTACTTGAGGGCAGGAACTGCTTCATTTTTGTCTTTGTACCCCCACTGCCTAGAGTACACTATCTTTCACATAATAAAGACTTATGACCCCCTCTTCTTACCAAGACTGGGACTTTTGGCCAGTATTAGATCGTGTATTCAGTGAATAGGCCACTTTAAGAAATGAATCAAGGGATGGCCCCTTTAACTAGAAAGAAGGGGAGGATAGGATAGGATAGGACAGGACAGGACAGGACAGGACAGGACAGGACAGGACAGGACAGGACAGGATAGGATAGGGGAGGAAGAAATCTGTCCAGTAAAGCCCAAGTTAAGTGGGCAGCTCCCAGCCATCCAAATTTACCTTCCTTTGGAGAGGAGAAAGGGAGGGAGAGGACAAGATGAGTTAACCAACTAGCTGGGTCCCCATTCAGGCAGCTCGGTCTACTCGCAGGTTGTTTGTCCGTTTTTGAAGAGGACCGTGGCATCAGGGAAATGATGACTGGGTTAAGCATTGGACACTTGAGATTGAAACTTGCTTCCAACAGGTAATAGCTGACAATAGACAAGTCAGTTCCCTTCTCCACCACCTCTGCTCCTCTGTAAATTTGAGATACCTCACTAGGCCGTCATGAATATGATGGAATAGTCCTGGTCCATTAGTGACCCCTAGTGTTGTCCCACTCTTGTAACTGAACTAAAGATCAGGAGGGAGAGTCTGATCTCTCTGTGCCTCAGTTTCCTCATCAGTTAAAGGAGAGATTGGACTGCGGCATTTCTAGGATCTCTCCTAGCTTTAAAATCCTGTGATCCAGGACCATCCTCACTGCATTCCCCTAGGTTGGGTGGGTAAAACCCGATAGAAGACTACTTGAGAGGGAGAGACCTCAGTACTGACAGAACAAACTGATGAGGGCATGAGAAGCTGCTTGTGGACAAGGAAAGGGTCCATGCTAATAAGCTCAGAGTCTGAGAAGTGCCCAGCACCCATCAAGATCAGAGTGTAAAAAGGGTGCTATAATTGGGCACTGAGGCTATAGCAGGTTTGCCCTGCTCTTTCATCGTGCATTAAATCAGGCTTGATGTCAAACAGCAAACCTGTGAATGTGTGAAACAGGGAGGCATCAAAATGGGCAAATATCAAAGTTTCTGATTCTTCTCACTCTGCATCAAAGCAAAACGGGTGTTGATTCTTCCTTGGGAGGCGGCAGGTGGTGTCACAGAGGACAATCTGTTGGCATGGGCAGTGTGCTGGGTAAACCACTGCCTGTCTTCTCCGTCCCCCTCCTGGCCCTTGAAATCTTTAATTGGGTCCCAAGCTCTGTCTTCTGGCTGTTTTCTCAGTGATGAGCTAGAAGAGGAAGCAGAGATGGCTCCCATGGAAGTACAAAGATCCATCAGCCCTCACGGTAGCGATAGGGAACAGAGCGGCCGTTTTTAGATTTAAAGATGTCTTGGTGGGAAGATTTACCAGAGATGTATTTATTCCATTACAACTACACCTCCCTTCGGCCTACTTACCTCCAGCGTCGCATCGATCACAGTGCCTCTGTCTTCCGGAGGAACAGGAGGGAGAGAAGTGTCCTCTGTGTCAGAGGGTCTGGAGTTTAAGAAGACAAAGTGCTTTTTTGTATGGGGAAGATCAAGACATATGGACTCCATCCTCAGGCCAGGAACTGATAGTATATTTCCACTGCAGTTCTCCTCTTGGAACTGGGTCCCACTCTTCCCACCCCAGCCTCACCTAACTGCTGTCTTATCTGAGGCTCAGCAGAAGACAATGGCAGATCAATCATCTTCAGCATAAATTGCAGTGACTCTTGGGAAAATGGGGAGTACCTGATGGAACTGAGGGGTGGGACTGGAACTAGGGAGCATCATGTTCCTTTTACTTGATATAAAATAGCACAATCTAGACCTGTATTCAAGAACTTTCTGTCTTTGCATGCTCATGCCTAGCATAGTGGGTACTTAATAATAATGGATGACTGATAAGTGAGCCCCAAGAAGGAGAAATTTTAAAAGATGAGTAAAATTAGGCCATGGACCAGGGGTGAGGAGCCTGCAGCCTCGAGGCCACACCTAGGTCCTCAGGTGCAGCCCTTTGACTGAATCCAAACTTCACAGAACAAACTCCCTTAATAAAAGGATTTGTTCTGTAAAACTCGGACTCAGTCAAAAAGCTGAACTCAAGAACCTAGAAGGCCACATGTGGCCTTGAGGCTGCACGTTCCCCTCTCCTGCCTTGGACCATCAAAATTCACCTTCACAATTAAAGGTCATGGGCACCATAGCTCTATGCATGGGTATGGGTGTGTGTGTGTGTTTGTGTGTGTGTGTGTGTGTGTGCACTCACAATCATATGACTGATTCCTTAAAGAGGAAGTACATGGTTCCCAAAAGAGGCCTTACAATTAGCCCTTGCCTAATAGCCCTGGATGAGTAGTAATTTGACATTAACAAGTAGCAAAGATTAGCGAAGCATGTGTTTGATCTCCTAAATCCTATCTAGGGTTAGGAGAGAGGCCTGGACTGGTTAAAAAATGTGGCATCTGTGTTGGGGAAGAGAATAGGGAGATTGGTTGCAAGCTTGCTCCAGAGGCCCAGGTGGTAGCTGAGATCTGGGCTCTTGTCTTGGGGAGAGAAAGGAAAACGAAATGTGCCTTCAGCATCTATGGGAATAAGGAGCCAAGGGATCCCTGATCCAATGAGATAACATATGGACAGCACTTTGCAAACCTGAAAGCTTATATAAATGTTGGCTGTTATTATTATCTTTAACCAGGACAATCTGTAAAGAAATATCCCAAAGCAGAAAGGAGAGCAGCTCATACAGTTAAGCCCCAGAAGAGCCTTCCTGAAGCTATTCCTCATTCCAACACATCTCAAATCTACTAGGGGAATGGGGGGGGGCAGGGGCAGAGTGGCTTCTATATCTCTAGAATAGCTACAGTCCCTACCAGTCAATAAACTTTTATTAAGCACCTATCATATGCCAGGGTCAGACAGTAAACATTTATTAAGTGCTTACTACGTGCCAGGCACTGTGCAAAGCATGGAGGATACAAAAAGAGATAAAAAAAAACAATCCCTGCCTGCAAGGAGCATGTAATATAATAATAATAATAATATAATGGGGAGACAACATGCAAACATTATACAAAGCAAGCTATATAAGAGATAAGAAAATTTTCAAACGGAAGGTAAAATGCTAGAATTAAGAGGGTTTAGGGAAGGCTTCCTGTACAAGGTAGAATTTTAACTGGGACTTAAAGTAAACCAGAGAGGTCAGTAGTCAGAGCAGAGGAGGGATGGTGTTCCAGGCATGGAGACACCAAAGCAAATACCTGAAGCAGAGAGATGGAGTGCCTCTTGTTCATGAAACAGCCAGGAGGTCAGTGTCAATGGATCATGGAGTATCTGGTGGGGGTATAAGGTATAAAAAGACTGCAAAGGTAGGAGGGGGCTAGGTTACAAAGGACTTTGATCCTGGAGGTGATAGAAAGCCATTGGAGTTTATTTAGTAAAAGAGTGGCATGACCAGACCTGAGTGTTAGGACAGTCACTTTAGTGGCTAAAAGGAGGATGGATTGAAGTGGGGAGAGACTTTAGGCAGGCAAACCCACCAGTAGGCTGCCTTAATATTCTGTGCTGAGTTTGACTCAAACCAGTCCCCTGGTAACTTAAATCTGACATTGGTATGAAATGAAATACTCATAGGTTATACAACAGTTGACAAAAGAATATCTCTTGAGCCCTACCAGGGAGGACCATTTGAAAAGGATATGCAGTGAAGACACCACAGGTTGATTCAGCTGAACATTGTTCCTTCACCTCTGAGTTTTCCAGGGTGGTCTGCCAGCCAGGAATCAGAGAGCAAGCACCTAAAGATGATGTCAATGACCAAAGCCTTTAGCTCCCTGAATCAGTTAAGTCTTTGTGATGATTTTAATATTTTTGAGGAAAACTAACCTAACTTTCATGGGGGGAGGGAGTGGTTAGGTAGGTATTGCTCCCATCAGACAAGGACATATTACATTTCCCCATGTCTCCTGACTCAGGTGTACATCTGAGTACTTCTTCAAGACAAAGGTTAGGTTGTTTAAAAAGGATTCTGCTAGTCACTTGGAAAAGTGAGTTAAGGAAATGAAAGGGTACAGAACTGACAGGTTTATGAAGCCCAGAAATCTCTTAAGATATCTACAATTTAACCAGAGGTGACTGGCAGACCTTCAGAAGAATAACTTGCCTCTTTTTCCTTCTAACCTCTTTGGTGACATTCTCTAGCCTGTTGTTTGGGCTGGTATTACCCTGCTGTGATGTACTGACCTTTCCCCTCTTGCTCTAACTGTGTCTACATCTGGCTTTGCCACATCATCAGACACCATGATCCCCTGGAGATGGACTTGGGCATGACTGTCTCACACCAAAGGCAAAAACTAACTCACTTTTCCTTCAGCTTTCAAAGCTTTTGTCCCTTTATGAATGTCCCATCAAATCCTGGCATTTATTTTGTTCTGGGCTTTTTTTTCTTCTATATAGATAGATGATGGAACATTTATTAAGCACAACTTTTGAGAGTCCCTTGGACATCAAGAAGATCAAATCAGTCAATACTTAAAGAAATCAATTCAGACTCTTCACTGGAAGATCAAATATTGAAGCTGAAGCTTAAATATTTTGGCCACATAATGAGAAGAAAGGACTCATTGGAAAAGAGCCTGATGTTGGGAAAGAATGAAGCAAAAGGAAAAGGGGGCATCAGAGGATGAGATGGATAATGTCATGAAAAGAAGGAACATGAACAGACTCTGAAAGATAGTGGAGGATGGATGGGCTTGGCATGCTGTGGTCAGTGGGTTCACCAAGAGTCAGATGCAACCAATCAATAAATGTCCCAGGCACTGTGCTAAACATTGGGGATACAAATACAAATTTAAAAATTAGCTATGGTCAAGGTGTTTACATTCTAAAGGAGGGAAACAACACATGAATGAGGCTGGAAAGGAGACGAGGGGAAGCCAGAAGGACATGATGGTGTGGAGATAACTGAAGTGATGAGGAGTCCTGCTTTCAGGCTAGATAAGGTAAAAGCTCACCCATCAAAGCCCAGGAATGGTTCAAGGAGTGGTGTCCGAGGTTCTTGTAGGGAGGAGGTGCAAAGAATACAAGCTTTGACTGCTCCCAGGGAACAGTGAAAGGAAGCCCCTTCCAGCTTAGCTGCCAGTGCCCCCCACTAACCTGTGTTTTAAAGGTATTGGTCACTTTGGGAATCACAGGACCTCAGAGTTGGAGGGGGGATTCAGAGGAATTCTTGTTCAATTTGTGTCTCAGGTGAGAATCCTTTCTAGGATATCCAGACAAGGGGTTATCAAGCTTCAGCTTAAAAACAAGTCTTTGGAGTTGCTGTGGCCCTCAAAATTCAGCACCTTGTATCCCCAACCCCTAATCCCATCTTCTATAGGAAGCCTCTTAATTTTAGTGCCTTCCCTCTCCTAATTATTTCCTATTTTTCCTTTAAATAGCTTGTTTGTGTATATTTGTTTGCATATTATCTCCCTAGTGAGATTGTAAGCACTGTGAGGGGAAAGACTATCTATCCTTGTCTATTTTTGTATGCTCAGCACAGTTCTCAGCACATAGTAGGCACTTAATAAATGTCTATTGACTTCCTGACTGACCTCACACATCCAGTGATGAGTCTTTCCAAACTTAGCTTGACTGAGTCCTCAAATGAGAAAAATCACTCACTAGGACAATAATAAAAATCTTTCCAGCCTGGGAAGACCTACCAAAGCTCATGTTCTTACTGGAACAGCCTTAGAAAACTCAGGGACACCTTGACCCCACATCAAAGCATGGTGCTTTAGTGAAGGAGTCTACTATCCCATTTTGACACTGAGGGTCATTAAGTGATTTGCCTATAATCACACAACCAGGAAATGTCAAGGTTAAAACTCAGTTTTAGATCATGAGGTCATATATTTAGAACTGGAAAGGAAACTTAGAATTCATTGAGTCCAACCCACTCATTTTTCAGATGAGAAAACTGAGTCTTGTTAAGATTAAATGACTTTCCCAAGATTACGCAGATAGTAGGTATCTGAAGAAGGATTAAAAACCCAGGTCTTCTTGACCCCCAAGTACTATTTAAACTCTATCGTGCTGCCTCATTTTGTATTTCGCTGGGGTAGGAAGAAAATGACCTGAGCTCCCAGACTTAGTTCAGTGATTTGGTGCCCTGAGAACCAGTCAGGTCAGCTTTGAGAAGTTTGCTTCACCCTGGGTAGTTGTATGAACGCCTAAAGTTCATTTGGAGGGTGTGAAGCATCAGCTGGTCAGGAGTTTACAGATCTGTGAGATCTTTAAGCCCTCTTTCAAATATGGATCCCAAGGGGTCAATGTTCAAATACCTGGCAGGTCAAGCTGACCTATTTATGGATTCAGAGGATCATACAGAGATTGAGGAGGTCTAGAACAGCTGTGGACTAAAGATGGCAGAATATTAATACACTTTTGGAACAGTTCTTCTCTCCCTTTATCTGTTCCCCTCACTGCCAGAATAAAGGATGGTTTGGTTTATTCTCCCTAGATGGCAGTGTAATTGGCATCAAGTTAGTGGAAAGACAGAGAGACTGCCCTTAGCACCTGTGAAACAAGGCAATGCTGAGATCCCTCCATAGGGTGAGATAAGTTGGGGCCAAGTTGTCTCAGGAGTATCCCATTTCCATCAAGCTCCTGCTAATCTAGTCAGATCAAGACCAGAGGAGAGTTAGAGCTAGGCCATAGGGACCAAATGCTGTCTTCATTAATGTCAGAAAGTGGGGCCAGCAAACGTATTGACTGTCAAGTCTCAGTCCCCAAAAGACATGGCCATCAGCACAATATGATATGAGAGGTACCCAGGAAAGGCCCTTATTGTAAAATGTCTCCCCCATCTGCCTGAAATTCCACCATTAGTCACACCTTTGGCCACCTCTTGTGAAAAGTAACGCATTTATACCTATATCAGCTAATACCTTTGTGAGAATTAGTTGACAACTAAACTAAGAAGATCCGTTAATGAGATTCCAGTGGGACTGGAAGAGGTTATAATAGAGAAAAGACAAACTTTTCCTCTTTTATATCCTTGCTGTCAGGTAACACAGCTTGAAAACTGTACTTAGAATCAGAAAGTATCTGTCTCAGATCCATACTAGCTGTATGACCCTGGATAACTCTGTTATCTCTTATCCTCTTTCTTTATCTAGAAAATTGAGATAATAATATCAATTTACCTCAAAGGAATGTTGTGAAGGTCAAATGATATTATGCAAAGCATTTTTCAATCCTTAAGGCACTATAGAAATATTAGCCATTTTAAAAATGTGTCTTATAGTCAAGATGAAGCTCATAGGTATGAAATTCTGGCTTCTTTAGCTTGTGAGATCCTTGTGGGCAGAGACTGTCTTTTGCCTCTTTTTAGCCTCTTTTTTGCCTCTTTTTTGCCTCTTTTTACCACTTAGGACAGTTCTTAGCACATAGTAGGTGCTTAATAAATATGTATTGATGGATTGATTGATCATTCATTTCAGAAAATGGTGCCCCTAAGAATGCTGACACTCTAAGGCTGGTCCCACCAGGAGATAACCACCAGCATAGTATGAAGTAAGAAGTACCAGGGAAGACCCTAGGACTTTAAAAAAAAACCCACAACCTTCCCCTCCACCCCCACTGACCTTTGCCCAGCTTAAAATCCAACAATTAGAGATCCATGTCTTTGGGTCAGTGTCTTTGGTGGGGAGAAGAATCAGACAAAAAGAATTTATCCAGACTCCTTCAGATGATGTGCATTACAATAGCTCATATTTAAATAATGCTAAGTTTTACAAAGCATTTTCCTTGCCAAAACCAAGGGAGACAAGTTGTATTATGTTATTGGTCCACTGACAGATGGGAACACTGAGGCTCAGAGAGATTGTGACTTGTCCAGTGTCACACAAATAATAAGTATTGGAACTGAGAGTCAAACCTACATCCCTAGACTCCAAATTCAGCACTATTTCTGCTAAGCAGTTGGGAAAAAAATCACCCTTAGATATGGAGGGCCCTCCTCCCTACTCCTCACACATAGTAAGTACTATTTAATTGTGTTCAGGTGAACCCAAAGGCAACTGGTCTCTGTTTCTATAGAAGATAAGATGAAAGGGTAGAGACAATTAGGAGTCACAGTGGATAGAGTGTTGGCTTGGAGTTAGGAAGACTAGTTCAAATCGAGCATCAGATATTTGCTGCCTCAATTTCCCCATCTGCAAAATAGGAATAATGAGAGCATCAATTAGGTTTGATGTGAGAAAGAATCACATAATATTAAAAAAAGAAGGGGCCTCAGAGAAGATCTAGACCAAAGCGTATGTAAACAAAAAGATGCCCTCCCCAACATGGACATTCAGCCTTTACCTGGAGACCTCCATGGAGAATAATCCCAGTACCTTGCAAGAGATCTCATTGTACTTTTTCATTGCCCTGATTGATGTAAGGTTTTTTTCTAGGTGTGTAGCTGAAATCAATCTTTCTATAACTTCTACCCATTGTGTTAGTTTTCCCTTCAAAAGCCAAGTAGAACAATACCTCTTTCACGTGATATCCCTTCAAATATTCAACACAATTATCATATTGCCACCTAAGTATTCTCTTCTCCAGGCTAAATATCTCCAGTTCTTTCAAACAGTCCTTGTCTATTATTGTCTCCACTCCTTTCACCATTGTAGTCAATCTCCTTTGGACATCCAGAGAGGTAAAGGGACTCACCAGTGAGCAAGACTGCTTGATTCCCTTCAAAGGGCTGAAGGCTTTGCTAAGGGCTTGTGTTTGAGCCTGTTCTTTATTTTTTGTTGGGTTAAATGAAATCTTTCCTATGTCTTGTGAGTTAGCCTGAATGCTTGCAAAGAAACTAAAAGTCCATATCAACAAATGAAAAATATTGCCTAGGTGTAGCAGCAATCAAACTGGCATATCCAGGATGACTGCTGGCACAGGTTTTTAGATCTGCCTTACTAAGAAAGATAGCTGTTTAAGGGGTCAACAATCTTTTTTTTAATTACATTCATTAGTTCAGGGGAAAAATCAGCACCCTGATTTTCAGTGAAAATCCAAACAAAGAAAATAGAGAAAATACAAGCAGAGAACTATAGACCAACAGACAGGACTTCTCACTGATTGAGAAATTAGCACAGATCAACAGAAAGATCCATATACGTACATAGTTACCAGAAAGAGAAGCACCAACATCTGGATTTTTCAAAGCAGGGGGTAGGGGGCACTCCTTAATGCCTACAGAGAGTCTCATATGGTCAAATCAGAAGAATACTCTTCCAATAAGTGAGTCCCAAAGCAAAATGCTAATCTCAGGGTCTATATGGACCCTTTTTCAGAACCAGAGGGCATCACTACCTTCATAACTCAGTGCCTAATTAGAAATTAACAAAAGGTTCGAAAGCCTTCCTACAAACAAGCCTCCCCTAAGCCAGCTTCCCTTAAAGGGCTCCACATGAGGCCAATTAACAGGTGGGGAAGATCTTAAATTCCATTAACGTTACACTAGGTGACCTTTATCCGTTGTGTCAGGGGCTAGAGCCCAATTCGTGCACTGGTTACAACTTGAAATAAAGAAATCAGTAACATACCCATGCCCTCTCCTCCCTACCCATTGATCCTACTCTTAGCTACATGCCCCAATCACATCAAAGATAGGTCTCATATTCCCATATGCACCAAAATATTCATATCAACACAAGTGCTGCTATAGCAAAAAAACAGGAAATAAAGTAGATATTCATCTATTTTATTGTTCTTTAATCAATTTTTTTCAGCCATGTCAGATGCTACATGATCCCTTTTGGGATTTTTTTTTTTTGGCAGAGATACTGGAGTGGTTTGCCATTTCCTTCCCCAGCTCATTTTACAGATGAGGAAACTGAGGCAATGTAATGTAATGCCAAGCAAAGGCAACTTCTCAAGGTTCAAAATACCAGCATAGGTGCTCTCCATTTTATTCAGTGACCAACCAAGAACAGAGAAGAACAAAACATGACATCATTCAAAATACAGCATTTACTAAGTGTGATTAAATAATCTCCAAGTACTACCCCACCCCTAGACCTTACATTCATCCAATCAATTACAAAGTCCCTGTTCTAAATACTACTCCACCCCTAGGCTATACCTTCATTTAGTCCACCACAAAGCCCCTCTTCTCAAATGGAGATTAGTTTCCAAACATAAGTAGTACATTCATTTGTTCAACCATAGAACACAAAAAGGTCAAAAGTTCCCCACCCCTGGATCACAATTGAATCTACCCCAGAGTTACATCAAGTTTAAACACAGCACTTAATACCCAAATGGAGGTCTTTTCTTCATCTTGACACTAGGCAAGTTCTCAGCAATCTTAGTTCCTGGGGAGACAAAGCTTAGCAAGGCCACAAGATACATTGCCAGTCTCTTCATTAATTCATCCTCTGTCTGCAGAACAGTCCTAGAACCCCTGAAAACATTAGCAAAACCCTCTCCCAGGATTTCTGTAAACATACAACAAGAAAATCCTTCTTCAGGGCTTCTGAACAAACAGCAAGATTCCCAGACCCCTGCAACAACAGCACTGTCCTTCACCAGTGGACAGTATTCACTCTCT
>NW_027185798.1:44772102-44783015 GCF_028583685.1 Petaurus breviceps papuanus
CTGCAACAACAGCACTGTCCTTCACCAGTGGACAGTATTCACTCTCTGTCTGCAGGACAGTCTCAGGAGCTCTTAGCCAACAGCCAGGTTCCAGGGCTTCTTCAACAAAAGGACTGTCTTTCACCAGTGGACAAATCTGGCAAAACAGCATCAAAACAGACAGACAAAGTACCAGCAAAACAGCCATGTCTCCTCAGTCCTTGGCAGCTCAGGGGGCAGGTCTCAAAAGTCCAGGGCAATTCAAAGTGGCCCCCAGCAATTCTCTCAGTCTCTCTCTGCCTCCACAAGGTGCTGCTTCCAAAAAGTTCTTCTGCCTCTCTCTTGTGTCTCTCCAAATCTACGTCACCAGCTCCTCCCAGTTCAGGACTCTCTTTTCACATCAACAAGTCCATCCCACAGGTGTGATTAACAAGCTCTGGGTTTTAACACAATCAGTTTGAAAACCAAGCCAATACAGGGGAATCTTTAATTGCCATTACTATCATAGGCAAACAGGGAAAATGACTTGCTCACAACTAGTAAGTGTCTGAGGCCAGATTTGAACTCAGGTTTTCCTCACTTCAGGCCCACCACTCTATCCACTGTGCCACCTGTACCCATCTATTGGGGAATAGCTAAAGAAATTATATTTCATAAATGTAAAAGACTGTTACTGTGCTATAAGGTGCAATGAATATAAAGCATAAAGAGAAACATGGTAAGACATATTAACTAAGGCAAAATGAAGTAAGCAGAACAGGTTACAATAATAACCAAAATATAAATGGAAAGAATAGCAAAAAAACAACATTGAGTCTTATGAAGTTATAATCAGTCATTCAATAAATATTTATTAATAACCTATTATGTTCTAGGCTCTGTGCTATATACTCCAAAAGAGAGCTATGAGATTGAATTGGCAGAGGTCAGGGACTAGGGGACATGGAATGCTGTATGTTATATGGGTTTGGTTGATGTATTGGTTACAGCTGCTCAACTGATTTTGTTTTCTCTCTCATTCTTTGTTATAAGAAAAGCTATCTGGAAGGAGAGAGAGAGGATATATTGGAAATAAAGATGATGTAAAAATAAAAGATAATAATTTCTTTTTTAGAGAAATGCAGAAAGCAAGAGAAATAGTTGACTTTCAGAGAGAAGATGATGAGTTTGGTTTGGATGTGTTGAGTTTGAGCTACTGATAAGATACAGAAGTGATGATGAATGTCCAGTGGGTAGTTTTAAATTCAGGTCTGAAAATCAGGAGATAGGTCAAGATTGGAGATAAAAAAAATATGTGTTTCATCTGCATAAAAGTGATAGACGAGCTCACGAGAATGGGTGATATTGCCAGAAGAAAGGGTATAATAAAAAAGAGAAGTGCTCTAAGAACAGAACCTTGAGAAGTGCTGATCTTTAGGAGCCAGGGAAGGAGACAGAACAGGAGATGTCAGAAAAGTAGATTAACCAGTATAACACAGTGTTATAAAAGCCAGAGAGCAGAGTGTTTCAAGAACAGGTTGATCAACAATGTCAGATGCTAGAGACACATCAAGAAGGATGAGGACTGAGAAAATGCTGATCGAAATGGAGATAAGATCATAGATCATCGTTTTAAAGCTGGAAGGGCACTTAATTGCCATGTAGCTCAATCCCTTCATTTTACAGATGAGGAAACAGAGATTAAGTTGACTTGTCTCTGGTCACCCAGCTGGTAAATGTCAGGGACAGGATTTGAACCTAGGTCTCACTGATTCCAAGGCCAGCACTCTATCCACTATATCCCAGTGCCTTTCAGTTACCAGATGACTCATGACCTTCAAGAGGTCAGTTTCAATAGAGTGATAGGTACAAAAGCCAATAATTAAAGAATGGATAATGCAGAAATGATGGCATGTATTATAAACTGCTTTCAGATGCAATGAAAGGCAAAGAAAAAATATATTACATGGTCCTTGCTTACTGTTTACTTGGGAGACAAAATAATATATTTTTTTTAAAAGTTAAATAGCAACATACAAACTATGGCAGGATATGATCCATCTTAAGTGGTGAGTCATTTCAGTCATGTCCAACTCTGTGACACTATTTGGGGGTTTTCTTGGCAGATACTGGAGTGGTTTGCCATTTCCTTCTCCAGCTCATTTGACAGATGAGGAAACCGAGGCAAACAGGGTTAAGTGACTTGCCCAGGGTCACACAGCTAGTAAGTGTCTGAAGCCAGATTTGAACTCAGGTCTTCCTGACTCCAGGCCCAGCACTCTATCCACTGAGCAACCTAGCTGCTTCAGTAAATGAATAGGGAAGATCATTATAGGCAAGAGTGGTCAGGGAAGACTTCATCAGGGAGGTATGACTTACTTACACAAAGTCTTGAAGGGTAAATCAGATATCATTAGGTAGAAGGAATGAGGTAGGCATTGTAAGTGAAGAAAATGCAATGAGCCTAGGTATAAAGACAGGAATGAATATGGCTGTCATGATCCTCAGGGACAGTGATAATATTAATGGGATGAAATTCTGAAAAAATAATGACAGATGAGGTTAGATAAGTAAGATCACTCTTAGTTGACCATCAGGCCAGGAAAGAGAGTAAGAATGAGACACGGGCAAAGAGACATATACAGAGACAAGGAGAGTGATGCATTGAGTCCAGATCCTCCCTCAAAATGAGGAGTAACTAGCAAAGAACAGGAAATTGTGTGTTGCAGGCTTTTGTAGGGAAGGGGAGAAGAGGAGGCAGCTACCCCGGCAACATGAAGTTAAGCTGAGTGAAGCAAAGGCCAAAAGGATCGGGTTATCCAGGCTTTAGTACCACTTGAGATATCTGCTAGATATCTGACCTTGGTCAAATTATTTTCACATCTCTGGGCCTCAGTTTCCTCACTTGCAAAATGAGGTAGCTGGATGAGAGGATCACTAAGGTCCCATTGCAGCTCTGGTGTTTTGTGATTGCGAGAGCGCCACTGCAATGCCGTTAGATAGAACTGCTAAGTGTCAGGAAGCCCCCAAACACTCCTTTGGAGCACCCTTCCCAGAGCTACTTCAGAGCAGGAAGTGAGTGAGGTGGGTAGTGAGTCCCCTAAGAGCCCTTACCAAATGCAGATTTTCATTAAGAAGAGAGACTGGGAGCAGAGTGGGCACTGAGACTAGAAATATTTGTTTTTAATTGTTACTTCTCCCTGAGCTCAACACAGGGTGAAAGTAGAGGGTGGTGCTGTCCCTTGATGGCTCCCTTGAAGCAAAGAATACTTTTTTCATCACTTCTATGTTCTTCCTACCCAATACCAATTAGACTGTGAATCTCACTGTCTTCCAGTTAGGACAATAGGCTTGTTAATGCCTTCAATTCCTGCCCCCTTCCCAACCTCATTCTTTGTGTTCCAAGACTCCTATGGCCAATTGGAACATGGACAAGTGAACATTATACTGAAAGCCCTAAGCGATGGCTCCAAGCTTCATGCAAAGGCTTTAACTGGAACTTGCTCCCACCTATGTGGTCTCATGGAGAGCAGAGGAATCAAGCCCAAGTTCCAGGGGCTCACACACTGTACTCACCATAGGAAAGACTCAGCCTGACCTAGTACCCCATGCTTTTAGCCTGATCCCATCTTCAAGCCTGCTGTTTACTTCCTGCTTCTTTTACAACTTACTGAATTGATGTCAAGCTGTCATATCCACACATCTGCTCCTTATCTTGGTGAATACATGATTTTCAGAAAGGCAGGTGGGGAGGAGAGGAGGAAAAGCTAAAAAGTTGGAAAAGAGGGAAGGAAAGGGGGAAAAGAAGGGAAGGCAAGGAAGGGGAAGGAGAGGGAAGGGGAGAAGGAGCTTCAAAAAAAATTTGTGCTACAGTATCAGGGGTGAGGAGTAGGAATTTCATCCCCAGCACTAGCTAAATGATAATCTGGGCTTCCTATTAGAGATTGTCCAATCCAAACGAGACTTTTAAAATTATCTTGAGAAAGCATAGAAGTTCTAAACTAAACCTGAGTAGTATGTCTGTCATGAGAGGGACTGGTTCTGCGTGTGTGTGTATAAGTTGGTTAAAAAAAAAAAGAAAGAAAGGAGACTGTTTATAGTCATACCCTAGACTATAGGAAAATGGATTCAAAAAACAGCAACGTGTACAGAAAAGATAGGTATGATCTTAAAGCTTTGGAAATAGAAGACAGCTCAAGAGGGATGGGGAGCTAAGAAATGAAATTCTGGGTATACAATCATAAATAATCCCAGTGAGGAAGAAAAAGGGAAAGCAGCAACAAAAACCAGTGTAGCAAAGAGAGCTCTCCAAGGGACTGGGATTTTAAAAGGATGTGTACAAAAGATGGAGGGAGGACTTCATAACAAAGGATGAATACAAAAGACGAAGTAAGAAGGCTAAAGACTGGAATGGAATGAAACCTGTAGAAGTGATAAGTACAATATTTAGGGCCTTTTTAAAGCTATATTCAGAATTTTTAAAAAGATGAATAAGGAATAGCTAAGATATCACTTAGGGAAACTACTAAAGAATGAACATTTGACAAAGAAGGCAGAACCTTCTATAGGAGGCATCATGGTACAAGGGAAAGAAGACTGGACTTGGTGTTAGGACACCTGGGTTCTAGTCTTATCTCTACAGCCTGATATGGGACCTTGGGCAAATGCCTTAGCATCTTTGGGCCTCATTTTCTTCATCTTAAAATGTAACTAGGATTACCAGCCCTGCTTGCTTTATAGAGGTATGGTAAGATAATATATGGGAAAGTGCTTTGCAAACTATAATGTAAAAGACAGATGCAGGCTCAGCTGCTATCTTGCTTCTCTCTTCTCCATCAAGGAGAATGATCTTCAAGCTGGGAACGTTAGAAGGAATATCACTGAGAGGCAGTTAAAGGGGGGGAAGATTAGCAAGTACCTCATCACTCTGAATGAGCTCAAATCAGTGTCGGGCCTGGAGTCAGGAAAACCTGAGTTCCAGCCTTAGGCACTTTGTGTAACAGTAGGCAAGTCAATTAATCCTGTTTGCCTCAGTTTCCTCATCTATAAAATGAACTGGAGACGGAAATGGCAAGCCACTCCAGTATTTCTGCCAAGAAAACCTCAAAAGAAGTCATGAAGAATTGGATAGAACTGAAAAATGAGTAAACAAAGCAACCGAAAAAATGTGCAGTTGCAATTACAGAAACTTTCAGTAGACTTTAAGGCACCTTAGAGAGGAAAAGAGAGGTGCCAGAAGGCAAGCAAATTTTCAAAAGATGTATTTACCAAAAACTGTAGTTGATATTGATTCATATAAGAATTCTAGAATGGATTCAGTAAGCAATTAAAAAACAAAGAAGTGATGCAGAGGCTAGGTGGCACAGTGAACCTGGAGTCAGGAGGACCTGAGTTCAAATCCAGCCTCAGACACTTAACACAAAAACTAGCTGTGTGACCTTGGGCAAGTCACTTAACCTCAATTGCCCTCCAAAACGCAAAAAAAACAAGCAAACAAAAAAATAAAGAGGTGATCACTAGAAGTTAACGTGGGTTTACTGTGAATAAATTCTGATCAACTATCCTCACTGATTTTTGACTGATTTCATGAGCAATGGCCAAAGAATTCATCACCTAGTAACTAATCTACTGGTGATGAGTCTCACTATACTTAGCTAAGATGGTCCTCGAGACACACGCTCTATTGCTAGGCCCATAGACTATACTCAAATCCTTTCCAACATTGTCTAACCTATCAGAGCTGGAGCTTCACCAGCTTCAGCTTTGAGAATTCAGAGTCATCTCCACATCACAATGAGGAATTTAGAACAGGACTTTCATCTCCTAAAACAAAAACCCATTTTTAATACCAATATTCTTCTGGAGATGCAATATGGAATCATGAAATGCCATAGTCTTCTAAGAATCAAAACTGTGGGTTACCCAAAGGTAATAGACAGATGTCTGGTAGGTATAAATAAGCTACTATTTCTGACAATGAAACATTTAAAAAAAATCATCAGAGATGTGTGAAGGGAAAAGAAGGTAAGCCAATCATGTAATGAGAGCAAGGGATAACAGATGGAGAGACTGCATGCTATATTAGTACCCATGTAGTATCAAGAATCCTTGGGAAGGTCCTCAACATGGTGAGTAGACCTCCTATGGAAAATTAATAGAAAGAAATGGAGAAGAGTTAAACAAAATAGGATGGGATGCAGTTTATATGTGTGTATATACATTTACATTAGTATATGTATACATACATACAAACACACACACTGTTGTAGGGAGTACAGCATTGATGAGATCACAACTCCATTGAAATATTGCCTAGAGGGGCGGCCAGGTAGCACAGCAAGTAAGAGCACCGGCTCCAGTGTTGAGAAGACCTGGAGATCGAATCCCGGGCTCAAACACTTAGCACCCACCCAGAAACACCTGGCCGTGTAACCTTGAGCAAGTTACTTAACCCCAATTGCTTAGGGGCGGCCAGGTGGCTCGGTGAGTAAGAGCATCGGCTCCAGTGTTGGGATGACCTTGATCAAATCCGGGCTCAGATAGTCAGCACCACACCCAGAAATAACTGGCCGTGTAACCTTGAGCAAGTTACTTAACCCCAGTTGCTTTAAAAAAAAAAAAAAGAAATATTGTCTAGACTAGTAGATTAGGAGAAAGCCATAAACATAGTATATCTTGATTTCAGTAAGGCATTTGACAGAGACTCTCGTAGATAGCATGGTGAAATGTGGGCTGAATGTTAGTGCCATTAGGTGGATTCAAATCCAAAGGACATTGATTAATGGATTCTTCCCAACATGGAGTGAGATCTGTCACTGTATGCCATAGGGTTTCATACTTGGTCCTCTTCAACATTTTTATTAGCCACTTGGATGAAATTTTTGCAGGCACATTTATCAAATTTGCAGATGACACAAAACTAATCCATTCAATAACAGAATCAAGATTTAAAGGGATCTAACAGGCTATAATGATGGACCAAAACCAATAAAACTAAATTGAATGGACATAAGTATAAAACCCTGCACCTGGGTTCCAAAAATCAATGCCTCAGTTTAGGGGAGACTTGATAATCGTCCATGGGAAAAGGACCTAGGGGTGTTAGTGGGCTCAATATGAGCCACAGTATGGCCTGGTGGCATGACCCTAGGCTGCAATTAATGCAGAAGCACCATGGACAGCTGGAAGGAGGTTCATCATCTAACTATGCTGTGGAACAGTCAGAGCACATCTGGAGTACCTTGGATCCTTGGTGCCACATTTAAAAATGGTCATTGAATAAACTGAAGCATATGCAGAAGTCGGCAGCCAGAAGGCTGAAGTGTCTAGAAACCTAATCACATGATAAATCGTTAAGAAGCAAGGGCTATCTTGCCTGATGCAAGGAGACAAAAGAACCAAATAATCTTTCACTGGAAGGATGTCCAATGACTTACTCTTTGACCTGGGGCAAGTCACTGTCAACCTGTTTCCCCATCTGAAGAGGGGTGGGTAAGGAGTGACAAGGAAATTGGGGTTTGGGGTTGTGAAGAGAGCATTGGCCTGGGAATCTAAGAGACCTGTGTTCAAATCCGAGCTTTCCCCATTTGTCTTTTCTTCTCAGCTGAATATGGCACTGGGCTCTGAGGCCAGCTCTCAATGACTGAAGGCCCACAGGGAAAATCCCTTCATTTCCCTGAAGCTTCAGTTTCTTACCTCTATAGTTCAAACACTTGTCATTTCATCCCTGATTCCTTCCTCTAAACCAGTAATGATCTAGGCTTTTCTAGGCAGTGTTTAAGAGTTGCTGTGCCCTAAAACTTTGCCCCAGGCAATGAGCCTCTCCAGACTTAGCTGGTCTGGTCCTCAGAATATAGGCACATAGTCCATCACCAGGCCCATACTCAAAAGAATGAATGTCTCAGACTTTGCCCTCTGCAGGTGGCTCCTTCTCATCCCATGATGAGGCAGCAGAGGAGGCTTTCAGTCAGATCAGTCAATCAATAACATTCATTAAGCGCCAGCTATGTGCCAAGCACTGTGCTGAGGATACAAAAAGAGACAAAGGAAGTCCCTGCCTTCAAGGAGCTTACAGTCTAAGAGGGGAGATAAAACAAAAACAAATATATACCAAGCAAGCTAAATACAGGATTAACAGGAAATAATTAAAAGAGGTAAGGTCCTAGAATTAAGAGGGTCTGGGGAAGGATTCTTGTAGAAGAGGGGATTTTAGTTGGCACTTAAAAGAAACCAGGGAGGTCAGTAATTAGAGTAGAGGAGGGAGAGCATTCTAGGCATGTGGACAGCCAGGGGAAATGCCTGAAACTGAGAAATGGAATGTCTTGTTCCTGGAACAGCCAGGAGGCCAGTGTCACTGGGCCAAAGAGTACATGTTGGGGAATAAGCAAAAGAAGACTGGAAAAGTAGAGGGGGTTAGGTTATGAAGATTTTTAAATGCCAAACAGAGCACAGTCATTATAAATAGCTTGCATTTAGAACATGCCTTAAGGTTTGCAAAGCATTCTACATGGTATTTCTTTTGATTCTTACAACAGTGCTGGGAGATTGGTGCTATCTTGTCTCCATTTGACAGATGAGCAAACTGAAGTTGAGAATGGCTAAGGGACTTGCCTAGGGTCACACAGCTAGGAAATATTTGAGACAAGATCTGAACTCAGGTCTTCCTGATGAAATCCCAACACTTCATCCATTGCACTATTTCATCTATAAAATGGAAGTATAAATATGCATACTTCCAACTTCACAGAATTGTTATGGGAGAAAATGTTTTTCTAAACTTTAAAACACTTCATAAATGTGAGTTACCCCTAAAACTCAAAGATTCTGCCAACTATTTGACTTCATTAAGTGTAATAGGCAAGTGACATACTTATGGTACTCCACCCTTTGTCTAACTTCAGCTGGAGTACTGTGGACACCATGGTTTAAGAGGGATTTTAACGAGCCTGAGAACCTCCAGAAGAGGGCAACCAGATTGGTGAAGGGCTGTGTGTCCATGTCATATGAGGATGGAAGTTGGCATATTTACACTGGAGGAGAGAAGATTTAGGGGATAGATGATAGGTATCCTTGAGTATTTGAAGGATTGTCATTTAGAAGGATTAGCTTTGTTCTGTTTGGCCCCAGAGGCCATAACTAGGAACAATGGGTCAAAGTTGCAATAACTCAAATTTAGGCTTGATAGCTGCAGAAACTTCCTAAAGTTTAGAATTGTCCAAAAGTAGAATGGGTTGCCTAGAGGTCATGGGATGATTTTGAGAAGAAGTTGGACCACTACTGATTTGGTGTATGATAATGGGGATTTCTTTGGGCATGGTTTGAACTAGATTGCCCTGACATTCCTTCCAGTTCTAATATTGTATGATCATTTGACCGGAGGTCTCAAGGACTTCTCTGAAAAGGGAGATCCTTCTGCTCAAGGTTCATGCTTTCCAAGGAGCTGGAATAAGTTCAGCTTACCCCCCATGAAGCCCTTCCTGGTCCATATCCAACAGATGGCTTTGGAAGAGTGAAGCTGGGATAAGATAAGAGTTGAGCAGGTGGGAAATGGTGAACTTCCTTAACTTCGAAGTATTAACATTCCCCTCCATCACACTTCAGAATTAGTGAACATTTATGAGAAGACTGTTTGCTTCACTAGGAGGGAAACCTTAATGAGCTTTTTTCCTTGTTGATTTTAGGGCGGAGCTGTTTTGTTGGCAGTGTCATATCCCTAATCTGAATTCCTACACAGCTGCACATTTCTCCCACTAGATTTCTCTGAGGGATTGAGATGGATTGGAACTTTTATGCTAAAACTTTGGGTGGAATTAGGCATTCAGGGTGTTGTTGTTGTTCAGTCATTTTCAGTCATATCCAACTCTTCATGACCCCATTTGGAGTTTTCTTGGCAAAGATAATGAAGTGGTTTGCCATTCCCTTCTCCAGCTTATTTTTAGGTGAGGAAACTGAGGCAAACAGAGTGAAGTGACTTGCCCAGGGACAGGTGTCTGAGACCAGATTTGAACTTAGGAAGATGTATCTTCCTGTCTCCAGGTCCAGCAGCTATACACTGTACCACCTGGCATGCTGAAAGCAAACTTTAAGACCCACTGCCACCCCCAAAAAACTATGGTAGTGACACAAGTATACGTGGCTATGTTCCTAAGAATCCACATTTCTCTCTCTATGTGTATGTATTGTGTGAGAGTCAAATGTGTGTGTGAGGGATGAAGAAAGAGAGAAAGAAGGGAGGGAGACAGAAGAGGTTGAGGGTTCTTCCATGCTTCAGTAGATCTCTAAGATCAAAGTGAGTAGTCCTTCAATGGGTGCTGATCACCATCCATCCATGCCAACCTATCCTGTATGATTCTTGTCCTTGTGCATAGAATCATTATGTTGAGAGCTAGAAGGGACCTTGGGGATTATTTAATACAACCCCTGCATTTTATAGAGAAAGAAGGTGTTTCTCAGAAGACCCACTTAGTACTCTGGAATCTTTCCTCAAGATCTCTTTACCTTGCATGGGTACAGGGGATCACAGTGGCCATCCATTTGTTATCCATAGACAGCTCAACCTGGTTGTTAATTATCCCTTTTCTCCATCATGTCCATTAGGTCACTTATTGCATTTAGATAGTCATTGAATCAATCTCCTTGAACCTATCATGTAAATCTCTGCTGCCCTTTGGCACACCCTCAACCTTGACTCCTTAGAGACTGTGACCTTCTGATATCAACAACAATGTAACATCACAAGGACAATTCATTCTCATCCCTCAATTGATCTGCCATCTTATCATCCCCTTATACAGGACACAACTCAACCATGCCTTCTCATCCCTGATGACTCTTGTCCTTTCTTAATTCAGTCCCCCCAGCATTTTGGGGTGGGTCAGGGGAAGGAGACAGATGGAAGGAAGGAAAATGGGAAGGAAGGAAGGAAGGAAGGAAGGAAGGAAGGAAGGAAGGAAGGA
>NW_027185798.1:44783025-44783136 GCF_028583685.1 Petaurus breviceps papuanus
GGAAGGAAGGAAGGAAGGAAGGAAGGAAGGAAGGAAGGAAGGAAGGAAGGAAGGAAGGAAGGAGGGAAGGAGGGAAGAAGGGAGGAAGGAAGGGAGGAAGGAAGGAAGGAA
>NW_027185798.1:44783236-44805437 GCF_028583685.1 Petaurus breviceps papuanus
GAGGGAGGGAGGGAGGGAGGGAGGAAGGAAGGAAGGAAGGAAGGAAGGAAGGAAGGAAGGAAGGAAGGAAGGAAGGAAGGAAGGAAGGAAGGAAGGAAGGAAAGAAGGAAGGAGGGAGGGAGGGAGGAAGAAAGGAAGGAGGGAAGGAAGCACTTATTAAGTACCTCCTATGTTCCAGGCGCTATGCTAAGCACTTTGCAAATGTTATCTCATTTGATTCTCCAAATGGCTCTGGTAGATGAATGCTGTCATTCTCCCCATGTTACAGTTGAAACAACTGAGTCAGTTAAGTGACTTACCTGGGGCACTAGTGAGTGTCTGGGGCGGGGTTTTCACTTGGATCTCCCTGAGCCCAGGCCCAGCCTCCTTCACACGGCACTGCCTAGCTGCTTGTCTACCTTCTCCCAGATCCCTTGATGTCACATGGACACCAGCGGATCGTGTCCAGATTGCTGATCAGTTATGTCTCATCCTCACTTCTTGAGCAAACAGCCTACTTTTCCAGCCCTACATCTCTCTAGCAATATCTTTTCTGCTGCTTCTCCTACACAGGTTCTCCACTAGTAACAGGCCGTAGCGCACTCGTGCCTGCCATGCATCCCTCCTTTGCCCTTTGGGTGCCTGGACCCATTTATCTCTTTAAAGGACGTGGTCTTCCGTCTTGCCAGCTATATAGCATTACCAGAATATTTATGTTTAAAAGGTGGGCTTTTGTTTCAGGGATAAGGTTGGAGTCATTAAAACACTGAACAATTTCCCAGATACAAACCTGCCTGCATCCCTCACCCTATTCAATTCCATGCCCAGATTATTGTCCATCCGCAGCGTCTAGACAAGATATTTATGGTGATAGACCAGATAAGTGGCTGTTGGTCCAATTCCACATTATAGTCTGGATAATTGCTATTCTTTGGCCACCCTCCTCCATTTGAACTAAGTCAAAAAGGTGCCTACTGTGTGCCAGCATTGTACTAAGTACTGAGGCTACAAAGAAAAAAAATTATAATCCCTGCACTCAAGGAAATCATATTCTTTTTTTTTTTAAGCAATCAAGGTTAAGTAACTTGCTCAAGGTTACACGGCCACTTATTTCTGGGTGTGGTACTGAGTGTCCAAGCCCGGGATTCGATCTCCAGGTCATCCTGACACTGGAGCCGGTGCTCTTACTTGCTGTGCTACCTGGCCGCCGCAAGGAAATCATATTCTAATGGAGGATTATTTTTCCCTCTGGAAAACCTCCACAGCAGTGGCAAATACCCCTGGCAACCATATGTTTTCCTGTTTTATGCTTTGCTTGATATTAATAATCAGAGTATCATCAAACAAAGTGATCTCCTTTGTGTCTTTCAAAGAACCTTATAGTGATTTTGACATATGCATAAAAGACAGGCCCCTTTAAGACACCCTTTTGCTCTATTGAATAAAATTGTTTTTTAATTGTCAACAAACAATAAACACAGCAGGGTCTGGTGTTTTCTGTACCCTTCAGTCAGTTGCATAATTGTCAATGTGTGCCCTACTACAGAATGTTGTTGGCAAAAGCCTGCTTGTTTCCATCTCATATTTTCCTCAAGAATGCCCTTGATATGTGAGTAGATATAGTGTTATCATAAAGATTTTATAGAGATAGGGAAATAGGAGTTTGGTGGTTGGTTATTTTCTCATTTGCCTTTTTTTTAGTAGTAATAATATCCATGATTTTCTTTCCCAAGATTTTGGTCTCTTCCCCTCTACACATGTCGAGAATCAATCCCTGAGAAAACATTTTTGTTGAACAAACAAATAAGTTGGTGTACTATAGAGCATCTGGGGATCTTTAAAGACACTCTGCAATTTTCTAAATGCAATCTAGCCTGCCTATGTGAAAGGTTAAATATATTAATACTAATATTAATATTTAAAATAATACTTTCATCTATGAGGCAAGTTCGAGGGGAAGGTCATGTGGTCAGGGAAAGGATGACTGAACTGGACCTGGGTTCAAGTCTTGCCTCTTTGTCATTGTGTGACCTTAAGCCAGTCATTTAATCTCTCTTGGCCTAGATTTCCTTATCAGTAAAATGAGGAGGTTGGACTAGATGGCCTTGAAGAGCTCTTCCAGTTCCAGCTCAATGATGTCATCATCTTCATTTTACATATGAGGAAAACCAGGTGAGGGAGAGGGAAAAAGTCAGGATGACTCCAAAGTTGATCATCTAGAAAGATGATGATGCCCTCCAAAGAAAGAAGGAAGTTAAGAGGAGGAGACAGTAGGAGGGGGTGCCATGGGCATGGAGGGATAGGGTAGAAGACAATGAACTTGGTTGTGGATATGTTAACTTGGGGGCAGCTAGGTGGCACAGTGAACAGAGCACCGGCCCTGGAGTCAGGAGGACCTGAGTTCAAATCTAGCCTTGGACACTTACTAGGTGTGTGACCTTGGGCAAGTCACTTAAACCCAACTGCCCTGCCTCCCTCCCCCCCCCCAAAAAAAAGAAAAAAATGAATATATTAACTTGGAGATGCCAACAGGACATCCAGTTAGAAATGTCCGATAAGCTGTTGGTGATTCAGAAATGGGGCTCAGGAGGGAAACGAGGACTGGAGAAACAGATTTGAGAGGCATCTGCATTAAGATGAGAATTAAGCCTATGGGAGATGATGAACTGTAGACAGAGGAAAGACGAGGGTCCAAGGGACAGCCCTGGGGGATAGCCATAATTAGTAGCATGGATTATGGTTGAGAAAGGAAGACAAATAAGGCAGCCACACCAGCTGGAGAAGACCAAGAAGGCCTTTTTGCCTGACTCCCCTTTGCCTGTCTCATATTCTGTCTTGGATCATGTATATCTGTATCCATGTTGTACCACACTCCCTCACTCAGTTACATTGTAAGCTACTTCATTGCAGGGATAGTGTCATTTTTGCATTGCTATGTCTCCAGTGCCTAAAACAGAATCTTACACGTGACAGATGCTTGTTAAAGTGTGGCGCAGCAAAGGGACGCCGGGCTGAGACTCTGGGACCCCTTAGACGCTAACTAGCCGAGTGACTTTAGTTAAGTCACTTGGATTCAGCCTCATTTTCTTACATGGTGCAAAGGATAGAGTGCTGGACCTAGAGTTAGGAAGAACCAAGTTCAAATTCAGCCTCAGACACTTACTAGCTGTGTGACCCTGGGCAAGTCACTTAACCTTCGTCTGCCTAAGTTTCCTCATTTGTAAAAATGAGGATAATACTAGTACCTACCTACCAGGGTCATTGTGAGAATCAAATGAGACAATTGTAAAGTCCTTAACACAGTTCTAGGCATGTAGTAAAAGCTACATAAATATTAGTCAAATATTAGTTGTTGTTACTATTAAAATCGGGCTAATAATATCAACCTACTTCCCAAGGTCATTGTGACCATCAAAGTGAGATAATATTTGGAAAATACTTAGCACGGTGCCTGGCACATAATTAGAGCTATATAAACATTAGCTATCATTATTTTGTTATTATTAATAAAATAAGATTAATAATAATAATACCGCCTTCCTGAAGTTGTTGTGAGGATCAGATGAGATTTTGTAAAGTTCTTAGCCTGTGCCTGGTACATCGTAAGAGCCATATAAATATGAGCTATTGTTATTGTTTGTAATTATTACAATGGGGCTAATACTACCAGGCACTTAATAAATGCTTAATTCCTTATTTCCTCTATAAAAGAGCACAATAATACTTCTCTCACAGAGCTATTGTAAAGCTCAAATGAGATAATATATGTAAAATACTTTGCAAACTTTAAATCACTATGTAAATGTTAACTATTATTATCATCAAATGTTTGTTGAATTGAACTAATAATGGGGCAATGGAAAAAAAACATTGGCTCTGGAGTTAAAGGATATAGGTTCAAATCCTGCCTCCGACACTTACCACCTGTGTGACATTGGACAAGTCAACCTCCCTGGACTTCTGTTTCCTCATCTGTACAATAAAGGGGTTAGTTTAGATGACCTCAGAGGTCACTTCTAGCTTTAGACCTTTGATTCTCTATCATACATTTATAGAACATTTTAGAATTTACAAAACACTTTCTATACACACAGCCTGTGAGCTAAGGTAAGTCTTATTACTGCCTTTTTGTGAATCAAGGAATCTGAATCTCAGAAAACTTAAGTGACTGACCCATGGTAACATAGCTAGGAAACATCAGTTCTAGGACCTTCTAACTCAGATTCTACCAGTCTCCCCACTACATAGAAGCTGCCCCATGTCTATAGGATAGCACATGCTCAGTGCCAAGCAAGTGGTACCAATGTTCAGGATTGTCTGAGTTCAGAACAGGCAGAGATCATCAAGAGCCAAAACAATCAGAGAAGGATTTAGGGAGTTGGTGGGACTGGAGTTGAATCTTAAAAGATGAGTGGGATTTAGGTAGGCAGAGAAGAGGAAGACAAGCATTCTAGGTAAGGAATTGAAGAGTGAGCAGAGACATCAATGAATAAAGGATTTGTTCTCTGAGGACAGTGAATAGCTCAGACTGGTTGAAACAGATGATTCATTTGGGAGAGTCATGGGACCTAAGGTTGGAAGCATAGCAGTTGTATGCTGAATGAATTGAGAGAGAGGTTGGAGGGGGAACACCAATTAGGAGGCTATTAAAATGTTCAGATGTGAAGAGATAAAGCCTGAATTAGTATGGGGGGGAGGAGAATAAGATATAAAAGACAGGATTATTATGGAAGTGTCATTGGCAGCATCATAGAATCACAGTCTTGGGAGTAGGGTGAAGGGAATTAAGCATATATATAGCTCCTACTATATGTCAGATGCTTTACAAATATTATTTCAGTTGATCCTCACAACAACCCTGGGAGGTAGGTGCTATAATTATCCCCATTTTACACTTAAGGAAACTAAGGCAAACAGAGGTTAAGTGACTTGACCAGGATCACACAGCTGGTAAGCATCTGAAGCCAAATTTGAAATCAGGTCTTGGCTCCAGACCCAGTGCTCTGTCCACTGTACCACCAGCTGCTTCTACCTTTGGAGATGGAAGGAACCCTCAAAGGATGTTTAATCTACTCCTTTGTTTAAGAGACATAGGCAAGTGAGACCCAGAGAAATTAAGGGACTTGACCAAAGCCACACCAGTAATAAGTGGCAAAGGTGGAATTGAAATCCAGGTCCTCTATCTCTATCCCATTATCACACTTACCACTTGCACCACGTTTCCTAAATAATATAAGTTGAAATGTACAAGGGATTGAGTCCTTGGCACTGGTGTTAGTACCATGTTCTAATTAGCTTGCTGACAGGCCTTGAGCCACAGATTTGGCCACTGATTAAATGGAAGCTGAGTAGGGAGGGGAGATAATAGAAAGGAAAGAATCCAAGATAACTACCAGGTTTGAAGCCTGGATAAGTGGGAGAATGATAGTGCCCTTAATGGAAGGAGGGGAAGTAGGAACCCAGAGTAATGAGTCCATTAGAGCACGGCTCACTGTTACCCAACTCCTCTCTAACCCATCATCTCATGTTTCCTAAAACATCCCCAAATAAACACAGTAAAACTCTGATGCAGTACTATTAGCCTGTAACACAGATATTAGCCCTGCCTCTCCAGCATCACCATTATAAAGGGGTCCCCTGAGTTGAGCATTATTTTGCTATGGCTCCTTCCCCCTCAGCCCTTGAACCCAAGTCAGGATATCTCCCTCCTGCTAATATTGAACTCTTAGACATTTTAGATTTCTACATGTTGAATGCCTAGTTGAAAGTCTAGCTGCTTCAGTATAACGATATTTTTTGAAGGCATAGACTGTTTCATTTTTTGGTTTTGTTTCAATAGCATGTAAAATAGTGCTTGGCATATACTAGGTGTCCAATAAATGTTTGTGGGTTGTTTGCATGTCATTGAGGAAGAAAGGACTAGGTTGAGTCAGTGACACAGGATAAAGGGAAGAAAGAAAGGAAAGTTTTTGCTACATGCTAGATCAAAACCCTTCCCAGTATACATGATCATTTGCCTAGGGAGAAGAATGACCTCTCTGCCTCCTGTCACAGTCCCACACAACCCCAGTGTTCACCTGGCTGAAGTATAAAGTGATCTCTGCCCCTATTACCTCTGTACCTCCATCTTCTTCCTCTTCCTCCACACACACACACACACACACACACACACACACACCCCAAATTCTAATCCTTCCCTGGACTCTGGTCTCAGCCTCTTAATCCCCAATCCTTTATATGAACAATTTGTGTGATGGCCATAATTTCCCACATGGAAAGAAGGGAAAAGAGGAGACTCACCCCCAACTAGAAAGCTTTCATTTTCTCCCTTTTCTTGAGATAATCTATGAGTGACACACAGCCGGAGCATAAAGACCTGGGCTGCAGTCCAGCTTCTTACACCTGGGAAGGTGGTCTGCTTCTTCCCTTATCCCAGTTCCCTGTGTAAGGTGTCTAAGACCCATCTGCCTGGCCTGGAAAGGGAGCCTCTGAGAGACCAGCAAAAGGTGAAACAAGACTCGAATAGAAGAAATAAAGCCTTCAGTTCCCAGCCCCCTTGTTGCCATGGTTCCTTCCCTGACCCTTCATATATTTTTTAAAAATATTTAATTTCCTAGAGGGGAAATTAAATTGGATAATACCATTAATTTGAGAGAACACTGCCTAATAGAGCAGGCACCAGAATTGCTGACTTCTGATTCATCCTGGGGCCTAGGAGATGACCTGGGGAGCATCCTGTGAACCCACAGTGCCCCCAGCTGCCTTTGCCCAAGTAACTGCCTTCTCTCTACTGACACTCCAGGGCTAAGTTGGAGAAGGGGATTCATGTTCAAAATAGAACAGCTCTATAAGGCCCTTCACTTTTATACTTTTCAAAATGTAGGGAAGAAGAACCAGCCTGAATCCCTGGAAGCTGACTAGTAATCTAGTGATGGAAGGATTTGCCTTGTCATCTGGAAACCTATCAGCTCCCTGCCTTGGCCATTCCAGAGGCTCCCCACCTAGGAAAGAACCCTTCTCAAACAAGAATCTCTGACCTGAAAGTAGAAGTGACACAGTTTGATATGAGAGCTGGATTTAGAGTCAGGTAGCCTGGGTTCAAATCCTGGCTTTGCTTTTTATTAATAGAATAACCACAAACTTCCCTATGGCTTTAAGGCTCATATGGCTCCTCTTTGAAAATTCATACCTCTCCTTTCTCCCTGTAAATGAAGAATTAAGTTTTCCTACAATCCCACAACTTATGATGAAGCTCCCTAATCAACTTGAGAGATTTTATAGGTCATTGGATGAAAGCAACTGATACCACATTGACTAAATCAACCATGGGTTAATGGACCCCTTGGGCCCATATTAAATTTTTTTTAATCCTGAAAAGTTCCCAACTGGGAATATTGTATCAAGGGGATTACCTTCCCCCAACCCCATCCCCATTCCCCATTGTCAAGGAAGCTACTAAACCAGTAGAAAAGTGCCTTACCTCCTTTACATTCCAGTCAGCCATGATAAAAAGTTTTCTGGGGCCCTGCCACATAAGGAACCCTGCCCCATACTTCCCTCCTTCAGGATGTCTTCCCCAATCATCTCATCTGAACCTGATCCTTCCTTCACTCTGACTCCTCTTCACTCACATTCATTCACATAGCATCAATTTTGACTTGGTCCTAGATTTCTTTCTACAGGTACCCTTTTTTGTAGATTCCATCTTCCTCATCAGACAGTAAACACCCTAAAATCAAGGGCCACATATATCCCTTTTCTTTCCTCTCTAAGCCCAAGTATACACACAGAGGGTTCTTTGCATATTGCAACTGACCGATTTTTCCAGTTCTTTTAAAAGGCCAGCAAAAATGATCTTCTCCAAGGCTTTAGCCCTAGATAATATCAGCTTCTACCTGGGACCAGACTCAGAGGTGTATTGGATGTCACCTCAGATGCTTAACATATGATTGTATGTATCTGGACAGGTCATAACCTCTACAAACATCAGTTTCCTCATCTGTAAAAATGGAGATAATAATAACACCTAGTTAACAGGGTTGTTCTGAGGATCAAACTAGATAATATATGTAAGGCAAGCTGCAAATCTTAAAGTGCTATAGAAATATTAACTGTTATTTTTATCTTATTTTAATTACCAATTTATGCCAGCTTTACTACCCTCTGGATAATTGAAATCTGGCTGTACCAGCAATAAATAACCTTTATGATCATCATCTGTGGATATCATTTGTATACAAACAAGAAGAATCTTTCAGCATCACAGTGCAGGGGACAAATTTAGAGTCAAAGGACCTGGCTTGTAATCCTAGGTTTGCTACTCACTACCTGTGTGAATGTGGGCAAGGGAAAGAAAGGGAACACGCGATTATTAAGCACCTATTATGTACCAAGCACTGTTCTTTAAAAAAAAACTTTACAATATCTCATTTGATCCTTATAACCACCCTGGGAGATAGATAGTATTATTATCCTCGTTTTACAGTCAAGGAAACTGAGGCAGACAGATTTTTTTTAAGTGGTCTGCCCAGGATCACACAGTTAGTGTCTGAGGCTTGATTTGAATTTAGGTCTTCCTACTTCCAAGCCCAGTAATCTATGCACTGCACCACCTGGCTACCTAGGTCATTTAATTCTCTGGCTCTTCGTTTCTTCATCTGTTGAATGAGTAGGTTAGACTAGATGATTTTCTAAGGTCCCTTTCTCCCCTGAATCTATGATACTTAGATCCTATGATTCCTCCACCCCTGCCCCTATGAAGTGATTTCTGTGCTGGGCCATGAAAATAACTAGGCTAGGTATGAAGAGACAAAAGAAAACCTTTGATCTTGAGTTCCAAAGGCCACAAGCTTTCCGAGGAAAATGCTAACATTACTCATCCCATTCCAAATGAGTAATGCCCCTCTAGCGAAAGTTTAAAATAGGGTCTGCAGTCATGCCTCAGTGAAGCCAGTGAGTTATTTAAATAATTGTGCAGTGAGATTCTATAGCCAAATCTCAGGTTTTGAATGTTCAGGACAGAGGAGGGGTAGAGATCCCCCAACCATTCATTAATCCAAAGTGACTTCTACTTGGCTCTGAAATCCAGAGAGTGGCCTACTTGGAAACATATAAATATACTAATTCACATACTCACATGAGGGCACTCACCCATCTATTCCTATGCTTTCCCCAAAATCTCAATCATATGACCAGTTCAGATCAGAGGGGGGGAAAGACAATCCACTCACAGATCACCTAGAGTTAAGCATATTTAGACAACACAGAATGAAAGTCAATAGTGATAAGAGTAATCCTTTATTTATGTCATATTTATTTCAAATGCTTTAACATCCTCACAACTGTCCTTTGAGATAAGTGGGAATGCCATTTTAGCCCCATCTTACAGATAAGGAAATTGAGGCAGAGAACATTCTAGTGGCTTACCTAAGGTCATATTGAAAATTGTGAAAGATCTAACTAAAATCCATATGATATATGAGACATTGGACAATCACATGATTCATCGTGACCAAATGAACTAAGAATCTAAAGATAGGTCACAGTCTTCCTTGGAGGTATGGGTTCAAATGACACTTCTGAAAATTTATATTTGAGAGAGGTAGAGTAGAATAGTACTTGGGGCACAGAACTGGAAGTCAGGGAGCCTTAGGTTTAAATCTTACCTCAGATACCTACTGGGTAAATGAGTTAATCTCCCTATGCCTCAGTTCCCTCATCTGTAAAATGAAGGCATTGATCCTTATGGCCTCTAAGGTCACTTCTTATTCTAAATCTATAAATTCTATGACCCTCTCTTCTCCCTAGTATTTTTATCCAGGTGAAATCTGATCAGACTGAAAACCCAGGGATCTTGTGATGGGATGAAAGGTAAAGTAGAAGGAAACACCAGGAAAAGCAGCTATAGATAAGAAATGTCATAAAAGAGCAATGTGATACCCTTTACCAGGAGAAGGTGGGGGACATATTACATACTAAAGTTTCTTCCTGCTTAGCTGGCTAGTTCATAAATGTCCCTTATTCTTCATCCTTAAAGTTACCTCCCACCCCAAAATAGAGTGTCCTAATTGCTTTACTCCTGGTCCAGTCCAATTCTCTTTTCCATGTACAAACTACCCAGAAGGAAATGTGTAGGAAGGAGTGGCATTTATTTATTCATTCATTTATTTTTGAAGCTCCTCTTGATGGAGGTCTGTCCCTTTATATTGTATACCATGTAAACTCTTTACTTTATTCTGGCTTCTAACCCCTCTAGAAAGAAATGCCTCAGACAGGAAGTCAGCCTTCAGAGCTGAATCCCAGACTACCTTAGATAAGATGTTCCTACTCTCTAACACACTTCCACCCCAGATCTGCTAAGGCAGCCACAAAGATGAAGGGGTCCCTGCCTGGCCTCAGAGACAGGAGGGGGCCCAACCCTCACAGAGACCAAAGCATCATCTGATTATAGATCTTGAGCCAGAAGGAGTCTCAAAGGCAACCGTGTCCAACCTCTTCTTTTTAGAGATGAGGAAACAGAAGCCCAGAAAGGTTGTGACTTGCCCAAAGTCACACAGAGAATAAATAGCAGAGGCAAGATTTTAAGCCAGCAATCTTCTCATTGAAACATTATAGTACATTCCTTAGGTCTAGTCCCCTTCATACCACCAGGTGTTTGGGGACCTCTCTCTCCCACCCACAGGTAGTTCTTCTCTGGCTACCCAGGGTGGAATCTCCAAATGTACTTGAGAAACAAATATTGCCTCCTGAAGTAGAATCATCTGGGGAAAGGGAGACCCAAAATGGATATGAGATTACCCACTTCTAGTTGAAGGCTGGGCTACAATGAAAGCTCAGAAATGGGGGTGTTGGAAAGGGGGATTTCTGTTGTAATGTCTCAGTCACTTTTCTTCCTCCACTGCTGTGTGAGGTACTATTTGTCAGCCAGCAGGGTGACCAAGAATTTATCACCCTTCAATCTCAGTAATATCCTGTCTACACTGAGGTCATGTTGGGGGCAGAAAACAGCTTCCCTACCCAAATTTCCGGTGCTGCCCTAGGGAGCCCAAGCCCTCTGGGTATCATTCTTTTAGCATCATTGCTGCCTCCGTGGAAGCCTTTCAGAGCAGTTTGTGTATCGAGTTCTCTCCATCCATGAATTTTCCTAGGGCATTTTCCCTGTATTTCTTACAGAATCTGATAGTTGAAAGGGTTCTCAGAGGACAGCAAGTTTAGCAGGTGTCAAAGAGGAATCTTCTTCATTACGTCCCGATTAAGTGAATATCCAGGCTCTGTTTGAAGACTTCCAGGGACAGAGAACTCATTTCCTATTGAGGAAGCCCATTGTTTGATCTTTGGAATAGATGTGATGGTGTAGGGAACCATTCCAAAGGAACCTTCAGTCAGTCAGCCAGTCAATTAACATTTATCATGCACTTACTACATACTAGACATTATGCTAAGCACTGAGGATACAAAGAGGCAAAAGATCATCCCTGTCATCACTCAGTGAACTATATTGGCTCCCTCTCACTATCAGGATCAAATGTAAAATGTTCTGTTTGGTGTTTAAAGAAAGATCCTACCCTCAAGGATCTCACAATCTTATCGGGGGGGGAGAAGACAGGGACAGCAAGCTATATACAGGATAATCAGGAAATAATTAAAAGAGGAAAGACAATAGAATTAAGAGGAGTTGGGAGAAGCTTCCCTTGGAAGATGGGACTTTGATTGAGACTTAAAGAAAGTCAGGAAAGTCAGTGGGAGTAGATGGAGAAGGAGAGCATTTCAGGCACAGGGACCAGCCAAAGAAAATGCCCAGAGCTGAGAGATGATGGAGTGTCTTGTTCCTGGAACAGCCAGGAAGCCAATGTCACTGGCTTGAAGAGTACATGAAGGTAGGGAACAGGGAAGGGGATGGTGCACAATGTAAAAAGACTGGAAACAGGGGACTAGATTATAAAGGGCTTTTTGGGGGGGGAAGGGCAATTGGGGTTAAGCGACATGCGACTAGTAAGTGTCAAGTGTCTAAGGCCAGATTTGAACTCAGGTCCTCCTGACTCCAGGGCCAGTGCTCTAAGGGCTTTCTCTTTTTTTTTTTAAAGCAATCGGTGTTAAGTAAGTTGCTCAAGGTTACACGGCCAGTTATTTCTGGGTGTGGTGCTGAGTATCTGAGCCCGGATTTGATCCAGGTCATCCCGACACTGGAGCTGGTGCTCTTACTCGCTGAGCCACCTGGCTGTCCCTAAGCAATTGGGGTTAAGTAACTTGCTCAAGGTTACACGGCCAGGTGTTTCTGGGTGGGTGCTAAGTGTCTGAGCCCGGGATTCAATCTCCAGGTCTTCTCAACGCTGGAGCCGATGCTCTTAAAGGGCTTTCTTTAAACACCAAACAGAACATTTTACATTTGATCCTGATAGTGAGAGGGAGCCAATTAAGTTCATTGAGTGATGACAGGGATTGAGCCTGTGCTTTAGGAAAAGCGTTTTTAAACAGGGGATGGATTGGATTGGGGAGGGACTTGAGGCAGGCAAACCAACCAGGAGGCTATTGCAATGGTGATGATGGCCTGTACCAGAGTGGTAACTGTGTCAGAGGAGAGAAAGGGGCATATTCGAGAGATGCCACAAAGGTGAAATCCACAGCCATTGGCAAGAGATTGGATATGGGCTGGTGAGAGACAGTGAGAAGTTGAGGATGACACCTAGCTTGTGAACCTGAGGAACTGAAGGATGCTATTGCCCTCTATATTAATAGGGAATTTGGGGGAAAGGGAATTTTCAATGGGAGATATAATGAGTTTGGTTTTGGGACACATAGAGTTTAAGATATCCACTGGACATCGGCTTCAAGGTATCTGAAAGACAGTTGGAAATGGAAGATTGGAGATCAGCAGAGAGGCTAGGGTAGGAGACATAAATTAGAGAATTGTGAGCATGGAAATAGTAATTAAATCCTGGAAGTACATGAGATTACCAAGTGCAGCATCACTTCACAAATCCATCACAAAAGAAGACACTCCCTCTCAGCAGGCCCCTCACACTTTACTGTCTTATCCATAATCAGCTCCTTCTTCCCAACTCCATACCTCAAACTCCTCTACCACTCTCTCCTTTATTCAAGTCTCTGGTGAAGACATGGTCTTTCTCCTTGCCAAGACGTGGTCCTCCATGGATGCCCTCTATCTCATCCCCTCACTGAAGCAACTCACCTCTTCAATCATCCCCTATTTGTCACTTTCAATATGTCATGCCCTACTACCTACACACATGGCCCAGGGCACCCCCATTCTTTAAAAAAATGTTTAGCCTCCTATCTACCAAGACTATCATATTATTTCTTTCCTCCCTTTCGATGCAAAACTCTTAGAAGAAATAAAATCTACACTTTTTGCTTCTACTTCTTCACCTCCCACTCACTTTTCAACCTTTTGAAAAATGGTTTTGGATTCTACAACTTAACTAAAACTACTCTCTTCAAGTCTACCAATTACCTCATATAGTTTTGGTCACTGCCTAACCTTTCTGCATTTTTTGGCATTGGTAACCATCCCCTCCTTCTGAACACTTCCCCCTTTCTTGACTTTCATAACACTACTTTCTTCCTGCTCTCCTCCTTCTCCTTCCCCTTCTCCTTCTCTCTTTCTCTCTCCCTGTCTCTCTCTCTCCCTCTCTCTCTGTCCATCTCATTCTCCTGGGCTTAGTCATCATCCATGTTTCATGCATCAAACATAAATGTCCCTTGAGATTTTGTCCTGGTCCCTCTTTTCTTCTTATTCTCTACTCACTTTTTAATGATCTCGCCAGTTCCTTTGGGTTTAGTTTTCTCTATATGCATATGTGTGTATATACATATACATATATATGTGTATATATAAGAGAGAGAGATCCCTACCTCTCTCCTGATCTCTATTTCCATATAACCAAATGCTTACATGTCCCATCAGCATCTCAAACTCAACATGCCCAAAAGAGAATTCGTTATTTACCTCCCCACACCAAAAACATCTCTCCAAATTCTCATATTTCAGTTGAAGACATCACCATCCTTCCAGTTTTGAAATCTTGGAGTCATATTTCTCTCTCTCCCTCATTCCCCATAATCAAATCAGTTGCTAAGTCTTATCAGTTCTGCTTCAGCATTATCTCTCATATCCATCCTTTTCTCTGGCCTCTACCCAGACCATTCTCACTTCTTATCTGGATTTTTGTTTCCAGTTTCCAATAATCTGCACTCTCCAGTCCATTTTCTACATAGCTGCCAAAACAATGTTCTGAAGGCATAGGTCCAAGCATGTCACTCCTTTAATCAAAAAACCTCCATTTTGACTCTAGTATAAAATTCAACTTCCTATCCTGGTCTTTGAAACTCTTCACATTCTGACTCCAATAATCCTTTACAGATGTTTCACATTATTCCTCCTTGTATTTCTCCATTCTGCCCAGATTAGCCTGTTAGCTGTGCCCCAAACTTGGCATTGCATTTTCCACCAATGGGCTCTTCTCTACTCCATGCCTGGACTGCCTTCTTTCCCTCCCCATCTCCGATTCTTCAAATCCCTAGGTGCCTTCAATTCTTGCCCTCGGGGAGCTTACATTCTATAAGGGGAGATAAGATTTACATATATGTGTGTGTGTGTGTGTGTGAGTGTGTGTAATGACTATGTCTATGTATCTATTTCATGTCTATCTACAAAATAGATACATAAATATATGTAGCAATTGCTCTGGACTCATTCTTCCAGAGCTAGGCTGGCTATACCCCTTCCCCCAAACACATACACACTTAGAGAGAAAGCCCAAGGTTGCCCACTGCATCCTGGGCCGTTGTCAGTCATCTTGACCTTTGTCCTGCCAATGGGCTTCGATGACTCTGAGGAAAGAAGGCTGATGACTTTGCACAGCTTTGTCTCATTCAAATCCAATTCTCCTGCAAGTCAAGACATCGCACTCATGATGTCATTGGTTCCTTTGAGAACAAATGACCAACAACAGCTCATCACGAGGGTCACATCTGAATGAAGCCTTCCTAACTGTTAGTTCTCTCCATTCTGAAACTGATTTGTAGTTACTTATTTGTAAATAGGAGAATGAAAGAGCCTTGAGGGAAGCAACAGTTTCAGAAGATCATAGGTTTAGATCTAGAAAGGTCATTAGAAACCATTGAGGCCAACTCTCATTTTTCAGATGAGGAAACTGAGGCACTGAGAGGCCTGACTTGCCTAGGATCACATGGATAGTAAATTTCTGAAGATTCAGAGCCAGATTTCCCTATCTCCAAGCCCATTTCTCTGTCCACTTCATCACCTGTTTTGTATCCCCAGGGCCCATTACAGTTTCTTATTTGTTGTAGCCACTAAGGAAATGTTTCTTTAAAGAAACTGAGAAACTGTCAAAGACTTATATGAACTGATGCAGAATAATGTAAGCAGTGGCAGGAGAAAATCTGTATGATGACCATGATAATGGAGAGGTCATGTTAGATTAAGGTTGGAGGTTTGGGAAGGGAAGAATACTCTCTCACTCCATATCCCTTCTTCTCCTTGGACCTCAGTTTCTTTTTCTGTAAAATGAGGAGGTTGAACCAAATGACCTCTGAGTTCTCTCACAGTTTTAGATCTCTGATTCTATGCCCCTGTCCTTGCTCATCCCCCTTCCCTCCAGAGGCTGCCTCCCCAGAATGCCTTCTTCTGAGACCTTTCTGAGTTTGTGAAAATACAAATAAAATCTTTAATTAGGCTTTCCCCAAGAGAGTGGTACTGCTTTACTGACTGCAGCAGTAAGGGAATTTTTCTCTCTACGCATTTTCCCTAAAGCAAAGCAGACAGCCACCAGTTCTTACTCCCCAGACCCCAGGCTTTGATTGGGCAAACCCTCTCCACCTTCCAATTCCAACTTCCCCTAAAGTTTAAGACCTCAGCTGAACTGAACTCTTTAAAGGGGAGTGATTTATTCTGCCTCTAATGGTTCCTTTTAGTCCTTGTAAGTACTTCAGAGATTGATTTTCATATCATCGGTGCAGGGAGACTGATTAAAATGCCAGGGTGTATGTCTGCCTAACTTGAGCCTAGCTCTACAGGAACCCCACTGACTATGCAGGAAGGCAGGAAAACAGGAGAGAGGATGAGAGAGAAAGGAAAGGAAAGGGGGAATGCAAAAGGTGAGGAGAAGGCAGTGTAAGGAAGCATTTGTGAACAGAGGCAATTGTGGTAGGGTAAGAAAAACACTGAAGTCTTGGATCCTGTTATCATACCAGCTGTATGAC
Source organism: Petaurus breviceps papuanus (assembly GCF_028583685.1). Lineage (NCBI taxonomy): Eukaryota > Metazoa > Chordata > Mammalia > Diprotodontia > Petauridae > Petaurus > Petaurus breviceps. Next base: position 44,799,458 of record NW_027185798.1, read on the forward strand.
CTTGAACAAGTTACTTCTCTCTGGGCCACAGCTTCCTCATCTGTAAAATAGGTGTAAGGGGGCAAAGTGAATGAGGTCTAATATCACAACTCTAAAATTCTGTTCCTCTAAGAGGAACAAACTGTAAAGATTAGCATCTGGTTCTCTCGGAGTATATCCTTGGCCTCCAAGGTCTCAAGGGTCTTTGAGCTTAGTATAGTGGGATGTTCTAAGATTCCCTTATTGCAGCAGCTCTATCCTCAGGTGGTCCATCCCCAGGGGGAGCTCCCTGCTGACACAGATCTCTTCTCAGTGATTTTCTTTCTTCTGTTTTCCCTGTTGGGGCTGATGGCTCAGGAAGGATTAATAGCAGATTGAGTCATTTAATAGAAGCCCCACGATGGGGGAGAGGAAAATAAATAACCCTGTTTGTCAATGTTTGGCATAACTTCCCTCCTACTAACAACTCAACCTCTTGGTTGGAGACAAGATTGCCCCTACCCAGGTACCCAGATCCATTGACTTGCCCCTGATAAGGCTGTGTCTCTCTCACCAGTGGCCCTAGTTCTCCCCAGACCAATGGGGTATTTAATCAATTGCCCAAATCAGAAGGAGGCGATAGTCGCCTCTATTTTATACATTTTTCCAGGGGTTGGAGGCCAGATGGTCATAAAAATCTGATCCAAAAAGGACCTTAGAAATCGTATAGTGCAGCAGTTCTTAAACCTTTCTGTGTGAGAACCCCTTTAAACTCTTAAAAATTATCAAGGACCATTCCCCAAAGAGTTCATGTTTAGTAGGGTTTTAGCTATTGATAGTTACCATATTAGAAATGAAAACATATCAGTATCATTATGAAAATAGTTTTGACCAAGGGTCCCATATGACACTTTGAGGACCAAAGATCTAGTCAGCAGTCATGCTTATTTTACTGATATGAATAAACTGGGGCTGAGAGAAAAGTAACTTTTCTTAGACCAAACAGATTAAGTTGCAGAGTCCCTAGTCATACCCAAGTCTTAGGATATGGGATCTAATGCTCTAGGAAGCCACAACATAATAGATGGAGCCTAGGGCTTCAAATCAAAAGACTTGGATTTAATCTGGATTTTTGCCCTTGGAAAAACTAGGAGACAGCATGGTACAGTAGAAAGAGCCTTGACTCTGGAGTCAGAGGATCTGAGTTCAAATCCCATCTCTTAAAGCTACCTGCATGACCTTGGCTAAGTCATTTGCCTCTCTTGGTCCTCAGTTTCCTCATCTGTAAAATGAGGGGTTTGGATTGGATGGCCTCTAAGTACCTTCTAGCTCAAGATGCTTTAATTTTTGAACTATGAACCCTTAGAAAATCACTTCCTTTCTCTAGGTCTTCCTTCCCCAGCTGTAAAATAAAGAGATTGTTGCTGATGGGGTTGAAGCTAGCTCCCAGCTCTGATACTCTGTACCCACCATCAATAGGCATATGCATTCTCCACTGGAGGGAGGGCATCCTCGCACCCTGGCTCAGGGATGTATGGGTCACAAGCTCTGGACTGTACCTGGCCTTGACTGCTTGCTCTTTCTCTACTAGCAAATAAGGGAAAGTAACAATAATGGGGGGAGGTGGGAGAGGATCTGGATTCTAATCCTGTCTCTATTAGTAGCAATGTAACCTTGGGCAAAATCACTTCCTCTCTCTGAGCCTTGACTTCCTCATCTGTAAAATGAGGAATTTAATCCAACATTTGTTAAATGCTTATTATATGTGAGGTGCTGTGCTTAGCAAAGATAGGCCCTGGCCAGGTGTGATGGAAATATGTGTGGTGACAGGGCTCCTGGGGAAGCCATCCTGAGCTAGGTAATTGTCCCAGAAATGTTACCCTCCCCTGGCCTCTGCACAAGTCCCAGAACATGGGATCTGCTCATCAGAGAGCAAGGTGGGGAAGGGGCAGAGGTAGGAGGATGTTTTAGAAGAACAGACTCAAAGCAAAGTAGCCTCATTATAACTTAATATGTATAGTGGCTGAAGAGTCCTAGGAGATAGGTGTCTCTGCCTGGCATTGGTGCCAGCCCATTGGTGGCTTGCAGAGAAATACATCTCCCTCCCTCTCATCTGCCTGTGTTAGAATTTAAATTAAATTAAATATTGACCAAAGGAGAGGGGAGATGGGAGGGGGGAGAAAGAAAAACAAAGGGGGAGAGAGGGAAGGAGGGAGAAAAGGAAGGAGGAGGGAGAAAGAAACAGAGGAAGAGACAGGGAGGAGAGGAGATAAACAGAGGGGAGAGAAGGGAGGATGGGGAGAGAGACATGGGGAAGGAAGGAGGGAGAGAGAAAAAGATAGAAGAAAGAGGGGGGAGGGACAGGGAGGGAGGGAGGAGGAAAGAGAGAGAGTGAGAGAGAGAGACAGAGAGAGAGAGTGAGAGACAGACAGAGAGAGACAGAGACAGAGAGAGACAGAGAGAGAGACAGAGAGACAGAGTGAGAGACAGAGAGAGTGAGAGACAGAGAGTGCTCTGTGCCAGGGCTGGAGAAAAGCTCCAATTACCAAGGAAACAGGATAGTTCTTGGCAAATAGCATTACCCTCTCACCTTAGCAGAAGTAGAATGAGAGTTGGGGCCAGTGGGGAGGGCTAGCAAGGCAGTAGAACAAGGACTTGAGTCCTATGGAGGTAGTTACCACTATGCAGCTAACTCAAGCCTTTACTGACACCACCCCCCACAGCCTCTTCTTCCTTCTGATTGAAGGACTGCTGGAGGGTGGAGTACCAAACTCCTCCTAATGCCATACTTTATTGAGAGCAGATGGTCTTTGGTTCATTTCACTATGATCTGCTGCTCTGCCTGGTTTCAACTCCAAGGAACTAGATGTCCATGGGCCAAGCACCCCCTGACTGACCCAGTCACTTCCCTCCTTTCTTGCCTCCTTTTATGTATTGTTTGTGTATTGTCATATTGCGCCCCCCCACTGGATTAAAAGCTCTTTGAGGGCAGAGACTATCTTTCTTGTCTTATTAATTGAGTCCCCAATGCTTAAAACAGTGCCTGGCACATAGTAGGCACTTAAAAATATTTATCAGATTAGATTAGGAGAGAGAAGGAAGAAGAAGGAAGAAGGAGGAGAAGGAGGAGGAGGAGGGGAAGGAGGAGGAGGAGAAGGAGAAGGAGAAAGGGAAGGAAAAGGAGGAGAGAGCAAGCTCTGTGCCAGTGCTGAGGTAAAGCTCCAATCACCAAGGAAACAAGAGAGTCCTTGACAAAGAGAATTACCCTGTAACCTTAGCAGAAAAGCAGGAGAGCTTAAGGCTAGTGGGGGATGGCTAGCAAGAGAGTAAAACAGAAAGGACATGAGCCATTTGGAAGAGGGACTTGGTATCTCACACAAGGTGATGGAGGATGGAACTTGGGAGATTTCTTCATCAGTCACTGATAGAGTAGCTAATGAGAAAAAATAAAGAGACAGTGGGCTACAGTGAAAAGAGTTCTGTAGTCAGAGGATCTGGGTTCAGGTCCTGTCTCTGACACTACCTGTGTGTGACCTTGGGTAAATTACTTCATTTTTCTGGGTCTCAGCTTTCTCATCTGTATAAGGAGTTGGACCATTGGCCCCTAAAACACCTTCCAGTTCTAGAACTATGAGCTCATCCTATGACATGCTTTCAAATAATCTGTTTCATTGGACGGCAAAATGAGATCCACACCCATGAAAAGTCAAACATTATGGAAGAAGATCATAGGACCATAGATCTCTGAGACCAATGACTCCCCCTCTTTTATTTTACTAATGAAGGAACTGAGACCCAGAGAGGTTAGGTGACCTGCAGAAGGCCAAACAGCTAGTAAACATACAAGTCATGATTGGAACCCTTGTTTTCCTGAGTCTAAATCCAGTGCCCAGTTAAGGTCACCAAAAGTAAAGGCGGAACCACCAAAGAAACCAGAAAGCTTTTGTTAAGCGTCTGTTGTATGCAGGGAACTTTGTGGGTTCCTTTTGGACTCTAAATACTTTTAAGATTGATTTTTCAGACCATCAGGGCCTGGGGGGAGGAGGAGCAGGTAAGATACAGTGGGTCAGATCTACATGAAGACCTGTTATAAATTCCAAAGGAGTAGAGAGGCCGATGAGTTCACAGGAGATAATGACTCCTACAGCTTAATTATCCTTGTACTCAGAATCATAAGATTTAGAGCTGGAAGAAACCTGAGAGCTCATCTAGTCTAACACTTTCATTTTACAATCAAAGGACATGAGGCTAGGGGGGGAATTGACTGGCCCAAGGTCACACAAGTAGTAAGTCACAGTCATTTCTTATCTAGTTAGCAGCTACCTCCAAGTGAAATAGGACAAGGCAATTCTTCCTATTTTACAAAGATGGAAATAGAGTCACAGGGAGATTCAGTAGTATTTAAAGTCATTAAGTGTTAGTTATATTTGAAATGTTAGAAAAATTTCATGTTAGTTATATTAGTTATGTTAGAATGTCAGAAACACTTTAGAGTTCTTAACCTGGTTTGGTATTTTGTTTATTGGTTTTTTATTTTGCTAATTATATTTCACTGTATAATTCAATGTAACCCTCTGGATTTTATTTTATGCATTTGGAAACATTATTTTAAGAAAAAGTCCATAGGCTTCCCCAGACTGCCAAAGGGCTCTGTGACATAAAAAGGATTAAGAATTCCCAATCTGTGCCAACCCCCTCATTTTACAGACGTGGAAACTGAGGCTCAGGTGAATGGAGTGATTTTGTCAAGGTCACAAAGTAACAGAAACAAGATTTGTTTTGCTTTTCGGAGGGGAGAAGGCAGGGCAATTGTGGTTAAGTGACTTGCCCAAGGTCCCATGGCTAGTAAGTGTTAAATGTCTGGGGTCAGATCTGAACTCGGGTCCTCCTGACTCCAGGGCTGGTGCTCTGTTCACTGAGCCACCCAGCTGCCCCCGAGAAACAAGATTTTTAGTACTGTGCCATTTGAGTAGAGGGTTTGGGACTCCTCTGCCTCCTTGCCACACTGGGTGGCCAGACATCTGACCCTCGGAGATCAGAAATAACAAGATAAGCTATAGAGCCTTGTCTTCCATTTCCATGTCCCCTAAACCAGAAATACACTCTCTCTTTTCTTCTGCCCCTTAAATACTCTAAGTTCCTTCAAAGCTCAACTTAGGCACGGTCTCCTACATAAGGGCATTCTGAATCCATCCAGCTGCTGGCACCTCCCCACACAAATTTCCAGGGTATTTTTGTACTTATTTTGTATGCACTTATATGTGTACATACAAGGCCTCCCCTTTGTTCAATAGAGAAGGGGTGGCAATGGGAGGGAGAGAGAATAAACATTTGTAAAAACGAATAACCATTTAAGAAATGGAGAAGCAAGTTCTCTTCGCTGGGTGCCTTTAAGCAGTGGCTGATTGGCCGCCCTCTATCTGTGGGAGGGATTCTGTCATTGAGTGGAAGGTTGGACCAGTGACCTGTAAGGTCCCTTCCAACTCAGTGATTCTCCCATAGATGAGCTGAAATCAGGATTCAAATCAGCAGGTAAGTTTCATGAAAGAGGTAGGACTAGATTCGGGCCCTGAGGGATGGGTATATACGTATAATTATATACATACATGCATACACACACACACACACACTAGTAGGAAAGGAATGGGAAGGCATCGAAGATGGTGTCTGTGGCAGAAAGTAGGACGGAGAGTGAACATATAAGGTGGGAAAGAACTGTGGAGGGCCCTGAATGCCAGGTTGAAAAGTTTGGACATTATCCTGGAGGAGCCTCTGAAGGTTTTTTAGGGGAGGGAAAGGACTCAGTGCTCTTTGAAAGCAGGAGCTGTGCTAGACATAGAGTTTGGTATGTGGTAAACAAGTGTTTAATTCTTGTTGATTGAATGAGTGCTTGATCCAAGGGCAGATTTAGGGTTCTATCTGTGTCCAGATGTGTGTATGGAGACAGAGAGTATGGAGGGAAGAGGGGGAGAGAGAGAGAGAGAGAGACAGAGAGAGAGAGAGAGAGAGAGAGAGAGAGAGA
>NW_027185798.1:44805837-44820577 GCF_028583685.1 Petaurus breviceps papuanus
GAGAGAGAGAGAGAGAGAGAGAGAGAGAGAGAGAGAGAGAGAGAATAGAGGAAAACAGAGAAAGAGAAAATAGATAGAGAAAGATAGCAAGAGAAAGAGAGAGGAGGGGTGGGGCGGCCAGGTAGCACAGTGAGTAAGAGCACTTACTCGTAAGGATGACCTGGGGATCAAATCCAGGCTCAGATACTTAGCACCACACCCAGAAATAACTGGCCGTGTAACCTTGAGCAAGTTACTTAACCCCGATTGCTTTAAAAAAAAAAAGAGAGAGAGAGAGAGAGGAGCAGCTAGATGGTACAGTGACTAGAGCACCAACTGTGAAGTCAGGAGGATCTGAGTTCAAATCTGACCTCAGCCACTTGACACACTTACTAGCTGTGTGACCTTGGGCAAGTCACTTAACCCCAATTGCCTTGCCTTCCCCCCTCCGAGAGAGAGAGAGAGAGAGAGAGAGAGATGTTTGTGTGTAGGTGTGTGTTTCTTTTGAAGGCAGAGACTGTATATGACCTGGGAAAGACTGCTTTACAATAAAAAAAAAAACAACACTTTATGGGAAATTACCCAGCTCGCAGTCCTAAATGGAGCTTCTAATCTCCCCAAAGCCATCCTTACTGATATTAGCATATCTCATCCCAGGCAAGTTGCTGCTAAGCCCCAGTCTGTCTGGGGGCAAGACCTTGTACAGGAGCAGCATAGAAATAGGACTGGAGGAAGAGAGGCAGAAGGGAAAAGGGAGAGAGAGCAGAGGCGCATTAAGACAGAGTGGCGGCTAACTAATAGAACAGCCAGCCTTTATGTAGTGCTTTCCATACATTATCTCATTTGGGCTTCATGGTAGCCCTGTGAGGGGAATGCCATCAATTGTAGTGTTATCCCCAAAGCTGGAGGGGGAAAGAGGGAAGGCACCATGTGGCAGCCCAGCCTCGAGAGCTCCATGAAAAGCTTCAGATGAGTTAGATACGATGAACTCATAAATCAATATGGCCACTCTGGGAAATGACATGTCAATCAATTGTCCTCTGACTCCACTCACCATCCCTGTGATTACCCAGACCAAAACACCCGTCCCTGGCCACCAATCCTTCAGAGACTGTCTTTCCCTATGCTTTTTGTATTTCTGTCCCTAGCACTTAGCACAATGCCCAGCCCACAAGGGAGTGAAGAAATGGGCAGCAGTTAAGGCTCCAAGAATCATAGAGTGGTTGGGCCAGGGTGGTCTAGGTTTCTCAGGAAAAGCTTCCTAGCAGGAGTCATATCTGAGTTGGGCCTTGAAGGACCTACCCAGTCCCTAGCATGAAACTTTAGCCTGTAGTTTTTGTCTGTGTGCACAACTGGCTTCTTTGAGGAAGTGATTGAGCATGGTAAAGGAGCAGTGATTCTATCTGAGCCTTAGGATCAGAATATTTAGAGCTACAAGGAACCACAGAAATGATCTGCTGCATTTCTAAACAAAGAAACAGAAGCCCAGAGAGGTTTTTTCAGAATCTCAAAATTGGGCACACCCTCAGAGGTCAGCTAACCTGTAGTTTAACTGTTAACTTAGTCTATGCTGTGACTGCCTGTGAATCCCCTCTACACTACCTCAGGCAAGGGGTCACCTAGCCTTTGCTTGAAATGAGAGAAATCTCACTGCTTCATAAGATGACTTATTTCAACTGGGGAATAGCTCAAGTGTTAATAAGTTTTTCCTTACTTAACCACAATCTCCTTTTCTTCATCTTCTCTCCATTGTGCCTCCTTCTGTCTTCTGGGGACAAGCAGCACAAATCTCCTATCTCTTCTTTAAGACAGACAAGTCCTCTGTTCCCCGTAAATCTTCATTCTCCAGGCTGAATGTTCAGCAGATCCTTTTATGGTATGAACTCATGATGTTTCACCATCTTGGTTACTCTTCCCCAAGGTCACCCAGGTAGCAGAGCCAGGATTCTGTCAGTCATGAGAGACTGATTACATTGGGGCATAGCTGGGGTCAGGAAGTAGATGGTTCTTGTTATCCCACTCCAAAGTAAAAGCACCCAGAGAGTAACTCTTGGGACTGGGAATAGCAAATGCTTTCTTGGGGGATTCAAGGCAGCCTTGACCACCTCACAGCTAGGAGTGGAACTGTACCTCTGGACAGTCATTGGGAAAGGGAAATCTGAGTCAAATGAGGATAAGCTGAATGAGGCTAGGAATTCTTTTCTCAGAGAACAGGATCAAGAAGAGACACCTGAAATCCACAGGAAATAAGCCTCATCTGAGTGTTGGTCACCTATGCCAAAGCCCAGCTTCTTCTGTCTAGGAGCCTTGAGAGATGCCTCCTGGATTTACACCAGAGGTCTCTAGGGGAAATTATCTCATTCATTAACCTGTCTTGCTCTTTAAAAAAACATTTACTGAGTGCCTGCCATGTTCTGGGCACTAGAAATTCAAAGACAAAAATGAAATGGCCTCTGCCCTCTAGGAGCTTACATTTGACTGGGAAAAACAACATGTATCCAAATAAGGCTAGACAAAGTAAAAACAGGGGAGAGCAGTAACATCTGGGTAGATTTGGAAAGACCTCTTATGGGAGGTATTACTTCAGCTCAGACTTGAATGGTTCTAGGAATTCCAAGAGTAAGAGGTGAAGAAGAACATTCCAGGAGGAGGAAGAAGAAAGGAAGAACCTGTGTCGATGGGCCAGTTTATAATGTAGAGTGCACTAGAGAGATATGCAATTAGGCTAGAGAGATATGTTGAAACCAGGTCATGGAGGGTAAGGAAAGGAGTTTAAATACCAAACAGTAATTTGTATTTTATTCTAGAATCAACGGAGATCTGCCACAGCTTTTTTTTAAATTTTCTATTCATTTTAAACTTAAATACAAAATGAGAAAGAAGGAAAAGAAAGAGAATATTTCCTTATACACAGCAGAACATAGAAGATTCAATATAAAACCATACATTCCATTTCAAACAGTTTACTTTTTTTTGAAAACCTATGTAATAAACCCTACATGTTGTTTTCAAAGCTATCCAGCTTTTCTGTGCTTCCTTCTAGATTTTCTTGTGTTCTCTGTTGTGTACTTTTTATTTTATTTTATTTTTCTCTCTCCCTCCTCACCCTGCCCTAGAGAAGGCTACAATTAAATGTGCACACACACACACACACGTTTTATATATGACTATATATAATGTATGTACATATAATATACGTGTATCTGCCAAAGCATCTTGAGCAAGACAACAGCATGTCAGCTCTGTGCTTTAGGAATATTAATTTGATATTTGTGTGGAGGATGAAGTACAGAAAGAAGAGACTAGAAACAGAGAGACCAATAAGGAGGTCATTATAATAACACAGATAAGAGGAGATTAGGGATTGAACTGGAGTGGTGGCTAGGTGAAAGGGACACGTGCAGAAGTGGTGCATGTACAACCCATAGGATTTAGCAACAAATTGGATCTGGAGAGTGGAAAGAAAATAGTTAAGGATGAACCCTGGTGACTTGAATAATAGAAGTACCCTTGATAAAAAGGGGGAGACAAAGAAATGGGTTTGGGGGAGAAGATTTTTTAACATGTTTAGTTTAAGATTTCTAGCCAAGTGGAAATGTCCACCAAGTAGTAGGTAATGTGGGATTGAAGTTCAAATGAGTCATGAGCACTGGGTATGTCAATATGGAGATCTGGAAGTCCCCTACATCAGGATGATAGCTGATGAAATTACCAGAGACAAAAGATAGCTCAGGCTCAACTTCCCATCCCTGGTAAAAATTCTCATCTTTCATTTCCCACCCGTCAGGGTGTAGGGCCCAGCGTAAATCACACTGTGTGCCTACCTTCACCTTTATAACAAACACTTTTATACAGATACATTCAGGTGAAGATGGGGTCATGATCAAGGGAACCAAAGCTATAAACATCAGGAACCTTTGTAAATAGAAGTGCTACAGGAGTCAAGAATCAGCCTAAGAAGAAAAAAATGTCTTGAAGGAGTGACATACAGACTGAGGCATATTTGGGCATGGAGGAGGGGGGTAGTATGTCAGCTAATCCCTGCCCTGCCCACAGTGGCTAGCAAATGATAGAAGGAGAGAGGGGATGTTCATTTTATGTACATTAAGTGTTTCATGGTCAGTTGATTGACAGTTGGGTCATCTAATGACCTCTAAAATGAAGATTGGGGCAGGTGGGTGGCACAGTGAATAGAGCACTGGCCCTGGAGTCAGAAGGACTTGAGTTCAAATCCAGTCTCAGACACTTAACACTTACTAGCTGTGTGACTTTGGACAAGTCACTTAACCCCAATTGCCCTGCCTTCTCCCCTCCAAAAATCAAAAATAAAAAATTAATAAAATGAAGATCCAACTCCCTCATTTTACAGATGAAACTGAGGTCCAAAGTCATATAATTTGCATACAGGGATTAAGTGGCAAAACCAGGCTAAGAACTCAGAGGTTCTGACTTCAAATCCACTTCATGGCACTGCCTCGTTAGTGTTTATTAGCACCAGCTCACAGGACCATCTCTTTTTTCTGCCTCTCTGAGTCACTGTCTGTTTCCAGTCACCTAATCCCTACAGCAGTGGGGGGACCAGGACATTTGCTTTAATCCACTATACCCTAAAGATGATTGGGTCAGAAATATTCAAGGATAATTCAAGATTGAGAGCATGATGCAAAGTAAAAGGACAGGGTAAGGGGTGAATAATATGTTGTATGATGGGGCCAGAGCATAAAACCACAGATTGGGAGGTGGAAGAGAACTCATGCGCTATTCCAGTCCAACCCCATCATTTCACAGGTGAGTAACCTAAAGCCCAGAGAGGCTGCAACTTGCCTAAGGCCATACAAGTGATGAGTATCAGAGTCAATAGGGTGTGTCGGGTGTTCAGGAAGTCCTGGCACCTCTGCTGTGCAGGCTCCAGAACCCTCTTCAGGACTGCTCACCCACCTTTGGGGTCCACCTTCATCCAACTCTGCCCTGGGGCTCCAAGAAGCATAGCACATGCAGTGGTCACACCTTGGTAAAGCCTTCTCAGGAGGTGGGCTGATGGTGAGTTAGCAAGGCATCTACTCCAAGCATGTGAAGATTCCCCCCAGAGGAATGGACTGATGAGAGCAGTTTGCTCCAATGGCCATGAAGGAGGCTGAAGCAGATGCCGTGGAACACTTAGAAATTGGTCAGATATCCACTGCCTCCCAGGCCATCACCGCAGTCTTGACTTCTGTCCTTCCAGTGGGCTTTGAGGATACTGGAAGAGAGAGTGAGGCTGACGACTTTGTGCAGCTCTGCCTCACTTACATCCAATTCCTACACAAGTCAGGACATCACCTGTTATGTCATTGGTCCTCTGCAAAAATGGACACACAGCAACAATCAGTATTTGAAACCAGGCCCTCCTCTGACTCCAGTCCTCTTTCTACCAATTTATATTGTCTCCTTAAACTAAGAAAGGGGAGGAGGTATAGACACAATGAGCCAGATCTAATATGACAGATAGATAGAGTCGACTGATAGACTAAATAGATAGATCCAGACCTGTGATTCCATAAATTTCAGAAATTCTTAGCCTGAAACTCCTGACTCTAATAAAACAACTATCTATAGTCTTAGAAAGTTGCGGTGACCTACCCATAGTCTCCCATCTAATATGTGTCAGATTTGAACTCAGGTCCTCCTTAGTCCAAGGTCAGCCTACTAATTACTGTCATCAAGCCTACCCTGATGTTTTGTAGCTATCTTCATGTCAGGCTGCTACATGGTACCTTTCCCCTTTTCCACCTCTAGCTTTGGGAATACTAATCAAATCATCACTACAATAATAGCATCTACCTCTCAGAATTGTTGTGAAGATCACATGAGATAATATGCTGCCTTTCAAGATAAATATCATGGAGATAAATGAAAAGTCCTTCAGTAAGGTTAAAAAAAATCAATTGTACAAATATAGGAGGGGGAGATGTGCCTTAGGAGAGAAAAAATACCTGAGTGTCTTAGTGGGCTACATGCTCAATGGTGGGTGGCTAAGAAACCCAATGGGAGCTTTAGTTGCATGGGTAGAACAATGACGTCCAACCAAAGGAAGTGATGTCCATTTTACCTTGGTCAGACAATATATGGAGCACTGTGTTCAGTTACTGGGGGAAAGGAAAGCCCACATTTTAGAAAGAACATCGTCCAACTAGAGTAGATCTAGACTAGGGAGACCAGGATCATGAAGAATCTGGAAACTGAGTCATAGAACACAGGTTGGAGGAATAGGCATATTGAGCCTGGAGAAGAAAAGAGTGGGGAGGAGAGTTCAAGTCGAGATGTAATGATGGTCCCTCAAGCATTTGAAGGGCTGTTGTGCAAGCGGAGATTTGGAACTTGTCCTCAGAAGGAAGAAATAATGCCAATGAGTAGAAGTTAGAGACAGATTTCAACTGCCTAAAATTAGAGCTGTCCAAAAATAGTTTGGGCTGAGTCCATGGAGGTCATCAAGCCAAAGCTGGTTGATCACTTGGTAAATGTTGTTATTGATTCAGAGAGGGGTTGTGCTAGAGAATTGCTTCCTAGTTCCAGGATTCTAAGGTCTTCCTTTAGCCCTTGAAGCCATCGTTTGTCCCCTCTTCCACCTGAGAAAAAACTTAGAGGCTGCATATTCATACCTTCTCCTCCGAACTCCAAGAGCAGCAATTCTTACAGGAATCATTGATTCTGTTATTAGACGCTGACTGGTGATGTTGTCTCATTATTGATTCCTAAATCTTAGTCTTGCTTCCCTGACTAGACTAAGGAGAGCCCTGAAGGTAGGGACCAAAAGAGCCTGGGGCCTCCTCCCTCTAGAGCATACTTCTAGGAACTCTCTCTTGCTAGCCCCCTTTTGCCACTGGTGAGTTCCTCGTGGGACCTCTGTTTTGGAAACAGGCCCAGACTGCCAAGCTTCATTCCTCTCCTGGCTTTATTTCTGGGTTTTCCTCACTTGGGCATCTTCCTCCCACCCCACTGTAGCTTTTTTAGCTCTTTTTGTGTGCTGTCTTTCCCCATTAGAAAGTAAGCTTATAGAGGGGCGGCTAGGTGGCACAGTGAATAGAGCACACTGGCCCTGGAGTCAGTAGGAACTGAGTTCAAATCTGGTCTCAAACACTTAACACTTACTAGCCATGTGACCTGGGACAAGTCACTTAACGCCAATTGCCCTGCATTCCCCCCTTCAAAAAGCAAAGAGAGAGAGAGAGAGAGAGAGAGAGAGAGAGAGAGAGAGAGAGGGGAAAACACTTCATTAACACAAAACTAGCCATGTGACCTTGGGCAAGTCACTTACCCCCAATTGCCCTACCTTCCCCACTCCAAAAAAAGGCAAAAAAAAAGAAAAGGAAAATAAAAAGAAAGTAAGCTTATCCCAATTAAATTGCCAAAATATTATTTTGTTGGGCTAGAAAAAATAATAACAAAATTCATTTGAAACAACAAAAGATCAGGAATATCAAAGGAATTAATGAAAAAAATGTAAAGGAGGTGTAGCAGGACCAGAGTTTAAGCTGTATTGTAAGGCAATAATTATCAAAACTATCTGTTACTAGCTAAGAAATAGAATAGTGGATCGCTGGAATACATATATAATATACAGTTGTAAATTTTTACAGTAACTTTGTGTTTAACAAATATAAAGATTTAAGTTTTTGAGATACGAATTCACTGCTTAGTAAAAATTCTTGGGAAAACTGGAAAACAGTCTGGCAGAAACTAGGTATAGACCAATACACCATTTACCAAGATAAGATCAAAATGGATACGTGACCTAGATATAAAGGGTGATGTTGTAAGTAAATTAAAAGAACATTACATATCAGATTTATGGATAGGAGAAGAATTTATTAATCACCAAGACAGAGCATTTTATATATCAATAAAAAGATAATTTCAATCATATCAAATTTTAAGTTTTTTTTGTACAAACAAAAGCAATGTCACCAAGATTAAAAAGGAAAGCAGAAAATTGAGGGGAAATTTTATAGACAGTTTCTCAGAAAAAGGCCTCATATCTTAAATATGTAGAGAAATCTGTCAAATTTATAAGGATATGAGTCATTTTCCAGTTGATAAATGGTCAAACAACATGAACAGGCAGTTTTGAAAGAAGAAATCAAAGCTATATATATATATATAGTCAAATGAAAAAATACTCTAAATCATTATTGATTAGAGAAATGCAGATGAAAACAACTTTGAAACACCACCTCACACCTATCAAATTGGCTAATATGAAAGAAAAGAAAAATGACAAGTGTTGGAGGGGATATGGAAAAATTGGGACACTAATATATTGCTGGTGCAGAATGTAAATTAATCCAGCCATTCTGAAGAGCAATCTGGAATTATGCCCAAGGAGTCATAAAATTCTGTATACTATTTGACTAGCAGTACCACTATTTGGTCTGTTTGTTTCCCAAGGTGATCAGGGAAAAAAGGAAAAGAACCTATATGTCCTAAAATATTTATAGCAGCTCTCTTTGTGCTGGCAAAGAACTGGAAATCAAGGGGATGCTGATCAACTGGGGAATGACTGACAAAGTTGTGGTATATGATTGTGATGGAATCCTACTGTGCTATAAGAAATGATGAGCCAGATGATTTTAGAAAAACATGGAAAGACTTGTATGAAATAATGAAGAGTAAAACAAGCAGAACCAAGAGAACATCATGTACAATAACAGCAATATTGCTTGAAGAGTTAACTGTGAATGACTGAGGTATTCTGAGTAATATGAACATTCAAATCAACTACAAAGGATCTATGAAGGAAGATGCTATCCACCTCCAGAGACAGAACTGACATATGGAACTATATGTTATATAGTGTCACATATATATCTGTGTCAAATGTTGGCCTTTTCTAGTACAGGGCTGGGAGGGAAAGAGGAAGACAGCTCAAAACTTAAAATAGAAGGGAAGGAAAGAAGGAAGGAAGGAAGGAAGGAAGGAAGGAAGGAAGGAAGGAAGGAAGGAAGGAAGGAAGGAAGGAAGGATAACTGAAGGATTTATTAGGTACCTACTATTAGCCAGACACTAAATGCTTTAAAAATATTATCTTCTTTAAAATTCACAATCTTGGGAGTAGGTTCTATAATTACCCCTATTTTATAGATGAGGAAACTGAGGTTGCAACTTACTCACAGTCACACAGCCAGTAAGTGTCCAAGGCTGGATTTGAACTAAGGTCTTCCTGATTTCAGGCTCAGCACTCTATGTACTGTGCTACTTTGTTGCTTCTAGGATATATTAGAAGATAATTATTGTGTCCCTTCTAAGTTTTTTTAACTCTACAGGTTAAAAAATTTCCAGTTACTCCAACTAATCCTCAAAGGTCTGGAGGCCCTTTGTTATTCTAGTTGCCCTCTTTGGAACACCCCAATTTGCCAACCTCCTTCCACAATTGAGGTACCCAGAGCTGTAGATGATACTCTCGATGTAACCTGATCAGGCCAGAGGACAGGATGAGTCTCGCCCCCTAGACCTGGACACTGTGGGTCTCTTACTGCAGATCAAGATCCCATTGGCTTTCTGGCTTTCTCCAAGGTGCCCCCAACCAAGCTGGGTCAGGTTGTCTATCATCCCGAACAAGTCATAGCGACACAGGAGTGATGCTAGTTCTCTGGGGCCTCTTGGGAAGTGGCTACGAAGGCTTTTCCAAAGGGGAGAACTGGAAGCATTTGAACAAAGGAGCATCTCAGGAACAGATGAGTCATCTCTGAAGGGGAACTGCTTCAAGGGAGACAGCAGTGACTGGGAACCAGTGTGATGAGCTCTAAAGCTGGACTGCAGGGGGCCCTAGATTCAAATTTCAGCCCAGACACTTGGGACATCCTGAGTGATCTTGAGCCAGTCCTCACCTGCCAAATAATAGCTCCCTTTCTATAGCCTTCAAGGTTTATAAAAGTGCTTTACATAAGTTAACTCATTCTATTGTCTCTACAACTTTGTGAGGTATGTGCAATCGTTACCCTTCTTTTGTACAACTAGAGTTTACACAGCTAGGTAGCAAGAGTGTGCGGCAGGAATCGAACTCAGATCTTCCTGAATTCAAATCTCTCATTCTCTTTTTTTTTTCCTTTTTGGAGGGCAGTTGAGGTTAAGTGACTTGTCCAAGGTCACATGGCTAGTAAGTGTTAAGTGTCTGAGGCTGGATTTGAACTCAGGACCTCCTGACTTCAGGGCTGGTGCTCTGTTCACTGTGCCACCTAGCCTCCCCTCTCACTCTCTTTTCATTGTGGTACCAAGCTGCTTCAAAAAGGGGACTAGACTTGATGATCTCTAAGGTCCCTGCCAATTCTAAATTCTGCAATCCTATGTATAAACTCTGGTCTGTGTGGTTTTCTTTTGTTTGTTAAATCTTGAGGGTCTATAATTTGTGTGTAGACATGAAGCTGCCCATATTTAGATTATTTCACTCAGTAAATAGCTGGGGCAGACATAAACTAGCAAGAACAATAGCTAATTGCTCTAATAACAATCGATCACCTCTTTAGGACTCTTTTTAAGATTTAGAGACTTTGCTTATGACCCCCTGCAAGATAGGTAGTGCACATATTTTTATCCCCATTTGATGGATAAGAAAAGTGAGGTTCAGGACCACTAAGTCACACAGAATCATGAAATCTCAGAGATGGAAGCTCAAAAGTCATAAAAGCTTCTATTCAGAGCTGAAAGGGGCCTCTACAATCTACCCCAAGTGTTACAAATGGGGCAGCAGGTAAGTAACTATGCCCAAGGTCACACAGAGTTGGCAGCAGAACCAGGATTAAAATCTAGGTCTTTAGACCCCATTGCATATTTTTGAGCCCTAGTTTCTTCCTCAGAAAGCTGGGGGAATAGAGCCCAGCCAAGGGGGCAGGTAGGTGATCAGTGGACAGAGAAGTGGGTTTAGAGTCAGGAAGACTCATTTTCATGAATTCCAATCCAGTCTCAGACACTTCCTAGCTGTATGACCCTGGGCAAGTCACTTAACCCTGTCTGCCTCAGTTTTCTCATCTGTAAAATGAGCTAGAGAAGGAAATAGCAAACTACTCCATTGTCTTTGCAAGAAAATCCCAAATGGGGTCATGGAGAGTCTGAAACGACTAAAAAACAACAATGTTGTTGTGAGATTCAAATAAGAGAACATATGTCAACTGTTCAAATGTCAACTGTTATTAGGGAAACTTGCCTAGAGGTGCTAATGGGGTTTTTGGTTCACAAAGGATTAGAGTTGCCACATTTCAGAGAAAAACAAGCTTAGTCTATCTTGGCATTTCATCAGGGAGCTACGTTTGAGAGCAGGGTGAAGAATAGGATTGTCCTTAATTAGGCCAGAAGATGGGACGAGAAGAAAAGTCACAGATTTTGAGCCAGGGGGCCTTTGTTCAGATCCTGGCTCAGTCACTTTCTGCTCCTGTGACCTCAGACAAGTCCCCTCTCTGTGCCTCAGTTTTCATATGTGTGGAATAAGGGGGTTTGGGTTCGATGATCCCCAAAGTTCTTTCCAGCTCCAAATCTGAGCACCCTATAGTATAGGTCTAGAGCTAAGGACACTGACTGCCTGAGATCAGCTCTGAGATTGGGGAAAGGAAAGGATAGCTCTGAGGTCTTCCTTCTCTCCCTCTTTCTCACTCAGACTTACCATGAATGAGCTTTAAGACAGACAAGAAGTCAGGAAGGGGAAAGATAAGTCCAAAAGCTGAGGAGGAAGAGGAAGAATGACAAGGGTAGAACCACTGTGACCCACAGGGAACAGCTGTCTCAGGGTGGCAGTTCATATGTAAGGGAGGGAAAAGAAATGCCTCTATGTGACCAAATGCTAACCTCTGATAAGGACCAGAGGAATTCAGATAAAGGTTCAATAAAAATAACTCTCCTTGGCACTTTTTAAGATTTACAGAGCACTTTGCTTACAACTTTCCATGAGGCAGACAGTGCAAATGCATTTCTTTTTGGAAGCATTCAGGTTTGAGTGACTTGCCCAGGGCCACACAGCTTGTCTGAAGTTGGATTTGAACTCACATCCTCCTGATTCTAGACCTAGCTGTCGCATCCTCATTTTTTCAGTGAAGAAAGTAAAGATCAGGGCAATTAGGTAATTATTAGGCAGTTAGTTAAACCCCCAAGGTCAAGGCTCTTTCTGCTATACAATACTGCCTCTTCATGGAAAAAGAAATAGACTTGTCCTAGACAGGTGGTGCACTGAGCAAGGAATCAAAAAGAATCATCTTTCTGAGTTCGAATCTGTCCTCAGACACTTACTAGCTGTGTGACCCTGTGACTTAACTCTATTTGCCTCAATTCCTCATCTGTAAAATGAGTTAGGGAAAGAAATGGCAAATCACTTCACTATCTTTGCCAAGAAAACCCCCAGTGGGTTCAGGAAGAGTCAGATGTGACTGAAAAAGCAACTTGACAACAACAATCTATCTACAGAGGACCGGTTAGTCACTAGACCAATGATAGAAGTCAAGGAGCCATGTTTTGCTGCAATTCAGAGAAAGAACTTTTTGACAATTCAAGCTGCCAATGATGGAAAAGTCTGCTTCAAAAAAGAGTGAGTTCTTAGTCCAAAGGACTGCCAATGAAATATGCTAGTCATATCCTGCCAGACAGGTGATGGACTTAAAATGCAGGATGAGATGTATTTTTGAACACAGCCAATATGAGGATTTGTTTTGCTGAACTATGCATATTTGTTATAAGGGTTCAAGTTTTTTTTTTTCCCAATGTAGGGGAGGGTACAGTGGGAGGGAGAGAAGAGTGCTTGTAAAAATAAGTAAATAGTTTTTATATATACATACATACATATACATATACACACACATGTATGAAAGAGTTTGTTCTCCTCCCTGGAAATCTTTAAGGATTGGCTGACTCATCACCATCTGTCTATTTGAGATACTATGAGCTTCGGTGAAAGGTTGGATTAAATGACCTGTAAGTTCCCTTCTACCCTGGTGATTCTCTCATAGGTGAGCTGGAGTCAGGGCTAGAATAGTCAGGGAAGACTTCATGGAAGAAGTGGAGCTTAAGCTGGGCCTTGAAGGATGGGTATATTTTATGTCAATTGGAAAGGAGAGGGGAAAGTGTTGAAGACCCAAAGAGAGCCATGGAGTAGAAAGTGGGATGGACAGTGTATGTACAAAGTGGGAAAAACTGTAGAGGACCCTGAATGCCAGGCTGAAAAATTTGGGCATTATCTAATTATCCATTATTCATTATCCAGGGATAGTTAGGTAGCACTGGAGAGAGTATAGGAGCTGCAGTAAGGAAAACGAGTTTAAATTCAGGATCATATACTTACTAGCTGTGTTACCCTGAACAAGTCACTTAACTTCTGTTTGCCTTAGTTTCCTCATCTGTAAAATGAGCTGTAGAAGGAAAGGGCAAACAATTCTAGTAATCTCTGCCAAGAAAACCCCATTAAATGGGGTCATGAAGAGTCAGATACAACTGAAACTACTAAACAATGATGAAAACGCAGATAATAATAGTCCCTCCCTTTCAGGGTCATTGTGAGGATAAAATGAGATGTTCTTTGTACAGTTCTTAGCACAGTGCCTGACATGATAAAAAATTGTTAATTAGCATTATTATTACTATTTTTTAAGGAGCCACTGAAGAAAATATTTTTACATTATCCTGGAGGAGCCACTGAAGATTCTTTAGGGGAAGGAAATGACTTAATAAAAGTGTTTAAGATGAAAACATTAAACCACCAGGGGGTACTGCTGGCCACTTGCCTGATCTTGTTCAACTGTTAGAATTAGGCATAGGCAGTCCTATAACTGCCTTCCAGTAGTTATGGCCCAGCACCAACACCAGAGGCCATTTGGAAGGAAATGCAAAACTCTTTATAGTTCTAGGAGCACTGCTTTCTTCCATCCCCTACCCCTGAGGGTCCTTGGGTGAGGCCAGTGTGGATTTTTTTATTTTTATGTATATTAAGGTGGGGACTGCCGTACTGTTTTATTTGTGGCATGGCACCAGGCACAGAGTTGGGTCTTAATAAATACTTCTTAGTTGAACTGAATCTGAAGCACCTCCATTTTCCCATTCCCTGACCTGAGGGAATGACTCTAACTCCTAACTTCACTCCTGCCTCGGCCTTAGACCAGAGTTTGAAGCCCCAAGGACAAATGTTTCATGTTCCTTCTGTCTCTTTGGGTCTGGTCCGGTGCTGAGCACAGAACTGGAAAACATAGGGAGCCAGCTCAGGGGAGAATGACTGTTCAGCTGAGCATATGGAGAAAGATGAGCAGATGGCCTGGGCCTGGGGGACAAGGTTCTCTCCAGGCCTTTGATAGTCTGACCAGGGATGTGTGTAATGTTCCCCATGCTTTCTACCCCCAGGGGTTGGGGGTGGAGAGGGGGGAGTGGAGGGCTGCTCTCCAGCCCAGAGACACAGAGAAGAGCTCAAGTGACATCTATTTTCCAGAAGAATGTACATGTACAGGCCGAGTCTGGAACTTTAGAAACAAATAGAATACAATACAACAAACAGCACCACAGAAAGCACTGTCCTAGGCTCTAGAAATGCCATCGTGATTCCCCAGAAAGGGGAACAGCTTTTCACTGAACCAATTGTCAGTCTCCCTGACTAGGGTTCAGAGTGAGGGTACCCAGACCCCCAACATCCTCCAAACAGGTACAAGTTTTCAGAAGCTGGGGTCCCCTTCCTTTCTCCCTCTTCCCTTCCTCTTCTATTTCTCCCTCTTTCCCTGTCCTCCTTTTCTCTCTCCCTTTCTCCCTCTCCCTCTTCCTCTCTCCC
>NW_027185798.1:44820587-44847721 GCF_028583685.1 Petaurus breviceps papuanus
TTCTCTCTCCCTTTTGTTCTTTTCTATTCTCTCTCCTCTCTTCTCTCCTCTGTCTCTTCTTTTTCTTCTCTTTTCTTTTTTTCCATCTGTCTTTCTGTTTCTCCTTCATTCCTACCTCTGTCACTTCCTTTTTTTCAATTCTTTCCTCATCCTCTTCCACCTCTTCTCCAGAGTGAAAGGCAGGAAGATCTGGTTTCAGTTCCTGCCTTGGATACCTACTAACTGTGTAAGTAACCTCTCTGTGACTCAGTTTCCTTATCTATGAAATGAGGGAGCCTCAAAGATCCATCCTCCTTCTGTTTCCTCTCTCTTCCTCCCGCTCTCTGTCTTCTCCCTGTCTCTTTCTCCTGTCTCTCTCTGTCTGTCAGTCTGTCCACCTCTCCCTCCCTCCCTTTAATCTCCTTCCTCTCCCCACTGCAGACACACACCCTTCCCAGAGGAGGAATGACCCCCTCCCAGGTCCTTTGAGGCATTCCCTTGGGCAGAGGAGAACACTGCCGGTATTTTGGGATCTTCATAATAAATTTAAGAACTCAATTTGCTGTTCCGTATTTGCTTGTTGAAAGGAGACCAACACAGGCCTTGATTGCATTTCCTCTCCTGGCTTTTATCAGCTGGCACGGGTTCCTGTCTACTTTCAAATTGGCTTGCTTGTTTGCATCTTGTTCTCTCCACGTCCTCTTCACATTTGTTCCTATCAGCGCGCGCGCCTTACAGGAGGAGCAGTCTATGTGATTCCCTCGGTGCATGATGGAGCCTGACCCCGAGCAAGGCTTTCTGACAGCAGAGGCGGAGGCAGGCGACATCCCAGAAACCCCCTATCCCCATCCCCTCACAGGGTCCAGTGAGGCAAGGGGCCCGAGTGCACAGGGGATAAGCCCCATCTGATCCACCAGGAATTTTCTTCCTCTTTTCCTACTCCATGCTCAGCCTTCATTCACCAGCACCCCAAAGCTGCTGGTGGGGATCCTAACACCTGTGTCTTGTTCAGTCATGACCCTGTCTGGGGTTTTCTTGACAAAGGTACTGGGCTGGTTTGTCATGTCCTCCTCCAGTTTAGTTTACAAATGAGGAAACTGAGTCAAACAGGGTTACATGACTCATTCAGGGTCACACAGCTAGTAAGTCTCCAAGGCTAAATTTGAACTCCTAAACATGAGTCTTCCTAATTTCAAGCCCAGTACTCTATCTGCTTTTTACAATTGCCCCTAGTCCAGGGGTGGGAAACCTGTGGCCTTAAGGAGATTTGTTCTGTGAAGTTTGTATTCAGTCAAAGGGTTGCACTTGAGGACCTAGAGGGCCACATGTGGCATGGAGGCTGCAGGTTCCCCACCCCTGCTATGCCCAGGCCTTCAGGCTACCCCAGTGCTTCTTCTCATGGCCTAAGCCCAGTATCCCCTTTTCCTTTCTTTCTGTATCCTGAGACAGAGGATGGGTTTTTCCAGACATATTTCACATCACACACACACACACACACACACACACACACACACACACATACATACATACTCATATCACATACATATACACACATACATCTCTCACACACCACACATACATCTCACACACATGCACACACACATGTGTAAACACATACACACATCATACATATGCACACATCACACACATACACACACACATTGGCCTTCTGGTTCCCCAGCTCTCTATCTTCCATTCTCTGTCAACCATGTCTGAAATGTTCTTCCTCTTCACCTCCATTTCTCAGAAACTCGCATTTCCTTCGAGGCCCAACTCAAGCACCACCTTCTACATTAGGCTTTTTCCCATTTCTCCAGCTGCTAATATCTTCCCACAAAACTCCTTAAATCCATATTGCACATGTAAGTTTTATACATGGTGACCCAAAAGTCAGCACAATTTTAAATTTTAGTAGTTTAAAACTTTTGCCTTTTTTTTTTTAATTTAAACCTTAGTAGCTTAAAACTGAACTAAGACTTTTGGGACATTCTGTATCTCCCTCTATGTGCCCATGTTCCTTCTGTGAGTAGACTTTAAGGTCATTGAGGACAGTAACTATTTCACTTTTGTCTTTTTATCTCCAGTGCTTAAAGTAGTGTCTGGAGCTCAATAAATGTTTGTTGATTGATTGATTAATTGGCTTTACTGATCATAAGGGAGAAACTTTGATACAAACTTCAATGGTTGCATGGTTTCTTAAGTGAGAGTGGTCCCTTCACCATCCAGATTGCAGCCCCTCCCTGCCTGCTCATTCGTTGAGTTTTTGTCCCTGTCATTTCAAAGATCTTCTGCAGAAGATTGCCCCAGTATGCCCAAGGCCTTGCCCTGGTTCTTTTAATACCTTGGGGTAGTGGACATATCATTAGTCCATCTGTTGCTTCACATTCTAGCTTCATGGGCCTCCTAACTACTTTTCTCCTGGTCATTCATGCCTCTGGTGATGCCTTTTTATGGAATTTCATGCCTACACATCATCTCTGGCAACAAGCTGCAGTCTACTTATACCTACCATGTCTCTTTCATCCTTTGAGTTACTTATGGGACAAAAGGGGGAGAGAAATCAACCCTACAGAGCACACAGTTCTAGGGTACAGACATTCAAGGTCACCTGATGAAGCATCCTGGGCCTACTGGCCTCCTTCACACGGGGTCAGAACCCTCCCTGCTATTGGCCAGCCAGCATGCTGTCCAGAAAGCAGACCCTGTATGCCTTTTCACTGTAGAAACCCCCAATTTCTCTTTCCAGAGAAAGTTGATGCCCCTCTTTCAGGGTCAGCCTTCCTGCCCGTCACTTTTCACATTAGCAAGGTTCCAGCTGCCTCCCCAGATTCAGAATTATAACTTTATCCTCAAACCAAGAAAACATTTATTGGAAGATTCCCTAGTTGTAATATCCCCTGTATGTACTGGGGCTTGCCTTTGTAGCATGCCCTGATCATCTAACATGGCAGATATGAATTCCCAACCATGTCAGTGAAAGGTTATATTTCATGCCTTTCCCCAGGCTTCTCTGGTACCTTAAGGGAGTTTTGCAGTATTTAGGCTCTTGGCCAATGACTCCAGCTTCTACCACAGGTGTTGGGAGGAGGATCCTGTACCCCAGTTCCATTTAGCCATTAACAATAGTATTAGCTCCCCTCTCTACAGTGTGTGGGGTGGAGGGGACTGTGACCTTCACCCTCTGCAGAGGACAGGGCAAGCAGATGCAGACAATCAAAGAGGCTGCCCTCACCCACAGTGGTAAGGGGTGCAGAGCCTCCATGCTAGGAGATCTGAGCATGCCCTCCTCAGGGGTTCCTCCACTGGGTGATCTGGGTGTACTCCAAAAGCAAGGCCAGTTACACATACAATGGTCAACAGACTTTCTTAAATACCTCACAGCTCCATAATTCCATCAGTATGGGTATTACCTTCTCTGGTGCAGATCCCAATCCCCATTACATCTTAGTAGATGTTGTGACCAAAAATATTCATCACCTAGTGGCCAGCTTTCCAGAAGGAGTTTCTCTAGACTTACCTAAACTGGTTTGGGGACAGCAGACATATAAACCATGGTCAAGCCCAAATGCAAAGCCTGTCCAGCTTAGTAGGAAGGCCCTGACAGAGCTTATACTATGCTGGCATGGCCTTCCAGAACCAAAGGTCATCTTCCTACCACAATGAGTCATCAGAAAAGGACTTCAGCAGAGAAATCTATAATCCTGCCCTCCTATGATTCCAATCGTTCTAATTCTAATCAACAAGAACTTTATAAGCTCTTACTCTACACCAGGCACTGTACTAAACACTGAGAATACAAATAAAAGCAAAAACATTCCATGTCCTCAAGGAGCTTATGTTCTATCAATGGATGAGTCATTTTTTCCAGTTTTCATGTTGGAATGACCATAAAAGGACTCACTTGCCTAAATGCCTCAGGTACAAAAATAAGAGAAATTGGAGGGAGGGAGATGCCCCATCTGTGTTGTTCCTTCTGTGCTCGGCTTCCCAAGGCTCTGTGCCTCTGACAAGGAGACTCTTGGCTTTAGAAAGACGCTGAGGGCATGTTAGGAAGGGGAAGATAACTTGGGGGGGGGGGGGCACTGCAAATATTGGGAGGAAAGCAAATCTTTGTGGGGAATCCTTGAAGAAGACAAGACATGAAAATACCTTAACCCCTCAAAAAAATCTGGGATCACACAGGGAGGTGGAATCTCGAGTCAGGTGGCCAGACTTCAACGCCATGGGCCACGCTGAGCCATGACTGACTGGGAGATCTCCTCTGAACACAAGCTCAGTAGCAGTGACTGCGTAGAGGAATCATGTTCTTTTCTGTGCCCTCCAATACCAAATCCACTCACTTGGCAAAGTCCAGAGATGCTTCTTCTCAGTGCCAGTGGTGATCTAATAGCTAAGCTCAGTCCAGCTCATTCCAGGTCTCCCCAGGACTGAAGGCACTTCAGCCAAGTTTCTATTATCCAGGGGTTGGTTATTTTCCTTATGGATCATCCAGGCCTCTTGTCTTGCCTCCTTTCTCTTGCCCCCATCTCTCCCCTCCCCCACTCCTCTCTCTGGCTTTTGTTATCCTGCTGTGGACCTCAGTAAGGTGCAGAATATGGGCTTCAAAGTCTATAACCTCGTTATAAATCCTGCCCCTGATGCATACTACTTGTGTAACCTTGGGTAAATTATTTCATCTTCCTGGGCCTCAGTTTCCTCATCTGTAAAATAAATGGGGGGGGATTTAAAAATTAATTTAAAATAAAATTAAAATATTTCAAATTAAATTAAAAAGCAAACATCTACTTAATGTTGACTGTTAGCAATACAGTGATAGGCAACAGGGGCAATTCAAAATTTGTATAAAGCTAGGCCTCGACCCTTATAGAACTTATGCTCTAGTCAAGGGGATAAGACACAATTATACAATATCACACTGTTAGAAAGATGGTCTTTGAACCCTAATAGATGTAAGCTCCTCTGGAGGAAATAGAAACTCCCATTTCTCTTAGAGGCGAACGAGCTAAATAGAGAGGATTGGACTGTCTGAGATGCCTGACATGGATTCCTGCTTTCACATTCTAGGTTTGGGAGGCCCACACAAGGGAAGGCAGTGCAAGCTTTTGGCTGCAATGCTGGCTCAGGGTAACATGGGGATTTCCAGTTTTCAGGCTTCCCCATCTTTGAGCGCAGGGGATGAGAACTTGACTGTTGAATTCACTTGGTGAATTTGCTAGGAGGTGACATCTTCAATTTTAAATGTCAGGTCCCGGCCTCTACCTTCCAGAAATCCTTGTCCCAGGCAACAGCCAGTCCCTGCCATCTGAGGGGAATTGTTCTCCTGGTCTGCAGTATCAGACAGAGGTGTTAGGCCACCCCACTGAAGTTCTGGGCCAGGGGGTTTTGTCTGTTCCAGATGCTCTCAATCATCATCAGCAGATGTGCTCACCATGTGCTCACCAGCCCACCACTGGGGCTGACTCCAATGCCCTCTGACGGGAACTGCCCGTGTTGACTCAGTCACTGCTAGTGGTGATAGCCTTCGACACTACCCCGCATACTGTGTGCCCTATCCCTCACCCCCACTAGCTGCACAGCATCTGGTCCAGGGCCAGAAAGACAAGTTTAGTGATGGGAAAGATCTTAGAGAACGGAGTCCAACCCCCTCATCTGACAGATGAGGAAACTGAAGAGTAGTGACTTGTCCAAGATGAACAGCAGAGCTAGGATTTGAACCCAAAACATCCAAGTCTGAATCCAGTGTTCTTTCTATGGGGCAACACTACTCCAAGAGTGCACATCTACCCATTAAACAGACTCCACAGGAGGTAGCCAAGGTGTGGCAGAAAGGATAGGCAGAGTCAGCACAGGCCTGGTTTCTGCTCCCACCTCCAACACTTACTAGGCCCATCACCATAGCCATGTCACGTATGAGGCTCACTGAGGTCTCACTTCTCTTATCTTGGAAAAGGGGAGAATAATACACATAATGGGGGATCTGAGCAGCATGGTGTATAGAGTGTCGGACCTGGAATCAGAAATACCTGAGTTCAAATCTGGCCTCAGACACCTCCTAGCTGTGTGACCCTGGGCAAGTCACTTAACCCTGCTTGCCTCAGTTTCTTCATCTGTCAAATAATCTGGAGAAAGAAATGGCAAATCACTCCAGGATCTCTGCCAAGAAAACCCCAAATAGGGTCATGAAGAGTCAATGACTAAAACAACTAAAAAACAACAAAATACTTATAATACCTATGATTGCAGATGATTGTCAGGTGGTTCAAATGAGGTCATCAGTATAAAGCGCCTTGCAAACCTTACTATATGGTCATCTATTACTAGCATAATCATGATTGCTTCAATTGGCAGGTCTTTGTCATTCACCATCCAGCCCTTTGCTGATCTGGCCGGGCCACAATGAATACTAATTAATCAAAGAATGGTATAGTTCACACTCAGATGATTTACAGTTTATAAGACACTTTCATATCCGTCATTTCTTTTGACCCTCAGAACAGGCCAGAAAGGGAGGTGATGGAAGTCTCATCACTCCCATTTTATGGATGTGCCCAGGCCAAGGACATCTCACAGCTAATGAGCCAGAGGAGGGACTGACAGCTCCAGCCTTCTGATTCCATCTAAGAGATGGAGGCTTGGAGCTCCTCTAAAGGACCTTGGTGACTTTGTTCCTGGTGGTAACTTGGATGGCCAAGCCTTTGATGCTTTTCCCATTTTGCCTAAGTAGGGAAGGAGTAGCCATATCCTGAATCCTTAGAACTCAGCATGACAACCTGGCAGTCAGTCAGTCAGCAATATTAAGTGCCTACTATGGGTCAAGTACCTAAGTACTGGGGATACAGAGAAAGGTAAAAATACAGTCCCTGCCCTCAAGAAGGTCATGTTTCAATGGGGAAGGTAACACAGAAATGCTAATGTACAAACACAAAGTATATACAGTATATGGAAAGTAATTCCAGAGGGGAAAGCACTAGCAGCCCAGAGAGGGGAGAGGAAGAGAGGAGGGAACCAGGAAAGGTCTCTTGCAGAAGGGAAGGGGAAGGGGATGAGGATTTATAGAACACCTACTATGTGCTGGGCACTGTTCTAAGTGCTATATGAACCAATTATCTCATTTTATCCTTACAACAACCCTGGGAGGAAGGTGCTATGACATCCCCATTTTATAGATGAGGAAACTGAGGCAGACAGAGGTTAAGTGACTTGCCCATGGTCACACAACTAGTAAGAATCTGAGAACAAATTTAAACTCAGATCTTCCTGACTCTCAATTCAGTTCTCTCTCTCCTCTACACCACCAGGTGATTTTGGTTGGAGGAGGGGAAGGCATTGGAGCTTGGGGAATCAGGAAAGATCTCATGTGGAAAGGAGCCTTTGAAGGAAACTAGAGATTGTAAGAGATGAAGGTACACAGTCACCGCAATATCGTTCAAAGAGTAACTGTGCATGGCTAAGCTATTTTGAGTAATATGAACATTCAAATCAACTACAAAGGATCTATGAAGGAAAACTTCCAGAGAAAGAACTGATATATGAAAGTATGTGTTGGATGGAATCGTCTATATATCTGTATGAAACGTTGGCCTTCTCTGATTGGGAAGGCTGGGAAGGAAACAATCTGGACCTCAAAATGTAACCAAAAAAATACATGCAATTATATATACACAAAGAGAGAGAGAGAGAGAGAGAGAGAGAGAGAGAGAGAGAGAGAGAGAGATTGATTCCAGGCATGGGGGACAAACAGACTATGTTAAGACACAAAGCTGTAAAGGATGGATGGTCAAGGATGAGGAACAGTCAGAAGGTCAATCTAGCTCAGCTGAATAAGAGTAATGTGAAATATGGCTGGACTGGGAGATTGGAGACAGGTTTTAAGGGCTTTAAATGGGAGTTATTGAAGATTCTTGAGTAAGAGAGTGACCTCATCCGTGCTGTGCTTCAGGAAAATAATTCTGGCACCCATGTAGGGAAACCCCATAGTGGAGAAGTTAAGCAGAAATTTGGGGAGAAACCTTTTGCTTCGCCTAGCCCTGCCTGTCTCCCCCCCATACCCCACAGATAACAACAATAGCTAACATTTATATAGCACTGACTGTGTGCTCAGCACTGCAGTATTACCTGGGGGGAGTGTCCCCTCTGTCTCATTCCTGGACATGGCCCAGGCACACTGGAAGCTTTCTCTTCCCCATAAGAAGCAACTAGACAGGATAAGAGAGAACCGCCCGGGCTTATCTCTCTGGTACCTGGAGCAGGAAAGGAAGGCAGCAATTAATCGTACAAGGCCTGCCATTTGTGCTGCTTAGGCTCAGATAAAAAGTTTAATTATCCCTAAGCCCTAATACAAATTAATTAGCTTCCCATATTACCAGGGTAAGCTTGCCTGTCCCTGCCTCAGCATAGACAGCACACTTTGGATTCCCAAAGACGCCAGACGGATTGTGAGGCAGAGGGTCTGGGGCCCATTCGTTGTGAAGAGGCTTGTTGCAGACTAGAACACTGGGCCCCAGACTCAGTGTCCTGACTGGGCATCAGCCTCTGCTGGTTCTCTGCTCCATACCTTCTACATCCTGGGCCCCGAGGGCCCCTTTTACTTCCTTTCACTTTCAAACATCATTATCAGAAAGGCTCATTTTTCTTGGAGAAGGAGACAGAGCTATGATTCTTCCAGGAGGTCTGTCTTTCTCCATGGGCTTCTCCATGTTTCATTGTCTTTCCTGTTCTTTCTCCTTTTCTGTCTCTCCTTTTCTGTTCCTTGCATCTGGCTGGGCAAGGAGAGAACTGGAAATAGCACCTCGGTCAAGGTATGATCTAAATAAATGCCTCAGTGACCCCACCCCCATCCGGCCATTCTAAAAGGAAACTACTGAGGGTTGGGTCAGCTAATGATGGTGGAAGGTGATAGGAATGGATCCGGATGTGGCCTAGTTTGTGGCAGCTGGATGGTGCAGTGAATACAGCACTGGCCCTGAAGTCAGGAGGACCTGAGTTAAAATCCAGCCTCAGACACTCGACACACTTACGAGCTCTGTGACCTTGGGCAAGTCACTTAACCCCTATTGCCTTACACCCTTAAAAAAAAAAAAAGAGGGCCTGGTTTAGAGGCCCAGCTCTAACTTTTCACAGAACTGGAAAATGGAAAGGGGCTCAGTGAGCATCTGGTCCAACTTTTATTTCAACAGGTCTGACAAGTTGCCATCCAGACCCTGCTTGAATACATCCTTCTTTACCACTCAGGCAGAGGAATTATACAACCCAACATCCACGCCCAAGAGAAAACAATCTCCTCTAGTTCCACTCTCCTCCTCATTTGCAGAGCCCATCTCTGTCTGCTTTAACCCTACCCATAGATTTCCTCTCCAGGCCTCCTTCCCTAGAACACTTGCTCCAATCTCTGTTCCAGGGGTTTTCAGCATCTCTTCCTGGGGAAAGCCAATCATAGGGTCAGCCATCCATACACAAAAGCATCACTGACTGCCCAGGGTGTCGCTGCAGGAGTGCTATTTTTAGCTTGGGCTGTTCATGGGAATGAATGAACCCTTGCTTAAGAGAAGGAGCCGGCTAAGAGGCGGGACTACAAGGTTCAGCTCCTGGAGAGCCCAGACATTTAGGACCAAGTCTGTGTGGATAATTGTGGGTGAGTGTGGCCACCAGACGGCAGGAAACCCAGCTAAGTGTGCTAAGGAATCGGGGGAAGGGGATTAGGAGGGATAGAATCTGGAGAAGGGGGATGAATCAGGAATGCTTTCTTTTAATTTTTTTTATTACCAAACATTGGTTTTCTTTTCCATCATCACTAATGGGAAAAAAAAAACCCTGCAAGAAATACACATAGACAAACAAAACAGGTTCTCACATTGGCCAGGTCCAAAAATGGACATTTCATTCTGCAACTTGGGTCCAGCATCCCTCTAGTGATCCTGAGATGGGTAGCATTCTTCATAGTCATTGGTCACAGTATGATCAGAGTTCTTACCTCTTTCAAGGTTTCCTTTTTTTTTTTTTACAATTTTGCTGTTGTACAAATTGTTCTCCTGATTCTGCTTACTTCATTCTGAATCAGTTCATACAAGTCTTCCTAGGTTTCTCTAGAAGAAACAAATTATGGTATATGAATGTCAGGGATACTTCCTCCTTGCAATATTAAGAAGCAAGCCAAAAAGGTAAAACTTAATCTTGACCCCTTCCCAGGGGCAGCTGTGCAACAGTGGAGGATATCGCTGGAGTCTAAGGACCTGGGTTTAAATCCCGGCTTTGCTATTTATTGCCTCTATGACTTCACACATGTCATTTCACCTGTCAAGATCTCAATTTTCTCATCTATAAAATAAGAAGCCTAGATTGTATGATCTCTGCATCCCAGGATCCCAGAATCTCAGAGGTAGGAGAAGGCAGGTTGTATACCCTAAGCAAGGTTTAAAGCCTAGGCCCTACTTGTGTTACTGTTCCCTAGAGATAGAAAGGCCCCCTCCCTTTAATACAGCTGTGCTTAATCTGGTGTCTGTGGACTGATTTCAGGGGATCTGTGAATTTATAAAGGAAAAAATATCTTTATTTTCACTAATTGTAGTTCAGCATTTCTTCAACTATTTTAAACCATTGTTTTAGAAGGGATCCATAGATACCCCAAGGGTCCATGACACCCAAAGTGGTGAACATCCTTGATCATAACATGTGACCTGACTTATCACAAAATAAATAAAATCCCCACATGTCACAGAGAAGAGAGTTTTCTGCTATTAAAAACATTAACAAGGGCCTCTTCACTTCTCCACCTCCCGTTCTTGGCAGAGGGGAGGGACTTACAGGCGTGGAAGACTACCTGCATTGTTAAGTTAGCTTTGTTGAACTGTTGGTTGGACATGAGGAAGAAGGATGAGTCCAAGATAATGCTGAGTAGGAGAAAGTTGTTACCACCAATGGAAATGGTCAAGTTGAAAGGAAGGGTGAATTTGGATACATAGTGTGTGACCTTGGACAAGCCCCCTGACTTCCCTAGGGCCTCAGTTTCCTCATCTACAAAATAAGAGATCTTGACTAGATGCCTGTTAAGGTCTCTTTGAATACAGGGGTACTCTAATGAGTATAGCATAGAAGGATATTGAACTTGAGGTGAAGATATCTGTCAGACATCCTGGACAAGTGGGCATTCAGCTTCCAGCGGCAGGGAGTTCATGTCTACGACTAATACTGATGCTGCTATTACTACTACTACTACCATTGATGCTACTACTACTGCCGCTGCTGCTACTACTATTACTACTACCATTGCTATTACTGCTACTACCATTGTTACTACTACTATTGTTAATACCATTACTACTAGTAGTACTATTATTACTATTCCTATTACTTCTACTGCTACTACTACTAAGTATTATTATTGTTATTCTTCCTCAGTCATTTCAATCATATCTGACTCTTCATAACCCCATTTGGGGTTTTCTTGGCAGAGATACTGGAGTGATTTTCCATTTCCTTCTCCAGTTCATTTGACAGATGAGGAAACCGAGGTAAACAGGGCTAAGTGACTTGCCCAGGGTCACACAGCTAGTAAATGATTCCAGGCCCAGTACTCTATGCACTACTGTGCCACCTAGCTGTCCTAATAATAATGACAGTAATAATGTCAACTGTAATAATAACAGTAACAATAATAACATTTGACATATAGGTTCTTTATGGTTTGCCAAATATATGTCTTTAATCATTTGCTTGTCAAACATCCCTGTGAGGTAAGAACTACCATTATTATCCTCTTCATTTTAAAGATGAGGATACTGAGACAGAAAGGTTAGGTGACTTTTCCAGGGTCACACAGGTAGCAAATATCGAGATAGACCTTGAACCCTCTCCTGACTCTAATGTACTATCCCACACTGTCTCCACTACAACCTCATTGAGTAAAGCTGTCCCCCTTTCACACAGTCCCAACAGTTAGAAAGGTCTTCCTTATGGGGAAGCCAAAGTCAGTGTCCCTCACACTTCTCCACATTGGTGCTGTGGCTGCCTTCTAGAAGAATAGAAAAGTAAGTACAAGTGGGCAGCTAGCTAACAATGCTAGACTCAGGGAGGCAGGAAGACCCAGGTGTGAATCTCACCTCAGACACTTATTAGGGGTACGAGCAGGGCAGGCCACTTAGCCTCTCAGCTTCATCATCTATAAAATGGGAGAACAGCATCCAGCCTCCAAAGGCTGTTGTCAAGATCAAGCGAGATAACGTGTAAAAAGTATTTTTTATGAGGCGACTATACATACAAAAGGAGAGAGAGCCTGAACCTCTGACCTGGTGTCAGACTGGCCCATTACTCTGTGGTGGTTGAGCTGTGCATTTGAAAAAATAAGAATAATAGCTATTTTTTCTATTGTGCTATCGGGACACTGTCCTAAGTGCTTTACAAACATCTCATTTGATCCTCATACCAACCCTACGAGTTAGGGGCTATGATTATCTCCATTGTATAACTGGGAAAACTGAGGCAGGCAATTTAAGCAACTTGCCCAGGATCATACAGCTAGTAAGTGCCTGAGGTGAGATTTGAACTCAGGTCTTCCTGAGGCCAGGGCCAGTGTCACCTAGCAGTGGTGCCCTGGACCTGACTTCTAGTATAGCTTTTCCTGTACTTCTGAGTTTATGTATCTCTGTGGTTTGTGTGTTCCTGGTTAAAGTCTTGTACTCTGGGCTGTGTTCTAAGATGCTTGAGACCTTACTCCAGCTTGCACTGGTAGGCTGGGCAGTGGTGACTCTGCATCCCACGGTCATCAAGGGGCTGCCTCTGTGACAATCTCAGAAGCCCTTCTTTCTCGGGAATGCCCATGTCAGAGATTGCAGGTGACAATCATTGTCTGGTGGGATAAGCAGCTGCCAAGGTCATGGTTGTAAGTTTTGGCCGTGACTGCTTGGGTAAGTCATCCCTTCTCTTTGGGCTTTGATTTCTTCATCTATAAAACAAAGGTGATCTCTTTGGGGGTGACCCGCTTCATGAGTCTAAGTAAAACTGGGCTTCTGGAAAAAGACAGCCTTCATTCAAAATCCCTTTCACCCAGTTCCAAAGGGCTGACTCTACATTCTTTGGTGGTAGGTTGGTTGTATAGAATACAGCTCATAACAAACAAGTCTTCTGTTTGGGTTGTTCAGAATATTTTTGTTAAACAGGAATTTTCAGCTTGATGACATTTGTGCTCAATGGATTGGGCCTGTGTTTGTTTTCAGAGATAGTGCCCAGCAGAAATCTCACTTTTCCATCAGAATTTAAGTACCTTGAGGGCCAGGGTGGTTTTTCATTTTGTCTGTAGCCACTGTCTGCATGGAACCTTATTCCTCATAGGTACTGATTGGACTGGATTCAATCTGATTCTCCCAGCCCAAAAAGGGCACCACATCTCCCTGTAAGTTCTCCCCTTGCCAGACCTGGTGCCAGGGGGCACCTTGGCACAGCTCCAGCATCTAAGTTTAAAAAAAAAGCAGCAGCAAATACAATTACTATCAAAAGCTTGTCCTGACTTCCCTTGGGTTGGGAGAAGGGGAAGAGGGAAGAAGGCGATTCCCAAATTAGGTTTGTTGACTCTGTTTTGTCTTGTGGCCCTGAGTTGAAGGCATCAAGTTGAATAACTGTCAGGACGAAACGCAGTGATTTATCACCAGTCCAAGGAGGCTCAGACTTGCAATCCAAAATTCAACAAACCTTTGTTTGCTGATGCCCTGTGTCTGTGAGGCACCAAGCTAGGCACTTGAGATTCAGAGATATTGAGGACACAGACCTTGCCATCATGGAGCCCAGTGGTTGCATGGGAGAGGGGGTAAATGGGAGGGGTACGTAGAGGGGACTGGGATGGGTTGGAGTAATGGCCAAGATAGGTAGACAGGTGAACAAACTGAGAGAAGACTCTCAGAGGTGAAAATTTATTGCTGCTGAGTCTTAGGTACCCCTCCACAGATAAGTATAAAGGATGTATCCAGATAAAGTGCCAAAAAATTTGAGGAGAAAACTCACTTCTCTCTGGAGGGAAGGGAGTCAGAGAAGGCTTCCTGGATGAGTTGGCACATGATTCAGCCCTTGAAAGCAGGGAAGACTTTAACCCTTTATCTATAGACCCCTCCACCTGACATTCACATTTAGA
Source organism: Petaurus breviceps papuanus (assembly GCF_028583685.1). Lineage (NCBI taxonomy): Eukaryota > Metazoa > Chordata > Mammalia > Diprotodontia > Petauridae > Petaurus > Petaurus breviceps. Next base: position 44,834,683 of record NW_027185798.1, read on the forward strand.
TTTGGAAGGAGCTTCCTTCCCAAGGAAGGGAGGCCATGAGGATTCTATAAGGCAGAGACGAGGAAAGGGTACATTACAGGTACAGGGGACACATAGCCATGCAAAGGGGGCTGTAGACCATGAGAGTATATTCTCTTCAAGACTCAGGACCAGGGTTTCATTCTTCCCACCGGCATGTGCTCTCTGCTTAATAATCTGACTGCTAAATATGAGGAATACGGAGAAGGCCAGTTTGGCTAGACTGGGAGTGGGGAACCTTTGGTCTCAGGGCCACATGTGGCCCTGTAGGTCCTTGGCTGCAACCTTTTGACTGGGTCCAAGTTTTGCAGAACAAATCCTTTTATTAAGGGGGTTTGTTCTGTGAAGTTTGGATTCAGTCAAAGGACTGCATTTGAGGACCTAGAGGGCCACATGCAGGTTCCCCTCACCTCTGAGCTAGACTATGTTGTGCAAAGTACTGTCTAATAAGGCTGGAAAGGGAGATGGAGGGTAGATTTTAAAGGACTTTAAAAACCAAACAGAAGAATCTAGATTTTTAGCCCAAGAAGTAATGGGGGGCCACTGGAGTTTGTTAAGTGGTGGAGTGACATGGTCAGAGATGGGCTTAAAGAAAATTACTTTATCAGCTGTATGAAGAATGGATTAGAGTGGGGTGGCAGGTGGTGCAGTGAGTAAGAGCACCAGCCCTGGAGTTGGGAGGACCTGGGATCTGTTCCGGCCTCAGATACTTAACACCCACACAAAACTGGCCAAGTAACCTTGGGCAAGTTACTTAACCCCAATTGCTTTAAAAAAAAAAGAATGGATTAGAGAGAGGAGAGATAAGGCAAGAAGATCAATTAGGGGGCCATGGCAAGAGTCTAGGGGAGACATTAAAAGAATCTGAACTAAGGCAATTGCTGTGGCCTAGAGAGAAGGGCTTGGATGGAGAGAGATGTAAAAAGTAAATTGCACGTTTTGGCCACTGCAGGACACATGGAGGGAGAGGGAGAGTAACGAGACAAGTTAATGCTGAGGTTGCTAACCTGGGAGCCTGGAAGGATGGTATCATCTCAGGACGAGTAGCTTTAATCCTTCATAGAAGAAATAAGCTATATGATTTCAAAGTGATAATTTCATGATTAATGGTTGTCTCAATCCCCTCTGTTTCTAGGCACCCAGTCGAGAGGGGGGCTGGGAAAAAAAGTGTTTCTGTCCTTGGAGAAAGGAGGTTTCAGAACTCTTGGCTTAACAAAGGCCTTTAAATTATCTCCTAAAGAGAAGGCTAAATAACACTTAACAGCTGGGACAGAGTTTTATTTATTAGAAGGGAGATAATAATGAGAGCAGAGAAAAGAGATTAGGGCCCCCAATGCTATTGCTGAAGGGTGGATTTCTAACCAATCCAAACATCAGGATGGGGGTTACCAAGCTGTTCTTTAGAATGAAAGGCCATGGAGAGGGAGACCCAGAATCTTTATTTTCTGGTCTGTAGGAGAATGGCTTCCTGCCCATCCCTCAGTGAGGAAGAGGGAGAGGGCATTAGGGGTGAAGGACATCATCTCCCCCTACCCCATGCATCTCCAGGACTCAAGGTCCCCCCCCCCTGGAGGTTGTTTCCAGAAATTCACTCTCTTCTGATCTGGCAAAGCACATTAAATGGAGCTTCCTGGACAGAGCCCTGGGCGCAGGCTTCACTCCATTCTGCAAGGAGCCAGAAGTAATCACTAGCATTTATTTTTTATTTTAAGGTTTTTAAGGTGTGATTTTTTTAGATGTATTACCTCTTTTGATCCTCATAATAACCTGAGAGGCAGGCACTTTTATTGTCCCCATCTCACAGATGAACAGATTGAGGCCAAGGGAAGATTATGTGACTCACCCATGGTGTCACAGCTAGAGTCTGAGGAAAGATTTGATCTCGGGGGTGGCTAGGTGGCGCAGTGAATAGAGCACCAGCCCTGGAGTTAGGAGGACCTGAGTTCAAATCCAGCCTCAGACACTTAACACAAAAACTAGCTGTGTGACCTTAGGAAAGTCACTTAATCCAAATTGCCCTCCAAAAAGAAAAAAAAAAAAGATTTGATCTCCGGTCTTCTTGTCTCCAAGTCACAATGTACTAGGTATGGTAGAAGATTCCGAGGGGGATGGGGAACAGTTCTTGCTCTCGGGGAGAGGCTTACTAACAAAACAACATTTGTCATGAGGCAGAAAGGAAGCATGAAGAGCAGAAAGATGCTCATCTGGGGTCTAATGCCAGCTCTGTCATTGCCATGAATGACTGTGTGCCTTCAGGCACATTACCTCCCTTCTCTGGGTTTGTTTCCTCAACTATACAAGGAGAGATTAAACCCCAAAGCTCTCCAAGGTTCCTGCCAGTATAGATATGCTAGAAGATGGCTTAGTGGATAGAGGCCCTTAACTTGAGGGCAGGAAGACTTGAATTCAGCTCCTCCTTCAGACACTGTGTGACCCTGGGTAAGTCCCTTAATTTTAGTCGCCTCATCTATAAACTGGAGATAATTTCCTACCTCAAAGAATTGTTATGAAGCTGAAAAGCATCTGGCAACCCTAAAGTACCCTGTGAACAGTAGCCATAATTATCTTCTTGTTATTATCCTACAGCCAGTGAATACTAGAGTCAGTCAGAGAAAGGAAGAGATAAACCTGGAAGGGTCTGGAGAAAGACCTCTCTGGAGTGCAAATGCCAGGAGACAAGAGACCGGAGAGCACAGTCCATCTCTTATCCTGCTGTGGCAGTGGAAGTTGAAAGAGAGGCAGATTTTGACTCATTGTAAGAAGTGAAATGGGCTGCCAAGAAAGCATTGAGAGAGGATGGGTGTCCAGGACTAGGGAAGGGGTAGTCCCAGTGTGCTCTGCCCTGGCCATTGGGCATATCATGTGCAGTTCTGAGCTCCACGTTTTAGAATAAGACATTGGTGATCTGGTGAGTGGACACTGGACCAGGGTGACCAGGATGATGAAGGCTCATGAATTTATGCTATCTGAGTATCAGCTGAAGGAACCAAGGACATCATGAGTCTTGGTAAGGGGGCCCAGGATGGGGACTAAATGCTTTTTGATTAAATGGTTGATTGATTGACTGCTTTAAGAGAGTATGGGTTTCTCCTCATTGGAGGTCAGACAAGAATCTTGTCTGGGTCCAGATTAGACTCATGATCCCCAAGGTCCTTTCCATCTCTAACATTGTATAATTCTATCATCCATGACCATGGGACGATAGGGAAGTGACATTTAATCCGTGGTAGCCCAAATCCTTTACTTTGGCCACTGTATTTCTTTCTTCCTATTAGAAGAATCAGTGTTGGGAGAGTAGAGGGAGACATCTGAAAAACATTAACCTTGACCATCCTTCAAGTCCCAGCTCTCTTTTCCTCCCCTCTAGAGTTGGGGAAAGGGGGAGCAGCAAGATGGAGGAGGGCAGAGAGGCTGCACTGATTGAATTCTACTGGGGGCCTCTTTCTTTCTTTTTCTTCCCCAGATATGGGGACATGGTGCCCAAGACCATCGCAGGGAAGATCTTCGGTTCCATCTGCTCCCTGAGTGGCGTCCTGGTCATTGCCCTGCCAGTCCCTGTGATTGTCTCCAACTTCAGTCGGATTTACCATCAGAATCAGAGAGCTGACAAGCGACGAGCTCAGAAGGTGAGTCTGAACCCTCTCCGACAGAGGCTTTCTTGCCCATAATATTTGAGATGAATCAGATTCTCACAGAAACTAGAAGACCTAAGTTCAGATTCCGACCTCTGACACTTACTAGCTCTGGGACCCGCATGGTAGAAAAGGTAATAGGACTGGCTTTGGAAGCTGGAAGACCAGGGTTTGAGTCCCATCTCCATCTCAAACTGACTTGTGTGTATGACACAGGTGGTTATTTGGTCAAGTAATTCAGTCTCTTCCTTATGACTTGAATTCTTTCTGTTGCATTCCCAATGGGGGATCTTTGAACATGAACAGGGGACAGACTCAATCAATTATTGGATAGATCTACCTCAGTGGTCACTCATTACACCCAAACTTTTCTCCCTTTGGCTTCCACCTTTTGCTGCTAGTTCTGCTCTCTAGAGCCACATAGAACAAATGGAAAAAGGAGGGAGAGAGAGAATATAAAGACTAAATAGAAATATAATTTAAATCTAAAAACTAAGGCATAGTTCCCAGCCTCAAAAAGTTTAAGATCTCATGGATTAATGTTACATCCCTAGCAGAAGTAAGGGTCTTTGGAGACAGAGTGAGGTCAAGAATATGCTCTTCTCTCCCCAGTTCCAGGTTCTTCATCATCTCAAGCACATAACCCCTAACCTAAGAGATGATCAGGTTCTCAGTTTCCCTAGACCTGGTCCTAGCTCTTCAGAGGGAGCCCATCTCCCCCGCTCCAAAACCAAGGAGCAGAAACAAGTGAGGGTAGCATGGAAAAAAAAATACGCCAGAAAAGAACCTGCCAGTTGTCCTAGAGTTTAAATATCACCCATCTGGGGCCTGGTATCAACTTTTTACAGTGAGGATGGGAAAAAAGAGGAGCAACATGGTTGAGACTGTGTCAGGACAAGGTATTGTTTAAAAACTGATCTACTTAGAGGCATTCAGGTAGAAACTAGGCGATTCCTTGTCAAAGATGTTTTAGAGTAAAATGGTTATTTGGAGAATTAATCAGTCAATAAACATTTATGAAGCAGTTACTATGTGCCAGGCACTGTGTTAGGCACTTGGGATCCAAGTGAGAAAGCTAAACAAAACAAAAAACAGTCCCTGCCCTCAAAGAGCTTACATTCTGATAGGGAAAGGCAATGCATAAAAAGGAGCTGGAAGGGGTGTCCAATTGAGGGGTAATTTCAAAGGTCACAGAGTCAAAAGCACAGTCAGGACAGGAATGAAGCATGGCCAGTCTGAGACCATCATCCCCAAAATGGCGGCCCTGAAAGGATTCCATCGATGGAAGAAGGAGACCACCATGGCCAAGGTATAGTGAAGGGTGAGAAGATCCAGCATTATGTGATCTCTGAAGGTGCCTTCCAATGCTACCTCTATAACTGTGATTCTGACCAGGAAAATTGTTGTTCACCTAATGACATATTATATATGCGCATATATATATGCATAACATACATTTATATACATATATATAAAATGATCTACACATTCTAATTTCCAGAAACTACCACTAGGGGGTAGTATGAAACAGGAGGTTGGGCTGTGCTATGACCCAGGTCCTCTGATTTCAAAGCCAGAGTCCTTCCTATTTGTCTTATTGCTGTTGTCCAGTTAGTTGTTCAGCCATACCGACCCTTCATGACCCCACTTGGGGTTTTCTTGGCGGATACTTAAGTGGTTTTGCCATTTCCTTCTCCAGCTTATTTTACAGATGAGGCAAACAAGGTTAAGTTACTTGCTCAGCATTACACAGTCTGAGGCCAGATTTGAACTCAGGAAGATGAGTCCTCCTGACTCCAGGCCAGGCACTCTATCTAGCTTCCCTAGTATTAGTAGTAGTATTAGTTTAACGTCATCTGCAATTTGGTAAACATGACCTCTGAACTATATCCAAGTTATTGACAAAGACATCTAATAAAACAATGCTGAGGAAAGACACCTCTAGCCCTCCGCCAGATACCTGCTTTAGGTTGGCATTTATCCATTCATCAGAACCAGAGAATCTTAGGATTAGACTAAGCCTCGGAGACCATGTAGAATAGACAAAGGATTGGCAAATCTAAGTGCCCCTCCCCCCTGTTTTTCTATGGCTCGTGAGCTAAGAATAGTTTTTACATTTTTAAAATAAAGTTTTATTGAATACCAAAATATGAAAAGCCATTCTTACTTTGCAGTCTATACAAAAACAGGCAGCAGGCTGAATTTGACTTGCAGGCTGTAGTTTGCTGACCCCTGATCTAGGCCAAGAATCCCCACTACAATATCTCCAACTGGTAGCCATTCAGCTTTCATGTGTATACCTCAATGAAGGGGGATCTCACTGGTCCTCCTGAAGTAGCCCATTCCACTCCTGGACAACTCTAATGGATAGGAAGCTTTTCCTTATACCATAGTACCATGGAAAGAGCTCTGAGCATGAAATCAGGAGACTTGGCTCAGATCCCAGCTGTCATCTACTACCTGTGTAACCTTGAAACAGATCACTTAACCTCCACTGACCTCTATTTCCTCACCTATAAAATGCGGAGATTGAGCTAGCTGACCTCCCAAAGTACACTCCAACTCTAAATCTATTATCCTATAATCCAGACCCTCCCTTGACACAGTGACTGCCCATCACCCCCTCCAATCAGACCCTACCTCCCCCACCCCAGCCTCTGGGACTGCCACCATTATTTTCACTACCTGAAGTCAAGCAGAACAATAGATCTGAGGTTAGGGTTTGATAGAAATGCAAGACTGCTGTGTTTTCCTGGGAAAGGCAAAGATGCTTCAGGACATCCCAGTAAAGTCCCCAGAAACAAATTGTATGTGGTGACCCCAGCAAGCATCTTCCATGGAAAGGAAAGAAGACACGGATGAACGGGCTCCAGATGGACCTTGCTGACCCTGTGTTCTCCGAAGGTGAACAGAACAAAGAACCATTCACTCTTTGTGTAGAAACCCTCAGCAAAGAGGAGAGAGACAGAGACACAGGTAGAAGGAAAGAGGCTGGCTACCTTTGGCAGCTTAAATGCTCCAAAGATAGATTGTTTGTTCCTCCCCAAAGCCCACAATGGAAAAGAATTAATTAGACGTGGTTTTGGCTGACTCCACAGAATGGTGCCAGGCAGCCTAGGTCAGGGCAAGGCGGGGTAGGCAGGATGGAGATGAGGCGATTGATCCTTTCTGAGCAAAGTACATCCTGGCAAAGTTGGGAAGCAGGGAACAAGCCGGTATTAAAAAATGAGATCAGCATGTGTGGACTCCAGCGTCATGATGACATTTCCTGGTGAAAACCTAAGTTTTGGGTTTTGTGAGGGGATTAGAGGCTGTGAGAGAAAAGTTCCCAGAGTTCTAGGAGAACAGGACTATGGAATTCTCAGGCAAAATCTTTACTCAGGTGGCCCCTAGCCTGGGGGTTTGCATTGGAACACTTAGCACTGGATGAACAAAGGACTTAGCCTGTCAAAACCTCAGACTTCCAAGGGTCATCCCATCAAAGCCCCTGCCCAAGAATAGTGCTATGAGCTCTGATCCTATACAGAGCAAAGAAGTTTGGTGCCCTGGGCCAAAGTTCCATTTGCCATACCCTAGTTACTGCTTTACTTAACTCTAGACTAATCTGTAGAGGAGCTATTACCTGAACTCTTCTAGGTTTTGGACCCTTCCCGTCTCATCCTCACTCCCCATCCCCAGTCACCAGAGTACTTGCAGTGATTAGGTTCTCACTGGAATCAACCCTAAGGGCATTTTAAAATGCTTTCAACTGAGCCGCAGATTTAGAGAAATAATTGGCCACATTTTCCAAGCTCCCAGCTTCACATTTAGCCTATGGTAAGGGCAACAACACTGGCTGTATCCGTAACCTAGCTATAGTCAAGGTAGCTTCCATGTCCCATTTGCCCACCTCTTGGGGCATCTCATCTGTTTCCTGCTTGTCTTCCAAAGGTTATAGATGAATGAGAAGGTGGGGGCTTCCCCGTTACTCTATAAAATACATCCCAGGTCTTTAAGAGGCCGACAGCTATGTCTTGTCTTTTTATCCTGCTGGCAGGTGAAAACGACTCCCTCCCCATCTCCCCTCCCTCCCTCCCTCTCTCCCTCCTTCCTTCTCTATCTGACATCAAAGTAAATATTTACAGGGTTTTCACTCAAGCTGATGCTGCCTTTCCTCAAGGTTGTTCAACCCTACCCCCTTTCACCTTGGGCTCTCTGCCAGGGAGAAAAAAATAGTTATCTGCTTTTGGTGGCTGAGGTTGGGGAAGATGGGCCACAAAGGGCAACAGACATCGTAGGGCAAATGTTAGCCCTTTCCAGAGCCGAACCCTTAAGACACAGAGCGGCTCTGAAAATAAGCACCAGCCCACATGCCTGCAGCCTAGAAGCCTTTGGGCTTGGGTCCAGGAGGAGATGAACACCCTCATTCTCTTCTTGTCTTCCCGTCACGTTTGATTTCCATAGGTTTTCTGTATGGGGGATTTGGATGATATTGGCCAAACAGACATTTTTCCTGAGTCTTGTAAATTTAGGAACAGGAACAAAAGACTGGGAAGTTGGGGACTGGGGGAGAGGAGGGATGTTTCTCCTTTTATTTTCTCCTCTTCTTACATTGTCTGCCCCTTTTTCTCTCCTTCACTCCCTTAAGCCCTTCCTCCTTCCTATACTTCTCTTGTCTCCTCTTTCTCCCTCTCCTCCCTTCCCTTTCCTTTCTTATCTCCCTCCCTCCTCTTTCTTCCCTATTTCCCTCTCTTCCTCATCTCTTAAATCTCTCCCCCTTTTCTCTCCACTCCCAACCTATCCTTCCTTTCCTCTCCTCCTACTTCCCTGTCTCTCCATCTTTCTCCTTCCGTTCTTCCAAGGAGAAAGCCGCGTTGCCACTCCAGATGAGAGATATAAATATTCAGGTACTAAAGGGCACCTGCGAGCAAAACTGTTAAAAGGTACTTAAGGAATGTAGGGTGAGATTGATGGAGAGCTAGCAGCGTTTAAAATGAGTGATCAGCACCAACGGGGAATGAGCATTTCCAGCAGCCATCTCCTCTCCTAAAAGAAAGAAATCACTACTCTGACACTCAATAAGCCCTCTCCTCCCATTGGAATCTGCCCCTATAGGCAATGGGGAGCTGCTGGTCAGCCTGTACTGGGTACTGTCCGCAGCTGAATTGGAAACCAAGAAGTAGGAATTTCCCCAGCTCATGTCTAGTAGACATTCTGTTTTGTCATCATACTCACCCCTATTCAGCCTCTCACACATACCTCTCTAGGACTGGTGTGCCCTCAGGGACACACACACACACACACACACACTTTTCTACAGTTTCTCACAGAGGCTCAAAAGGAAGCCTGGGTCCTTCTGGCCCTCAGGTTACTAGCTGCCAAATGAAGGATGAACATGCACTATATAAAGGAAAAAAGATGGCAATGGTCACGGGCGTATAATAACAATAACAACTCACATTTAAGTAGCACGTTAAGGTTTGCAAAGCACTTTAAAATATGATTTGATTTGACCCTCACAGCAATCCTTAGGTGCTTTTATTATCTCCATTTTACAGTTTAGGAAACTGAGACAGACCGAGACGAAGTAGTCACTTGGCCCAGGATCACACAGCTAGTAAGTGTTGGAGGAAGGATTTGAACTCGGGTTTTCATGATTCAAGGTCCAGCACGTAGCTGCCTCTGATGAGGATGATAATGACTGCCATAGCACTCCAATTGCAATGGACAGATTATATGTCTGAGATTGCTATAACCACAGAGATTGAGATAGAAAACAACAGATAGGCTCAGATCTGAAGCTTAGGACTTAAGGGGTTACTCCCACCTGGGTGCTAGCTATGACTGGTGGACCCCACTGAGCTAGCCAGAATAAAGGAGTAGCAGTGGAATCAGAAGCCAGAATAAAGGCCTGGCCAGAAATGTTGCAAATACAGTCAAATATCCTAATTCTTCTCTCAACCCTCCTTCTCTCTGATAAAAGACAATACCATCCCTGTTGACAATCCCTCTAAGTAAGGGGTTCTAGATATTTTGTGTTCAGCCTATGGATCCCTTCTCAGAATCATACTTTCAAATGTATAAAATAGAATAGAGAGGATTACAAAAGAAACCAATTCTATGAAATATAGTTGTCCAAAAAAAATGTTTTTAGGACACTGACCCCAGGTTAAGAAATCCTTCCCCCAATGTTCTACCACAAATGATTATCAACTCAAATAGAAACTGGATCCCTGAAGGCCAAATATTGACTTAGAAAACCACAAATTAACATTATCTATGTTGTATTTTTACTTATTTTGGTAAACATTTCCCAACTACATTTTCATCTGATTCCTAACCAGTTTTGCTCTGGTCTACCAATACCCAAGGCAGACAAATTGTGATAAAGGTGGAGAGAGATTGAGTAAGGTGATTGAGGAAAGAGTAGTAAAAAGAATGAGCCTGGGGAAAGTAGGCTTGGGATGCTAACTTTGACAGCACATAGGTTAAAATTTTAATGGTACAGAAAAGATGGGTGTCCCTTGCTCTGAGATGAGATGAAAATTCATAAAGCATTCCATATTTCTCTTTCTCTCTCTCTCTCTCTCTCTCTCTCTCTCTCTCTCTCTCTCTCTCTCTCTCTCTCTCTCTCTCTCTCTCTCTCTCTCCCTCTCACCCTCTGTCTCTGTCTTTCTCTGTTTCTCTATCTCTCTGTGTCTTTCTGTCTCTGTCTCTCTCTGCTTCTGTCTTTGTCTATCTTTCTGTCTCTGTCTCTTTCCCTCCATCTCTGTCTTTCTCTGTCTGCCTCTCTGTCTCTCTGTCTCTGTGTATGTGTGTGTCTCTCTCCCTCTACCTCTGTCTTTCTCTGTTTCTCTCTCTGACTTTCTGTCTCTGTCTGTCTTTCTGTCTCTCTCTGCCTCTCTGTCTCTGTCTCTCTCTTTCTCTCTGCCTCTCTCTGGTTGGGGGAGAGTTATAGTAGCAAAGAGATAATGATAGTGATGATAAAAAAGGAAAGAAAAGTAATTGTTCAATAGCACGTTTTCAGAATGAGAGGAAAAGAGAAGGGAGTTCTAAAAGAGGCAAAAGCAAGCAAGGCAGTCTTGGAACTACTGTGGTAAAGTAGCTACATGCTTTTTTTTAATGCTGTACATAATAGTCATCCCTTGTTTAATATATGTAGGCAACTAGATGGTACCATAGTGCATAGAGTGCCAGGCCTGGAGTCACAAGATTCATCTTCCTGAGTTCAAATTCAGTCTCAAGACATTTACTGGTTGTGTGACCCTGGGCAAGTCATTTAACCATGTTTGCCTCAATTTCCTCATCTGTAAAATGAGCTGGAGAAGGAAATGGTAGATCACTCCAGTATTTTTACCAAGAAAACCCCAAATGGGGTCACAAAGAATCAGACATAACTGAAAACAACTGAACAAGTTCACTATATAATCCTCTTCTTCCATGCTTCTTTATAAATAGAAATTTTCATGTTGGTTGATGTTTATCAAGTGCATAATAATAAAAATGAACATTTTTAAGGATTTTTAAATGACAGGCAGCATGGTGTATGAATGAATGAAAAAACACATATTAAGTGCTTACTATATACAAAATATCACAATAAGAGTTAAAGTTATAAATAAAAGAGTTAGACAGTCCCTCCTCTCAAGGAGCACACATTCCAATAAAGGGAGAAAACACATAAAGGTTTCAGCTGCACGTCAGATGGAAAGGTCTCAAGGTCCTTTGAGGGCAGCAGCAAAGGAGACTGTAATACCTCTTCTTCAATGTCATTTCCTCTGATAAAATCACATCAGGCCTAGTGGAGAGATAGTTGGCATCAGACCACAAAGACTGGGGTTTAAGTCCTACTTCTGACATACTGGTTGGGTGACCCTGGACAAGTCCCCTAACCTCTCAGGACTCTTGGCAGGTCTCTAATACTATAAATTGCAAACGTAGGGGTTTATCTGCTTTAGTAGAGGGAATTTCCTTACCTGAGAGTCACCCCTAATGATAAAATTCCAGGTCTAGTCCCTATCTTTAAAAATCATTTTTAAAGGAAAATATGGGGGCCGAATGCTAGGATGGAGTGACATTAGGTTTGAATATTAAAGAATTATCATCATTATAATCGTAGACTAGCCATGATGTAGGACTGCAAATCATGGAACACTGCAGTCTCCTAAGAACTGAAGTCGAGGATTTCTCAAGAAGCAGCATAAAGGTGCATAGTTAAGAGAGCAAGCTGCAATGCATTCTGCACAAGGAATCACAGAGAAGGAGAAATAAAGGCGGTCACCCAAGAAGTGCATGAGGACAAAGCTGGCCATGTAACAAGAGAGAAGGATGGCCCACGTGGCCGGTTGGTGTCATCCCCCATTAAGGGAATTAAAGGAAAGTTGCCAGGACATTGAGTGGATTCCCAGGGGCAATACCTCACAATAACCCTGCAAGGCAGAGGCTTTTATTATCCCCATTTTTTTGGTTGTTGTTTAGTCATTTCAGTCATATCTGACTCTTTGTGACCCCATTTTGGGGTTTTCTTGGCATTACTTGGTCCTTTCCTTCTCTAGTTCATTTTACAGATGAGGAAACTGAGGCAAACAGTTTAGTGACTTGCCCAAGGTCACACCGCTGGTAAGTGTCTGAGGCTGGATTTGAACTCAGGTCTTCCTGACCTAAGGCCTGGTGCTCTAGTCACCTGTCTCTATTATCCTAATTTCACAGATGAGGAAACTAAAGCAAAACAGGGTTAAGTGCTTTGCCCAGGTTCACATAACTAATATGGGTCTGAGGCTGGATTTGAACTCAGGTCTTCCTGACTCCAAATCCAACACTCTGTTGGCTGTGCCTCTAATGAAGATGCTGACAGCTGCTGTTATCCTCTAGTGAGAGGACACGGACAGGAGTCACAGAGGAAGGAAGGGCTGGGTCAGCGGCAGTCTACATCATTGAAGGGAATACTTCCAATGCTCTCATATTTGTGCAGATTGATGAAAGAGTGTAACTGTAGAATACTAGAAGTAGAAGACACCTGGAACATCATCCCTTGCAGCCCTCTCCTACCTCCATGACACCAGACATGCACAGGCTCATTGACTTCCATGGTACCAGGCCCATTCATTTGTCATTCATTTATTTCACAAACACTTGCTGAACCACTTTCTCTACTCAACTAGGCCGGGCAGTGGATAGAGCTCTGGCCTGGAATCAGGAAAACCTCAGATGAAATCTGGCCTCAGAAGGGTGGCTAGGTGACACAATGAATAGAGCACCGGCTCTGGAGTCAAGAGGACCCAAGTTCAAATCTGGCCTTAGACACTTAACACTTAACTAGCCATGTGACCTCGGGCAAGTCACTTAACCCCAATTTCCCTGCCTTCCCCCCTCCAGAAAGAAAGGAAGGAAGGAAGGAAGGAAGGAAGGAA
>NW_027185798.1:44847821-44863100 GCF_028583685.1 Petaurus breviceps papuanus
GAAGGAAGGAAGGAAGGAAGGAAGGAAGGAAGAAAGAAAGAAAGAAAGAAATCTGGCCTCAGACACTTATTCTGAGCAAGTCAACTGAAAACAAAAAAACAAAACCAAAAATAACTCTGTTTGACTCAGTTTCATCATCTGCTAAATGGGAATAATAATAGCACCTACCTCACAGAATTATTGAAAGGCTCAAGTGAGATAATAATTGTAAAATGCTTAGCATAGTACCTGGCACATAGTAAACACTATGTAACTGTTAGCTATGATTATTATTATTAGGCTTTTGTGAAGAAATGAATGAATCATTTTTCAATGAGTACTATGGGCCAAGCACTGTGCTTTTCACTGGGGATACAAACTGAAAAACTGAGATAGTCCCTCTTCTCAAGGGTCTCACACTCTAATTGGGGGAGACAGCATACAAAAGAAAGTTCAGCTGCAGAGTGGATGGAAAATTCCAGAAGTCCCCAAAGTGCAGCAGTGAGTTAGATGGGAAGGCTCAAGAGTCCTTAGATTACATCAGAACTTGAGACAGTGATGGAGGTTGGCAGGGCAGATGGTAAGGACTGGAGGATCTTAAGAGGCAGCAGCAGGGCCAATGGCAAGTCCTGTGGTCTTCCATCTTACCCAAAGGAATACAATTGGTGACTCCCATTTCATCAAGCCACAGGAGCAGCAGAGCAGTCTAGTAAAGGTTCTAAGTGGCCCCAGTCAGGTAAAGGAAAGAGAAGGAGAGAAGGAAAGGGAAGGAGGCAGGAAGCCTCCTTGCTGTGACCAGTCTTTCTGCATCAGTGCCATCCTGGACAGGTTCTGTTAACCCTCAGTTGGTTCCAGAGGAGAAAGTGAGGCTGGTGACCTTGCACAGCCCTGCCTCACTTAAATCCAATTCACTTGCAAGTCATGGCATCATCTCCCTGGTATCATGATGAATGAAAGACAACCACCAACAACAGGGAGCAAGACAAGCATGTCCAAAGAAGCAAGAGATGTGTACTAGGAAAACAAGGAGAGAGCAGCGTCCCCCAAAATAAGGGGACCATCCAAGAAGAGGACTGAAGGGGGCTTCCCAGTGTCAGATGCTACAAAGAGATCAAGAAGGATGAGAATTAAGAAGAACCCATCAGATAGTGGCTGAAGCCCTGACAGTCTCAGAGAGAGCAGGCTGAATTGAGATGTGACTATAAGGGACTGTAAGAGACTGGCCCTGTGGCACAATGGAGAGAATGAAGGATCTGGAATCAGAAGACCTGGCTCTGCCTTTTACACCTGAGTGACTTGGAGCCTAGCCTTTAATTTCTCTGGGTCTCAGCTCATATCCTGTGCTTGTCTCCCACTGTGGAGATGATAGGTTCCCCTGCACTGTCCAAATGCTGAAGGCATCAAAGATAGAGGGAGTGTGGACCAGAGTAGGTTCAAGGGATTGGGATGAATGATGTCACAGATGTCAATCCATTGAGGGCTTTTTTTTTTTTTTAGGAAGCAGCGCTTTGCATCTCACTATTTCCCTATCAGAACAAGCTCTCTCTTGATCAAAGGGATACATATATATAGTTCACGGATCCCAGTTTAGGAAGCCCCCAATGGTTTGCCCAACTCTGAGATGCAAGGTGGAGCACTTGAGCTTGGAGGGAGCCACCTGGTGGTTTGCACTGGTATTCCAGTTCATTTAGTTAGTGGGGAAGAGGGTGAAGAAGGGCTCCATGATCTTTTACATGTAAATGAGGGGTTTGGATTAGATGATTTCTCATGGCCCTTCCAACTCAAAATCTGTGATCCTATGAGTGAGAGGAGAAGCTGATGTAATTAGTACCCTTTGAATTTTATGATTTTTAGTGTTTCGATATTCTTTAATATTTTCTTGTATCTCTGATCTCATTGATGGGATACTTCTTCCAGTTGGACAAACTGCAAACTATCCCTGCCTTCTAATCCTGTTTGACTCTGATCTTTTTCTTCCTGTAAATCTTCCACAAGGGAACCACCCAGTGCACTGAGGGCCTTCCTCTGGATCACGTTAAATCATAAACCCCTCTTTTTTTGCTGCCTAGTGGACCCCTGTGGACCTCTTCTCAAAATAATGTTTTTAAATAATTGAAGGAAATGTTGGATTTCAGTTAGAATAGATGTTCTTAACCTGAGGTCTGTGAATATGGTTTTTTTTATATTTTGATAATTATATTTCATATTTGAAGCAGCTAGTGGTACAGTGGACAGAGTGCTTGACCTGGAGTCAGGAAAATCTGAGTTCAAATGTGGCCTCAGATGCTTACTAGTTGTGTGACCCTGGGAAAGTCACTTGACATCTGTTTGCCTCAGTTTCCTCAATGATAATAACAGCACCTGCATCATAGGGTTTTTGTAAGTTTCAAATGAAGATAATATTTGTAAAAAGTGCTTAGCACGTTCTGGCCTATAGTAAGTGCTATACATATGCTTATTCTCTTTCCTTTCCCTTTCAATATAATTGGTTCCCTTTGTAATCCTACATATTTCATTCAATGCATTTAAAAATATTATTCTGAGGAATCCATAGACCTCGCCAGACTGCCAGAAGAGTCCATGACCCAATAAAGAAAAAGAATCCCCGAGTAAAGATAAGTGAAAAAAAGATGTGATTTTTTTTCCCATCCGAGTTCACAGTCCCCTTGAAATCCATCTGTGGACTCCCCAGTTAAGAACCCCTACTCTAGATCTCATGATGTTATGTGGGTGTTAGGACAGCACATGGGCCATCCAGCTGTTTACATTTTGTTGTCAATATATGATCATTCATCCACTATCTCCAGTCACACTCCTCTTTGATCATATCTTTTACCTCACTTTGTGTGTTTAATTTCATCATTGTAATATACTGCACCAGGAAGTATGGCAAAGTGGACAGAAAGTCAGCCCTGTAATCAGAAATACCTGGGTTCAAATCCTAGCCCTAATACAAATTGACTGCATGACTATGGGCAAGTCATATCTTCTCCCAGTGTCTCTAAGACTGTAAATTTCAAAAAAGCTGACAATCTTTATTGGTAGAGGAAGTTATTTACCAGGAGATTCCAATATCAATGAAATCATGGATCTAGTCCAAAAAAATAATTATATTGATCATGAGTCTCTCTGTTGTCCAATGGGTGGGACCCACTAATTGGATTCCTCAGAGACCATACTGTTTCATGATTCTCTGTTATGTAGAATGACCAGAAGCATATTGATAAAAAAATGGAATTTTATTTCAGGTAGGAAGTTGGGGTGACCAAAGTCACTGCACAATTTCCCAAATACAATCCAGTTCACTCTATTCCTCCTATTCAATTCTCAGTCCATCTTTTTATCCATCAGCAGTGTCCATGATATATGCTATGTTGGGCCAGCTATGTGGGATAGTGATACAACTGTATGTCATAATCTGGACAAAAGGCACTCTTCATCCATTTGGTTTTTCCTGTGTGAATAGTTAGGCTAAACACTTATGAGTAATGACGAACCTCACTTAGTTCTGCAGTATTCTGGGGTTTAATACGATTAGCACAGTGTTATCTGCAGAGAGGAACATCTGAATAATCTCAGCCCCTAATTGGAATCTTTCTGCCATTTGGATTCTGTATCATACTTTCTTCTTGACGGTGGCAAACATTTTTAGCAAGAGTACATCTCCATTCTTTATGCCTTATTTGATATTAATCATTGGTAGATCATCAAAGACTTATCATCATGGTTGCTTTTATCACAGAGTCTTGGATGATCTTAATATGTATGGAATGATATGGTGCCTTGTTGTAGGAGGTCCTTACAGGCAGCAAAAATGCTTTTCATAGTCAGTAAACAGTAAACAAAGTGGGCTGTTATATTCTCTGTACCTTTCAGTCAATTGCGTGAAAGATGTGCTATGCTTTCAAATATCATCTGGGAAATCCTGCCTATAAGACCCTCCTCATATCTTCATCAAGGATGTCCTCAAAAATGTGCATAAATTATTCTCATGGAGATTTTGTAGAGATGAGAAGGTATATAAGTCAATAGCTATTGATGCCTTTTTGGGGGTAGCAATGGCAGCCATGAATTTTTTTTCCCAATCATTAAGCATCTTCCTCCCTTTCAGATAGCTCACAAAATCAATTCCCTCAAAATTGTGTTGCTTCCAGCATGGATCTCTCCTGTTTATACTTGGCCTGATGCAGCTGTTTTTTCTGTCTTTGTTTTCTGAAATGTGCTATTTCTGCTTTCTCACATTTCCTCGTATTTAGTTCAACTCATTTCACTTCCTATGGGAAGCCTTTCCTGATTCCCTAGTTATTTATGCTCTTCTCAGATTGTCCTTAATTTACTTATAAGGGCCAATGCTGTATCTCCCTAGGAGTAGAATATAAGCACCTTGAAGGCAGGGACTCATCTGTCTTTGCATCCCTAGCATGCAGCATAATGCCTTTTACAGCTTAGGTGCTTAATAACTGCTTCAAATACCTACCTTTGCACTGAAATTACTGAGAATCAAAGAATGTGCTCATTTGCTTTGGAAAGTGATATTGAGTCCTTCGGAGAACATCCCTACCTTTTCCTCCGCTCCCAATCTTGGCCCATCAGCTGGTCATTTTTTTGTTTTTGTTTTTGTTCATTATGAACAAGTATCCATGAAATCATGTTTCTTGTTACCTTTGGTCACGTTACTATCTCCCATCAATGCCTTTCTTAATGCCTTTCCAAAGAGAACCTGTGAGCCACACTTTCATTTCGCCAAGTCTTCCTTGTGTCTTCTGGTCTCATTTATGGCAAAAATGCCATTATTGATCAAATGAGATCATTAAGGACCAAATGAGATACTTCTAAAGCACTTAGCACAGTGCCTGACACACAGTAGATGATTCATAAATGCTAATTCCCTTCCCTTATTATTGATCTGATTCAGCTTTTCTAGCAGTATGTTATTCATTGGTCACTGGTCAAGGATCTCCGATGTAGCCAATGTATCTCTAATACATAGCAGCAGTTAAGTTAGTGTTTTTAAGTCATCTAAAGTCTATGTAATTCTTCGAATCCATTCTCAGACACTTACTTGCTGTGTGATCCTCCGCCTGCCTCAGTTTCATTATCTATAAAACGGGGATAACAATAGCACTTACCTCCTAAGGTTGTTGTGCGAGGAAAAAAAATATTTATAAAGGACTTTGCAAATCTTAAAATGCTGTCGTTTTTATTAGCTATTATTATTCTTAGTAACTTCCGTCTCCTTTTTCATCATTCTACTGCTCAACAGAAGGGCAAAGTGGGTCACTCCAGACTGAGGGCCATTCTGTATATTTCCACATTTCATGAGCTGCCATGGCCCAAGAACTCATCACCTAGTAGCCAGCCTCTCTGATTATAAGCCTTTCTTCTATTAGTCTGGTTGGACTTCAGAAAGTAGGCTGCATGTGTTGCTAGGACCACATGCAAAGTTGGCATACCCTTTGAGATCCCAGGGTAACTCACATGCAGCCATGAAGAATCAGTGATGTACTCTGGTGGATTTGTATACATTCATCATGTATTATTTTGTATTAATGATATCTGTTTATGTGTCATATGCCCCCACTAAATTAGGAATTTCATGAGGGCAGAAATATTTTCTTCTTTTCTTTCTAAACTCTTTAATCTCCCCTGGTACTTAGTGCAGGACTTACTGTCCTTAGTAGACACAGTATGACCGTCCACTGAATTGTGTCACTGAATACCCCCAGCACACTGTGCTAGGCACTGTGAGAGAATGCAGAGATGGCTAAGAACTGATCCCTGCCCTCCCCGCCCCTTAGCAAGGGATAAATCACAGCAGGAGCCACACTGAATTCCATATTCTGGGTATTGTTCCATAAATACATCGCCAACCTCTTCATCCTGTGTTGGAAATGATTAAACGATACAGTGTATTTGATATGACAATCTATTGCTTTAATAGAGCCCAGGGTAAGATAAGATTAAAAGAAATGCCACAAAGGAGAGAAGAAAAATCTTTCATCTCTAGAAAGTAATGAAGACAGACCCCAGATACGATAAAGGTCTAGCTCTAAGTGGTGGGATCAAATTATATAAGGCTATAATGAGCTTGACACAATTGGATTTCCATATGCAGCTCTCAGCACCTAGAGGTTCCCCAAAGCAATAAAAACTACTTTCTCCTATGGGGAGGGAAGAACATTGTTTGAATGTAAACATGCAGTTGGAGGGGAGAGAAGGACAGGAGCAGATTCTCCGAAGCAAGGAGCTTGTCAGGATGAAAATGACTTTTGGAAACTTGGCCAGCTAGGCAGATAGAGAATGGATGGATTTTTTTCCCCCTCTATCTCCTTCCCGTGTTTCTTCTTCCATTTCTCTGGCCTCTCTAGCTGGGGTGAACAGCTAAAGGAACAGAGGAAAGATGGGGCAAGCCACAGCCCAAGAATGGGTTCTTAGGTTTAGGACTGGAAGGGACTTAAAGGTCACCTGGTCTGAACCCCTTGTTTCTATATAAAGAAACCAAGGCCTAAACAGATTAAGTGACTTCCTAATGTCCCATAAGCAAGACAGAGGTGCAGTCTTGTACAATGGGAGGACATTGGCTCAAATCCCATCTTTGACCTCCCTATCTGGGCGACCTTTCTGGCCCTCAGTTTTCTTACCTATAAAATGAAAAGCAGGTTGGCCCAAATGGCTTCTGAGGTCCATTCCAGCTCCAAATCTATGTTCTGAACCAAGCCCAACATGCTTTCCTCTGTATCTTGCTGCCTTTAAAAGCCATGCTTGTTTAACAGGATTTGTGGCCCATCCCTCCAGTCCCTTGTCCTAGCCCCCCTCAAGGGGATTTGTTCTGTGAAGTTTGAATTCAGTCACAGGGTCGCACTTGAGGACTCAGAGGACCACATGTGACCTTGAAGCCAAAGGTTCTCTACCCCTGTGTCCTAGCCTAACCAATTCCTGGGGTGAGGAGGATGATCTTCAACTTCCTTTAGCACTCCCAGATTAGGCAGATATCAGCAGACTCTTTCGAAGGCCAAGGAGAAAAGGAGACAGTGAAAAACTAAACTACCTGCTTGAATCTATGTAGCTAGTCCTAGGCACCCATCGGCTTACACCCTTGACCCTACCTCCCAACCTCCACCAGCCCTTTGTGGATGAATTTACTTTGCTGATATGCTATAACTGTTCTTTAGAATTTCCCTGAGCTCAAATGTACCATCTTTTGTATAGAGAGTTGACATGACTTATGATTTGCATAATTATTCCAGGAATGAGGATGACTTTGGCTAAACCTCTCTTAACCCAACACTGCCAAGACATGTAATTTGTGTCCAAGGTCTAGGGTACAAAAGTGGCCATGCCACAGTAAAGTTCTGTGGACTGCTAGTAAATGGAACCTTTGGCCCCATTTGTTTCAAGCTGCTAACCAATTTACCTAAATGAGATGTTTCCTCCCCTGTCCCTCCAAGCTCACTCTAGACCAGGGGTGGGAATCCTCTAGGTTCTCAAGTTAGACTGAACCCAAAGTTGGCCACACTTGAGGACCTAGAGGGCCACATGGGGCCTTGAGGCCTCAGGTTTCCCACCCCTTCTCTAAACCTTCTTTGATCTCTGGACAGTTCTTATCCTCAGTAATATCCTGAATATTACTAGAACAGGTCATCATTATTTTCCCGACAATGACCAAGGCAAGATTCTCTGGGCTAATGGAGAAATCATGGTATGGGCCCTACACTTCTATTGGATGACCCAAGCCCCTGGATCCCTGGACTAGTTTTAACAATTAACAACCAGTCAAACAGGGCTCAGAATGGGGACTGCCCCCAAGTGGAGTGGTAAGGGGGGTAGGAAGAACCCCCCAAAATGTGTTAAGTACCTCCAGTATGTCACGTAGAAGAAACAGTCCCTGCCCTCAAGGAACTTACATTCAGTCTAGAGAGGATATGTACATGTAAACATATCTATAAGATACATGCAAAATCAATCCAAGATAATATAGGAAAAAGAAGATAGTAAGTGCTCAGGAGATTAGGAAAAGTTTCATGGAGAATACTGAGTTTCAGCTGAGCTTTGAAGAAAACTTGGGATTCTAAGAGACTGAGCTGAAAAGAGAGGGTACAGGAGAGAAACAGGAGATGGATGGAGGGCCTTGTGTGAGGAACAGAAAGAAGGGCAGCTTGGCCAGATTGTGTGAAGGGAAGTCCCCTCCTGACCTAACTCTCTAATGTAAGGCAGCTACAAACTTCCTTGGAAACAGAGGGATGGACAGAATGGCCCCTGGAAGGCCCTGTGAGTCTGGCATTGTTGCCCCCCTGTCACAACCACAAAGAAGTCTGTCTGGTCAGGTGAACCTGGAGTCACCTGCCAAGTCCCAGAGTCTGAACTTGGGGCCCCTTCCCCTAGCTCTTCTCACCTCTCCTCCTTCCCCAAAGATGCCTTCCTTTACTGACTTAATTCCTTAGTTGTGCTGCTGTCATGGTTACACCAATGAGGCTTATTAAGAAGGAAAAAAGCAGCCAGTATGTACCTTGTGTCATTCCCAATCCTGCCCAGTGGGACAGGTGGACAGTCCTCCAGGTCAGGAGTCCTTAGGGCCAAGGCACATTTCAATGAATGAGAAGCTAAAAGGCATCCTCAGCTGGGAGATTGTGGGAGAAGGGCCTGAAGAGGCTTTTTAACATTCACTACAGAAATCAGTATTCCAAAGTCATGCCGTTCCCTCTCTCCTGACACCCAACTGATGCAAATTCATGAGAACAAACTCAGAGAGCTATTCTTCTTTTTTTGTAGGGGGTAGGGGGAGCAGATGAGGCAATCGGGGTTAAGGGACTTGTCCAGGGTCACACAGCTAGTAAGTATGATTTTAACCCAGGTCTTCCTGACTCCAAGGTCAGTTGCTATATCCACTAGCTGCCCCTACATAGTCTTTTTTCATTAAAAAACACCCATTTATTATGGGCCAAGCACTATGCTAGGTACTGGAGGGAGATACAAAGAAGCATGGTGAACTTGAAATCTAGTTGTGGAGATAAGCCATGTAAAGCTTATAATGTAAGCACAAAATAATGGTTAAGAAGGGCCACTTTAGGGATGGCTAGGTGGCACAGTGAATAGAGCGCCTGCCCTGGGGTCAGGAGTACCTGAGTTCAAATCTGGCCTCGGACACTTAACACTTACTAGCCAAGTGGCCTTGGGCAAGTCACTTAACCCCAATTGCCCTCCAAAAAGCAGAAAAGAAAAAAAAAATGAAGCCCCTGCCCTCAAGGAGAATAATTGTCGGGGGAGGGGAGGATGATCAGTGGCACTCATAGACTAGATTTGGCACACAATAGGTGCTTAATAAATGTTGACTGACTGACTGTCTTATTTTTATCTTTGTATCCCCAGTCCAGATAATTTTTGGGGAGGGGGATGGGATGGATGGTCCAGACTTGAGAAAACAGTGAAATCCCAGTGTGGAAACTCCCTCTACCAAGACAGATAGGCAACTCTATAATTGACCATCTTTGAGAACTTTCTAGGTTGCCAAGGATCACACATCTAGTATGTATCGGGGGCAGGTTTTCCAACTCCAAGGCTAACCAGATCTCTCTCTCATTGGCCATGGTAGACCACTTCTCATGCCAGGTACATAACAGATGCATAATAAATACTTGTCGCATTGAATTGAATAACTACTAAACCAGTCATACAGACAAGTTTTCAAAGTGCTTTTCATAAGACAACCTTGGAAGGATACTCGAGAGTATATCTACTAAGATTTACCAGAGACTATATGAATTTAACTATAAAACATTCTTTGCAGAAATAAAAATAGATCGAAATATTTAGAGAAACATTAATTGCTCATGGATAGGTTGAGCCAATATTTTAAAAAATGACAATAGTATCTAAATTAATTTACTTATTTAGTACTATATCAAACTCCCAAAGAATATTTTATAAAATTAGAAAAAAATAGTAATGAGATCCCTATGAAAGAACAAAAGGTCAAGAAACTAAATGGTAATCATGAAAAAAAGGAAAGAAAGGGGATCTATCAGTACCAGATCTTACACTGTACTATAAAAGCAGTAATTATTAAAACAATTTGGTACTGGTTTTTAAAAGCCCAGTTTGAGCTGAATTTGAAGAACTCTGACACCTGCCTATTAAGACCTCACTCCCATACCTCACTTTATAGCTTCCCACCAAGGGGCACTGGGCATAATTAGGCCCTAGGGGTAGAAATGGATGGAATGGACACTGTCATGTAGCCAGTCCTGTACTGCAGCATGCTCAGACCACTGTCCTAGGCCACATTCTTAGATCTCAACTCTGAATGGAAGGAGTTCACTATCATATATGAAAACAGCATCATGAAAGCAGCCTCAGTCCTGGTAAACTGGCCCTTAATGACCTCAGTGTCCCTCTCTTTGTCTCTCTCAATTACAGAAAGCCCGCCTTGCCAGGATCCGTGTGGCCAAGACTGGTAGTTCCAATGCCTACCTGCACAGCAAGAGGAATGGTCTTCTCAATGAAGCCCTGGAAATGACAGTTAGTATCCTGGGATTGGAATGGGGGGATAGGGAAATGGGACAGGAGAGAGAAAAGCTGGGGTCTTCTCCCTCCCTCTGAGCCCTAGGTCCTTCTCATGTTCATAGTCAAACTCCACCCTCACTCAGGTAAGCAGTGATACTTCTGACCTTCCCCCAAACATTTCACCTTATTAAGTATCACCTCTAACACACACACACACACACACACACACACACACACACACACACACCACCCTACCCAGTTTGAGCTGAATTTGAAGAACTCTGACATCTGCCTCTTAGGACTTCATTCCAAGATCTCACTTCATAGCTTCCCACCGGGCACTGGGCATAATGAGGTCTTGTCTCCTTAAGGGGGAAGCCATTCCAAAGCTTCTTCCCCTTTAATCCAGCTATCAAGTATTGATTAAGCTCCTACTATGTGATAGGAGTGTCACATGGGAGGGACAGATGGCTTACTTAACCCAACAGAACTCTAGCATGATTCAGATTTCACTAGGTGTTCCAAGAACCTCCTCCCTACACCCCAAGACTTCTTCATTCCTCGGCCCCTTCCCCAACTGCAATTTGCCACCTGCTTTTCCCAGCTTAATCTTAGGAAGGTCACACAGTCCTGGGGAAGTAGAGAAAAAGGACAAGGAGGTCCAAGACGGGAAAGTGCCCCAAAGGAATCCCGAGGCCCCAGTGATGGATTAGTGGCCTGACGGTTCAGTAGCCCTTCTTTGCTCAATATGCCACAATTCCCCAAAGCAACGAAGATTGTGAAGTGAGGGGGGGAAGCATGAGAGCCACTGACTTAAATCCTGGCCGCCCTGAAGCCGGGTGATGCTGTACCTAGGTAACTTGTCTCTTTCTTGTTCCCAGACACATGCAACCCTCCATCGGTAATTTCTTGATCGTGAAATAGAACATTCTCCTCACCCCTACTCCCTGAGCCAAAGCAGCAAGTGGGATGGGTGCCATTGAAAACTGCACATACCCTACAAGTCATTAAACAACTTCCCATCACCCAGAGATTAAGGGTAGCCGGGAAGAAGGCACGCTGTTCTCCCTGCCTTATTTTGTCTCTTCCCTTGTCTCAGGGTTCCCCAGAGGATGAGCACCTGACTAAGACCACATCCCTCATTGAAAGCCAGCATCACCACCTGCTGCATTGCCTGGAGAAAACTACTGTAAGTCTCCCCCCGCCCCCACCTTAGCCATTCCTCCCAGCATTCAACTTCCCTCCTCCTAAAGGTATACCCTTAGCCTCAAGCCCAGCCCCAGATTTTAGATACAGCCTGTCCCTTCACAAACCAAGAGGGTGCCAGGGAATGGTGGGAAATTAACTCTCTCCCAGCATCACCCCATGCTCTCCTCCTCCTACCCTGAAGTCACTGTGTCAATGGTGGATAACTCTGCCTTGATGTACCTAACAGAGCAAGAGAAAAGAGAATTACGTTGGTGTAATAAAGAGAGTTCTGGGCCTAGGTTCAAATCCTGGCTTGACCTCAGAGGTCTTTGGCTCCTAATTCTCTGAACTTCAGTTTTCAAATGTGTAAAATACAGATAATAACACTTGCCCTACCAAACTCAGAGAGTTTCTGTGAGGATCAAGAGGGATGAGGCATAGAAAGCATGTAAAGCAATGAAATAAATGTTCTATGAATGTGAGCTACTAAGCTATTATTATCTCCCAATTACAAGTGACTCGCCAGGGCCTGGGCTCTCAGATAAGGCTGAACTTACTTCCCATTCCAGCTACATATTCGTAGTCAAAAGGAGCCACGGGGCAGGCTATGTGTTATCACAGGATGACTGAACTCCAACTCTAATGGGCTGACATATCACCCTCCAAAGTAAATGCTACTGAGCTGCCCCCTCCCCATCTCCTCACTGCCAACAGTGCAGCAGCCTCAGACTAGGCCGCATCTGGCCTGCAGCACTCTCCCTGCATCCAAGAGAGGCTTCAGTTGGTGTTGTTTGGCTAGGCCCCTCTGGTGCCCCCCTTCACCCATGCGGAAGGTGGCGGGAGACAGAAGGAGCTTTCCAACTGCAGATCAACACCTATCCCCCAAGGACAGTGGAAGCCCTCTGAGAGGTCCAAGCCCTGGAAGGCTAATGAGGCAACACCAAGTCCTGAGTCAGGGGGGCCACAGCTGGAATGAGCTGGCATAAGATGCTTGGGCCACCTAAATAGGACACAAACACTAAACGTTCCACAGTTCTCTGGTACCTTCCTTTGCCCAGACTGAATGATCAGCATGTCAGAGAGGCCTTCTGAGTAAGACTATCTAATACTCTCCCCTCTCAGGCCAGGGGGAAAACGCTTTAAATATGCACTCTGCGGGTGGCATGTGAACCCCATAGAGGTTTCCAAATCAGGAAGCCTGAAGCAAATCCTGAAGTTTCCAGGCCTCACCAAATACTTCTTCCCTTGCCCCAGAGGACTGCATCTGCATGTCTTATGAGGCCCCTGGAATTCTCCTCCAGGACTTGGAACAGTGCTAAAAGGACAGGCTCAGACCTAACTGCCCTTTCAAACTTGCATGTGCTGGATGGAATGTGGACATTTTAGAAGGGAGTGGGGGGAGGGGGGTTGTTTGGGGTTGAGGGGATGGAATGTTGGGATTAAGAAAACGGGGAGTTAGAACTAAGGATATGATATTGGGATGTGAGGGGGAGGAATGCTGGGACTGAGAGGGCAGAATGCTGGGCTTGAAAAGCGGAATGTCGGGGCCTGTGGAAAGCGAGGGGTGGAATGCCGGGATTGAAGGTGGAATGTCAGAGTTGAGCTTGGGAATGCCGGAATGTACAATCAATGGTGTTTTTATCTTCTGTTGGCATGTTGTCCTGTAGGGATTGTCCTATCTTGTGGATGATCCCCTGTTATCTGTACGAGCTTCCACCATCAAGGTATAGCTTTTTAAAACTTCAATTCCTGTTTTTTCTCTCTGATTCCTGTGGCGTATGTGGACTGTTCTCTTTCTATCACTTGGTGCGGTTTCCTTGCATGTGCTGTCACTCCCCCCCCCCCCCCGGGGCTTGTCCTGACCTCCGCTGTCACTACCGGTACCAGCTCAGGCTTCCAGTTTTCTGTGCAGGCCTACTCAACGACCTTTCTCTCCCAACCTTCCCCTTCTACCTTGCTGGGGGCGTGGCAGGGGTGGTGGAACACGGCACTTGTCTCGGTATACTGTGAGTGTCCGTGTGCCTTGTCTGTGCCACCTCCTTTGGATTCCCGGGGATTCCTGGTTTTGGCTGTCGGGCTAGCCTTTGCTCCTCTTCACCCTGGCAGCCTTAGCCGGGCCACAGACACCCCCAGGGCATTCTTTAGCCTCTTGAGATGTCCTTATCCATAGGTCCCTACTCTGTTCACTTCTCTTTCCAACTCCAGTCTGGAGGACCCTAGTCATCTCAAGTTCTTCCACCATGAGAGTCCCCATGCTCTCCTCACTAACAGCCCAACACCCTCCAAGCCTATTGCCATCACGGGGAGTAGCACTGCAATGCTTTAGTTTATAAGCAATACAGAAACCTTTGTGTCTCCCCCTTCAATGACAAACATTTATTAAGCACCTAGAGAGAGCACAGAAGTATGAAGTTCCAACAGCCTATTTCCACCTCTGGTGATGTCACCAAATCCCCTTCTGGTGACCAAGAAGCCATGTTGGTGCACTGACCCCGCCCCCCCAGCCTGGATCCCCACACTCAAGCTTCTATGTGCTCTAGCACCCAAAAGTAAGCTCTGACTCGAAATCATTCAGGTGCAGTTTTAATTGAATGCTCTGAACACCCTTCTGAACCACAGATCCAGAAGGAGGGCACAACGCAATCGCCCCCAACCCTGTGATAGCCAGGGCTGCCAAGATGATTCCTTCTTTCCTCTCTCAACGCCTGTGAGATGTTACCTTTCGTGAGTGTTCGTCTGTGCTCCAGTCTCCTGGGAGCCTACCCCTACAGAGCCCAGGACAAGACCCTCCAGTTTATGTGTGAGGGGAATTCATCCCCTCTCTCCCACTTCCTCTTCCCACATGCTTCTCTGTCCTTCCCAACAGAACCATGAGTTTATTGATGAGCAAATGTTTGAGCAGAACTGCATGGAGAGTTCGATGCAGAATTACCCATCCACAAGAAGCCCTTCACTGTCCAGCCACCCGGGCCTAACCACTTCCTGCTGCTCCCGTCGAAGCAAGAAGACCACCCACCTGCCCAATTCCAACCTGCCTGCCACCCGCCTGAGGAGCATGCAAGAGCTCAGTACCATTCACATCCAGGGCAGTGAACAGCCCTCACTCACAACCAGGTAAGTGTGTCCCACTCCCCCTCCTCCCCCAAGACTCAGCTGTGGAGCCACCGGCTTGGCTCATTCCTCCCTCCCTCTCCTCATGGGCTCTAACCCAAGAGAATTCCATGACACCAGGCAGGGATCAGGACTGGAGTAAGAGATCAGGGATGCCGCATCAAGGCCACAAGGTAATCAGTCCTTGCCCAGAGCGTAGACTAGGTAAGACAACATTATTATAGTCAACTCTTATGTATTTATCAAATAGTATGTATATAGCACTCTAAAGTTCCCAAAACATTTAGTTCACTAACAATCCTGGAAGGCAGGTGCTACTGTGTTTCCCCGATAATAAGACCTATCCCGAAAATAAGCCCTCCCCTTACTGTGTAAGATTCCTCTAAAATAAGCCCTCCCCCGAAAATAAGCCCTATTGAGATTGCTACTGTAGTGAAGGTGATCCCCCGCGCTACACGCTACATTACGGTACCCTCTGTATGCACCGTCCCCCCCCCCCCC
>NW_027185798.1:44863200-44894232 GCF_028583685.1 Petaurus breviceps papuanus
GGTTGAGGACCATGACTCCTTCCAAGTCAAACAGCTAGTGTCTGAGGCAGAATCTGAACTCTGATCTTCCCTGCTCTTAAGTTCAATGCTCTTATCTACCTTGCTATCAACTGACTTAGTCTCCATGATCTCACCGGTATTCTCTCTGCCAATGTAGACCAGTCGTTTTGTCCTGATAGGTGGCCATTATGAGCTGCTGCTGGTCAAAAAGTCAGCCCCTGGCTGAGAACCCTGCTGATAATCCTTTCTGAATTTAGCTTCAGATGACAACCATACAATCTGGAGCTTGACCTGAGAAGCCTTGCCAGCCTGGTAGGACCTATGAGTTGGTACTGCCCTGGCCTAATCTTCAGGAACCCAACCCTGCTACAGCAGAGTAGGATTTTAGTGGACGATTTGGAGCTTATCAACAATTAATTTTGACTTAAAGTCTGACTCTCCAGCCCTACCCCTTACTGCCCTGTACATATCTGGGGAAAGGGGGATTAAGAAAGCAGAGTGGGGAGAGTATTGATCTTGTGTCTTCATCAGTGTACATTACTTTGGAAATCTTCTGAGCTCTGTTCAGCTCCAATAACAGGGTAAAATCAAAGTTGCCACAAATAAAAAGACCCAGAAGTTTGAGGGAACCCTGGGTGGAAAGGAAGGGGCAGCCCCTTAATTCTTTTTTCTATCTACCCCAGTCGTTCCAGCCTTAATTTGAAAGCAGATGATGGACTGAGACCCAACTGCAAAGGATCCCAGATCACTACAGCCATCATCAGCATCCCCACCCCCCCAGCGCTGACCCCGGAGGGGGAGAGTCGACCACCACCATCTAGCCCTGGGTCCACCACGAACATTCCCCCCATAGGCAGCAACATCGTCAAGGTCTCTGCCTTGTAAAGCCACTGAGGGAAGGGCTGGTGGAAGGGGTGGCAGGAGGGATGGGGAGGTGAAGGGAGCCTGTGGCGCCAGGCTGTTCCCTTCTCCTTCCCCTGCCGCTCCTGCCTGTCCTGGCTGTCCCCCTCGCACTGAAACTGTGCCTGCAAGCAAGGAGACACTACTGCAGCCGCTGCCCGAGGGGACTGAGCCCTGGGCGCCATTACCCCACTCTGGAGCCACGCAGGGGCAGGGCAGGGAGGCAGGGGATGGGGACCTGGGGAGTGACTGTGTGCCAGGCCAAGGCCTGGTGGGGTGTGGTGGGGGGGAGCCTCAGATCAAACTAATGATTGTTTCTGGAGACCCCAGCAAGGAAAACAAAAGAGAGAGCAGCACAGAGGCCAAGAAATCACATGCAAAACAGGAAGGAAATATTAACACTGTGTATTTAAGCACCTTTTTCAAGGCTTTTAAATGGATAATATTTATTCATGGGACATGACTGAAAAAAAAAGGTGGAAAACAAAGCAGAAAAACAACAGATTTTTGTGAAATGTTTTTCTCCATGGACCCAATACCTTTAACTAAACCAAAACAATACATTTTATGAGTTTTTTTTCCTCCTTTTATAATGAAGGCTTTAGGCCAAGATGTCAGTTGTTAGTGAGTTTTCTCTCCTTCCCCACTGCAGGTGGGCAAATCTGAAGCCTGAGTGACCCACACGGTGGCCATGTGACCACATCGCAGCTCTCGCTCTCTCCAAGTCTATCTTTCTGTCTTCTCGTCTCTTTGTACCTGGTCACTGCCTCTCCCTTTGTCTCTGTTCAGCAGTCTCTTTCCATGGCTTTCACAGTACAACCTGGGTTTGCGAACGGCTGCCTTGGCCACTGCAATATAACTGTGCGTGGTAAAATCTACCTGCTGGTTAATGGGAAACGTGCTTTAAAAAAAAAAAAAACGAAAAACAGTATGCGAGGAAAAGTCAAGAAGAGACAAGATGGCACTTCCTGTCATCTTCCCCACTGGTATTTCTAAAGTTTTGGTTGCAACCAAATTCATTAGCCTAGGATCTTGAAAAAGGGAAAGATCATTGAGAATCTTGTATCCTGATGAATACCAAATAACAAAAGATGAAAGAGACTCCATGGAGTATGAAGACAGCTTTCTTCTCTCCTGTTCTTCTGCTGGTACTGACCATGCAGTCTGTCCAGTCCATAGCCAGGAGCCTCTGGGCAGCTTCCCTTAGATCGTATCTAACCGGGTCATGGGCCTAGGATACAGCCAACTGGTTTTCACAACAGAGAACCTGACGATAGCTGAGCAAGGTTGGTCGTGTCTTCTCAGGAATGGTTTTTTAAGGTGTGGGAATCTGAATGGTTCTTAGCTGGTCTGTCCAGTACCAAGGAGGGGAACAAGTATAAAGGGCTGATGTCTCTCTGAGCAAGTGTGTTAAGACAGCTTTTCCTCGAAAACCTGGGCACTTTTATGAAGCAAGGTTAGGAGGGACATCCCCTTGTCTGTTTCTGTCACTTTCAGCAGAAAAGAGTAGATTAGCCAATCTATTACAATTAGACCTTTCCCTGAGTTTGGGGCTTGATTAAGTTCATCCTTCCTATCTCCTTGGACTCCCTACCTCATGACCACTAATTCAGCCTGGGCTCTAAAGGATTAGGATGGTCATGTTATCTCCTCGACCCCTGCTGTCCAGCTAAGTGGTTAGCATTCATGCAGTTCTCCTGCCTCAGCCCTCTGTAGATAAGATTTTTCTGGTCAAGAACCTAAATTCACCTTCATTAGGTCTCCCCATGACCCTGGCCCTATAGGCCCTTTAAAAGGGGTTTCTGAGTTAGTACCCAATCACAAGAAATGAAGAGCTTCATATAGGGCAAAGGAGAGGGAGCCTTTCCAACCTCATCTCATCATGTACTGACTATGAATTCAAACTGGTCCTGGCCTCAGGAAACTTCCCCAATATGGGAGTGGGGGGAATGGTTGCTGCCTTCTGGGAGCTGAATATCTCAGTGGGAAACAACACTAACATTACTGTGCAGCTGTGGACCATGGATGTAGACATACATCAGAGTAGCTACACAAAAATGAACACGCTGAATTATCAGTGCTTAAAACTGATTGACTACACAAAGGTACCTCCCTCAGAGGAGAAAAGCAAAGGATTGGGTTGGAGTTCAGAATGAGACAACCTTATAGAGGGCAAGTAGGGACATTGCATGGTTTTTAAGAGCAAAAAGGAAACAACTCTAAAAATCTAGCACCCCAGTTACATTGCTTTGAGAGGAAAAAGTTTAGTTAAGAGGTTGATCCTTCATCCAACCAATACAAAGTCTGACCCTTCCCTGCCTCAGCAGACTTCAAGTTGTAACCATCATCTCTGCAGCTGGTCCTCAATGCCTAGTCTGCCACCCGGCCCATACCCAAAGCCTTCAAGCTGTTCTACAAGAGGCTTTGAGATCCCATGCTTACCTCCACTTCATGAGGACGCATCAGGATAGTATTTTCACAAAGGCTAATCAATATTTTAAGTCATACTGGGTCACAATGACCCATCCAATCCAAGTACCTTGTCTCACTGTAGAACCAAAGGCTATTTTGTATGAAAACATCTACAGCATCGATAAATTAAGAGTTAAAATAAGGCAGCTTAGAGGTCACTTAGATTTCTACCTCCCACCAGATGGTCCCAAAAGTTTTGAGATGCCCTCTAAGCACCTCTAAGGTTGTTGGCTCAAGTCCACATTCAGGGCTTTGTGCTCCTACCTGCATCTGCCACTTAAACCTGCATCCACTCCTCAAGGCCCTTTACCCCTCTGGGCCTTGCTTTCCTCAGCTGTACAATGAAGACACTGGGCAAGGTGACCACTGAGGTACCTTCCAGCTCTAAAGCGATGATCCTCTCATGGTATCCCTTGAATCCCAAATAACTTTGCTCTTCACATGCCACACCAGCCCTAAAAAATCTTCATCCCCTCCTAATCCCCAACACGTTAACTTGACAACCCTCA
This sequence comes from Petaurus breviceps papuanus, assembly GCF_028583685.1. Classification (NCBI taxonomy): domain Eukaryota; kingdom Metazoa; phylum Chordata; class Mammalia; order Diprotodontia; family Petauridae; genus Petaurus; species Petaurus breviceps. The sequence goes on from NW_027185798.1 coordinate 44,867,082, forward strand.
GCCAGAGGTGAGTTTCTCTGACCTTAAGTCTAAACCAGGGTGGCAATCAAGTAGCTAAATATATATGTACACATAGGAGAAAAATCCAAACATGACAACTGGATCTTTACTAACAAGGAAGGTCCAACTAGTCTGTTACCTTTGCAACTTGCACAAAAAAACAAAAAATCTAAAATTATAATTGGGTCTTCCTGTACCATTGGTCCCCTAGGAAACTGGTTCTCAAGCTTTTTGTTTATGAACCACTTCTGGAGAGATCCCATACACCATGCACCCCCACCTCCACCTGTCAAAACAAAGCTGAAGAGAGGACATGGTACTGACTTAACACTGTATGTATATCACCTTGGCGATCTAGCCCAAACCTTCTAATTACTAATCTCCAGAAAGGTTAAGGGACTTGCCCTAGGAGGCACAGTTCATTAGTGGCTGAGAACCCATCTCCTGATTCTGATTTACTATCAGAATGAGTCCTCTGAGACATCAAACTGGGGTACTATTGTAACAATCCATTCGTGCCAAATTCCTGGTATAGCAATTGCCACAAGGCTCAGCAGCCTACGAACAAGTGACCTGGCAACTTGGGGGGTAGGAGGAGGGGAAGAGGGAAGCTCAGACATCACACAACCCATTTGGGATGCCAATTCTGCATGTATGTAGTATTTTTCAGAGCCAAGAGATGCAGTTCCCCTTCTAGTCTTTGGGCAGGGTTGAGAAGCCCTGACATTTCAAACCATAATCCTTTGAGCCCATTTAGCACTTGCACCTTTTCCAAAACCTCTATATCACAAGCTTCTCATAACTCTAGGAGGTGGGCAGGGCAGACATTTTGTTCTCCATTTTGCAGTTGGACAAACTGAGGCTGACTGACAGGATTAGGATGCAGCTATATCCAGTGCTTTCTCCACTGCTGTTTTCCCCAAGATTATCCTACAGAACCTACATCTCTGCCATTACCTTTACAGGGGAGTCTTATTCAGAGCTATCTATTGGGATATCCTAAATTTCTCAAAGGAAAATCTATCCATTTCTAGTTCTCCAAGGTATGTCTTTACAAATAAGCCTTTTGAGCTTGGGACAGTTATGTGACAGCCTGCTCAAAACACCAGGCCCCCTCAACAGCAGAAGACTGAGGACTTGCTTCAGAATACTGGCAGCCATTTCTGGCTAAGATTACACAAGGGGGATGAGCCTTATACAGTTGCTGCCAAAGGAGCCAATCTCATGCTTACCTAAGGGCCTAACACCAGCACAAAGAAGGGTGAAATTGGGCAATACATCAATCAACAAGCATGTACAAGCACTTACATGCCAGGCACTGTGTCAGACACTGGGGATACAAAGAAGAACTTACATTCTACATACATAATATAAATAGTGGCCACGCAATTTTGACCAATGGTTAGCAAAGGTGGAGAATTCATGAATCTCCTGAGACTGTTGATCCAGTAAGTGGGTCAATCAAGCCCTTGACAATTTCTCCTGCACCCTAATTTGGGATCTTTCCACACTCTGAAATAACTCCTAGAGTACGGAGAAGGTGACCTAGGAAAAAGTTGAAAGCATGGGTCAAAATGAGGTGTTCAGATTCTCTGTAGATTCCAGTGGTCCCAGCTCCCCTGTCCCCTATAACCAGATAACTGTGAGGTTGGCTTTGCATATGGACTTTTAAGAATTTACCTAGCATAGCCAAATATCCGCTCCCCATCCAACTAAATGGCACTGTGAATATGACCAAGCAGGGAACTGATAGGCATTTTTTTTCCTTTTGGGCTTCTTTGTGGAGAACCTCCTCATAGACAAAGTGCTCCATGATGACTGAAGAGGGAAAAGCATCATCGTGACCCTTAAGAGGAGTCATTTCAGAAGGGACCATCAAAAAACAAAGTGAAGTTTAAAGAGGTTCTAACTTAGTCTTGTTTGTTTCATTATGTGTCTTTCTCACCAAGTTTGGGACTGGCCTTTGTCTCAGCAAGTCATTTACCTACCTGGAGTGAGGATTACTCCATGCAGTGTAGGGTGATGATCTCAGTCCCAGGGGGTTCCTTGGACCAAGGGACTATTCTACAAAGTGGGGGCAGGGGGTAGAGGGAGGGTTGGTATATTTTTGATAATCAGACATTCCAATGCAACGTTCTCCTTATAGAAGTTCCCCCCACCCCCTTTGTTAATGTTTATTGTGAGAAACATCACATACGTTCTTCTCTATTTTCGTATAATAAATGGGCTTTGCTTACCAACGTCACAATGGCAGAGACAGAAACGCACTGTACAAAACTGCAGGAAGATTCAGACTTCATCTGAAAACAACTTTCTAAAACAAAAGTTCTTGAGTTTCCTGTTGTCTTCTCTTTGAAATTGTAGTGCATATGTTAAAGTGTGTCTATCATTGACAGTACCGAGTCGTGTGCCACTGCTGTACCTGATGTATCCAATCTGGATTAAATGGCGTATGTGCCACAAACCCAAAGTGATGCTGCGTGCTTACTGTATTCAGGTTTTCCAGTTCTAAAGAGAGCCATTTACTACAAGACAGCAGTTGTGCCTAAGGTCTCTTTTGTTCCCTGTTAGAAACCTTATAGTTGGAAGAAACCTTCAAGATCATCTAGTCTCAGCACTTGGAGTCAGAGGGCCTGGGTCCAGATCTCAGCCCTACTCCTTCCTACCCGGGGCAGTGTGAGAACACATCCTCTATCATCTGTAAGAGAACAGAGATGGACTAGGAGACATCCAAAATCCCTTCCAGAGCCTTTACAACTCACTCACTACCTACTTAACTGTGAACAGTAGCAGCTAACATGCACACAGTGCCTCCTATGGGCCCAGCACTCTATCAAGCCCTTTATAATTATTTTCTCACTTGAACCTCATAAACACCCTTAATCCACCACCATCCTGACCAAGGTTAGAACGCCTCCTACAGAAAACCCCTGAGATAACCACCACCTGCTTGCATGAACACTTCCAGGCGCAGAGCTGAACAAAACAGCACATTGCAGCACAGCTGCTATCAAGTCCTTCCTTGCACTGAGCTAAAAATCTGCTTCTCTGAAACTTCTCATTAGCCCTAATTCTGTCCTCTAGCTACAAATCTAAGGCATGTTATCTGAAAATAAACAAATCCTCTTAACCAAGCGCCTCCCCCCCCCCAACTAAAAAACAAAAAGTTCAAAATGAAATATTTTCTAAGGAAATGTTTACAGAACAGGCAGCAGCTACAATATCACAAAGTTCAAAGAAAATCCTCTTAAAAATGTCACCACTGTACAGCTTGATCTTAGTCATTGGACATAGCATGAAAGAAGACACTTTCAGACAAACATCTAAAGGGTCAAAAGGCCTGATAGCTAGACCATGACATTTACATCCACAACCAAAGGTTGGCTGTTCTGACTTTCATCACCCACTAGGTGTCACCCTAGCCCCATAGCTCTCTAGACATCAAACAGTAATCAATACTTACATTTTTCATATATGCTTGGATATCAAGTGACAGGCCAATAAACATTCCAAGCTTTGGGGAGTCTATCAGTATGTTTTAAGAAAATCAAACTGCAAACCCTGTCTAAAAAGGTGAAGTCTAAAATACAGTACAATCTTAACTGCAACTGTACCAGCAGAAACCTTTTCAATGTATTTTTTTAACATGAGGGTTACTGGAGCAAATTGATGGCAAAACAAGCCTGAAAAATATGTAACCCATTTTAGAAAATATACTTTTAAAATAACATCAAACTTGCCTATTCAATAAAACAATCATCTAAAAGAACAAAATCTTTTAGCTGTTACTATCAACCTAATTCGAATTATTCTTAATATAAGTTGTAATAAAAACACCTTTATAAAGCATCCACTGCAGACATTTTGCCAATTCATACTGGTCTCAACCTTCAACCAGTCTGAATCAGCAAGATCTTACACTATTTGCAAATGTGATTCATTCCTACACCCCCTAAAAACCCCCTCCCCACTCCCATAACCCTATACTTCAGTTACAGAACCACATATACTGGGAGAACATCTTGTCCACTGGCCTCATTTTCCAGTTAAGCTAACTGTTAGAAAGACTTGGCCGCTCTCATTCACAGTGGAGGCAGACACAGAACCTGGGTCCAGATGCTCAGCCAGCACTCTTCCCCAAGAGGTCACAGTAGTTTCTCCGATCAGTATCTCTTACCTTCTATAGCCAGTTTCCTAAAAATGTCTAGCAAGCTGTAGTTTGTCAGGATGTCAATCCTGAACTAAACACATTCTTTTTACAAAGAGAATGCCCTGCAAGTCAACCTAATTGGCTGTCTCTGCTGATGAGGCACAATTTCAAACTTTTCTCACAAATGCTCATGAAAAAAGAAAAATAAGATGTTCAGCTTCTCTCCTCAGACTCCTCTCTGGCAATAAAGATGTGCTCATCTCTGGCTTATTTTTCAATTTAAAAAAATAACAAACACAGGGTAACAGACAAACCTAAAGAGAATCCAATTAATTTCAGCACTAATGGGCAATTTCATTTCTAATTAAGATGCAGTGGCATCCTAATTAAAATTCCCTGGCAATGACAAACTGTTTGGCTGTATGGGGGGGGGGGGGAACGGGACAGGGAAGTGGGTGGCAAATGGGACACAGCAAAGCAAAGGTAAGGTGCAATGACAGGATCCTGCTTTGGTGTGTAATTAAAATCTTTGCCACTGTATGGCAGGCTGGACCTAATTATGGAACTGCTATTTACATGGTTTTAATAACTTCATCCTCACTTGGCAATACCATATAGAGAGAAAAGCTCAGCCTCAGAACAGGAAGCAGATGGAGTTAAGTCGAGTTCAAGACCATGGTTGTGTGGGTGTTATGAAAATAAATGACGATCCCTGTGGGTGTGCGCTGACAGCAAAGGGGCACAGTATTTATGCTGCCCAGCCCTCCAGAATGAAGAGCCATCCCTGTTCCCCCTAAATCCCAGCCACTTTCTTCCAAAGAATCAAGACCTCTTTGGAGGTGTCAGCCATACCAGGAAAGAAACACAAAAGAAACCAAGTTCTAACTTCTGGTGACTTCTTGAATAGCTACAATTTTAGAATGAAACATTTTGTAACACGAATAACTTTTTCCTCCCTTTCTAACATAACAGATGCACAATGAGACAAAAGACCTCCTGAGGAGAGCATTTAGGCCATTGTGTGGAGGCAGTATGGGCAGAACAAGGGCTAGCCTCCACAAGCTATTCAGGTCATTCTGACAGCAAGAATGGGAAGATGACAAGGTGAGGGATCAGTCATCCTGACCCAGGGCGTTGAGCAGACTCACTGGGAAGACATCTGAAAAGCTAATGGTGAAAACATATGGGGGGGGGGGGGGTTCACAACTTTAGAAACTCGTTTTATGGAAATATCCGTTAACAGTACCCTTTCTCTCTGGGCTTTTACAAAGTTTAAAGAAACGCCTTTTCAAAAAATCCCTACTTACCTCAATTTAAAAGGGAGGGAGCTCATGGTCAAAAAAATGCTAAAAACACTGCATTTTCACATTACAGCTATGAAAATCCAGTCTGATTAGAACCCATTTTTTTTACACAGAGTCCTTCATAATATTTACATCTTAGCTGGATGTTTCCTTGGGAGCAGGTGGTGGTATTTTAGGAGTGTTTTCAATAAGGAGTGGTATGGTACTATGTTTAGTTTATTTGTAAGGGGGACAGTGAAAGAATGGTAAGAAAACGCTGCACTAAGACTCTGTGCCCAAAGTTCTCTTTTTCAGAGCCCAAATCTGTGAATCTTCCTAAAAGAGAAAGAGGAAACAGTACCTCACCTGATACAAACCAACCTGAAGAATAAAAGCATTTCATAAAACCTCAAGTTTTTAAAATTCCTCCAAAATGCCATGACAGTCCACCCTACAGGCCAGTCCCCCCGGGGCACAAAGGAGCCACTATTACTTGAGGAGTCACAGGTCACCGCCTCGCATTAGCTCCTGCAGATAGATGGTGTTCATGTGATAGGCAGCCATCCAATCGGAGTGTCTCTTGGCGTTCCAGCTGTAGGACTGCGAGGCTGCTGCGTAGTACTCCTGCCATGCCCAGTAGCAGGATCTCCAGTAATCCTCGTAACTCTGCGGATTGGTGGGGAGAACTGGAGGCTGCTGTCCAGCAGGATCACACCAGCTCTCCTCGTGGGACTCCCACTGCATATGGTGGGGCGCACGCTTGGGAGCACTTTTCCTGCTTCGCTTAGCGGTCTGGTTGGTCCCTTCCTCCCTCCCCAGGGCTTTCATCGTGATCTGAAGAACATCTTGGCTTTCCTCCACACTTGGGGTCTCACTTCTATTCAAGGGCTGATAGGGAGAGGCGTGGCTTATTATGGAGGCCAGTTCACTTTCTCTCCCCTGGTTGTCAGAAGAGCCTTCTAAACAAGACTTGTTCCCTTTGCTCTGGGATGATGCTCTCGAGCAGCCAGAATCACTGTCACTAGTCGAATCTTCTGAGCGGCCACTGCTCACCAGTGCCCGGGGGCTCTCTTGAGTTTGTCTCCATTTCAATAAACCATTTTGGGGCTGCAGGGCCTGCTCCCCAGGACCAGTATAGTGCCTGATAATTTCTACATGCTTCTCTAGGCCCTCTTTAATGTAATGTTCATAATCCTCCACCAATTCTGAAAAAGTCACTATGCAGGGTTGCTGGGTCTTAAAGGAAGATAGACAAGGGATTTTGGGGAGTGTGGCAAGTGAAGCTTCTCTGGTCTGGTTCTGAAAGACGATGGAACTTTCAGCAGGGGTCTGAACATAGTTCTCTACTGGTTCTTTCAATTGTGTGGCATAGCCCACCCCCCTGGAGAGCTCCACTTTTTCTTTGGTTCCATACTCAGAGTGGCTTTTCCCTGGGTGTTTCTGCTTGGTAGCTTTCTTTGATTTGATCGTCCCTGTAGGACCTGCAGCTGTCTGCGATAGAGCCACATGGCTACTCTGAACTTTCTGTGCCTGAATGATCCGAGCTGGTTTCTGAATTATTTTGGGGGGTTGGATGGGTACATTAACTGAGCCAACTGTCGGCACGGCAGCTTTGACCTCAACATCCCAATCCAAACATTCTTCCATCAGGCCAGGAGGAATTGGATCTACACAATAAAAGAAGGAAAGCATTAATATACCCCGAATACTCTTTTACCAACTTGCACAGAACTGCAGCATGGACTTCAGCAGTCCTAAGAACCCTTTTTATTATGAGCTGTTCTTGGAATATGGCAGACAACCTCCATCCTCCCCAGCAGCACTTCCATCTGGAGGAAGCACCCAAAGTTTCTGAGGATGTAGAAAAATCTTTCCCAGCATTTTCCTTTCCCTCTTCCCCTTTATCAAACTTGAAAAAGCAGAAGTGGAACAGGACATGTGCCCCCCACAACTCATCACCTACAGGGAATTCAATTAAACTCAATAAATATTTATTAAGCACCTACAACATGCAAAACATTACTCTTGAAATGATTTTCCAAGTTTAAAATCTAACTGGAGAGAAGCAGGAAGGATGGGCAAATGCACAAATACCTATGAGTAAAGAAGAGGGAATATTAATCTATACAAGCCTTTGACCCAGCAATACCACTACTAGGGTTTATACCCCAAAGAGATAAAAGAAAGAGAAAAAAGATCCATATTTACAAAAATATGTGTGGCAGTACTTTTTGTAGTACCAAAAAATTAGAAACAGAGGGGGTACTCATCAACAGGGAATGGTTAAACAAATTATGGTATATGTACACGAGAGAATACTACTGTGCGGAGAGAAATAATAAAAGGAATGATTTCAGAGAAACCTGGGAAGACAATGAAATGATGCAGTGAGGTGAGCAGAACCAGATTAACAATTTATACAGTAACAACAATACAGCAATGACAAACCAGTTTGGGGATTAGAAGACAAAATGTATTTGAAAATAAAACTTAATTCAGAAGAGGGAAAGATCAATGCATAGGAAAGGAAGTACTGGTCTTGAAAGAAGGGAGAATGTCAACAGATGGATGGAGGGAAGGAGAACACAGAAGGAGAGAACACCATTCCAGATTCAGGAAGATGGCATGAGCAAAGGCGAGGAGAGAGAAGAGGGAAAGAGTGGGGAATTGAGAGTAATCCAATTTGGCTAGAACACTGACTATGTGAAGAAGAAAAGAATGGAAACGTGGGCTGGAGTCAGATTCTATTGGGCCTTGAATACCAGGATCAGAAGTTTATACTTTAACCAAGAAGCAATGAGAAGGCCCTGTAATAACCACTCTGAATCCCAACAGGATGACATTATTGTTTTAACAGATATGAGGCATCACTTAAATTCAGATTAAACACTAGAAGTGACATAAAAAGTAAAAAGCTGGCTAGCCATTTTACAAACAACATGAACAGGGAATTACAGCACCATTGTCTAGGTAGCCCAGAACTCTCCCCCTACCAACAAACATGCCAACCAAGAGCTGCCTCTCCACATTAAAAATAATGAAGCCCCTACATTAAGCCTTTGGCTCAGCTTCATTGTTACTGCTGATGGTCTTGTCTGCTATGTAACTCAGGGATCTCTCAGACTTTGACCCCTTGCTATCTAAACACTGCAGCCTAAGTTTTTGACACCCACGCTCCCCCCACCCCTGTGTCACCCAGATCCTCTTCCTAGACTATCTCTGATCCTTTCTTCCTACTCTTCTAACCTGAGTTGTTCTTGACCTCTCTCGATTCTGGACTTCTTCCTGCCTTGGATGACTTCCCTGGACTCTACCACTGGCTCTCCTAACTAAAAGTCCTTTGCTAATTCCCACCCTTGTCTAGCCAGATTCCCAGATCTCTCCCAGCTATTCTATTGTCACTCAAGTCCCAGAGTAATACACATGCACAAAAACTTCTCCATATCCTCAAAAATCTACTATGTTTATTACACAGTAAAAGATTCCAACTTGACACCTTCATGCTTTTCATCACACTATTCCTTTCAGAGACCCCTTTTTAAAAAAATGACATTTATTCTAACACCAGTTTCCACCAAAGAGGGCTCTGCTGGTCAATTCTCTGGCAAATCTTAAATAAGTTAACATACAAATACAAAGTTAACCTTATCATTTTTAAATCATTTTGAATAAACACTAATCAAACCAATTATTATACTTAGAATGGACTTCCCAAGGGAGACCATGCTGCTATTTTACCTCTAGAACTACAATTTAAGACTTGACCAATTTCATGCTTAATATTCCTTAAAACTATATAATGTTAATTGATATCAAATTGCTTGCCTTCTCAAAGAGAACAAAGAATTTCAAACTCAAATTTTTTAAATGATTGTTAAAAAGCTATTTTTACATGTACATGGGGATATTTAATGAAATAAACAAAAAATACATTTTAAAAACTATATCCTGTTAAGTTTGGAGTTAAGATTTTTTCAAAGAAATTAATTTCTCCAGATATATTAATTCTGATCATTCAATATTAAGCCCTATATTCTAAATATTAACATTTAGTTAGCTTAGTTGGTTCAAAAAAAAGCTTTAAAATTATTTTTCATTCATCCACCTATGAAATTCAACATATTAAGAAACACAATCTTTCATGAGAGAGATAACTCCCAAAACACTGGATGTCTCTTGTGGTACCTTCACATCCTACATTAGTTATTTTTGTGACTATTTTGTCTTCCCTATTATGTCTTAAGTCCCATGAGAACAAGGGCCATATTTGGATCTGTATCTTGCCCACAGCACCTAACAGTGCCTTACAAAGCAAACAAAAAAAAGCATTTACCCCATTTTCTGAATGTTCAAATATAACAATATTCCCATATGATTAGGTTTTTAAAAAAATATTCATTAAATGTCAAACATAATGTTTAAAAATAAAAGGACAAAGCATAAAATGACATTAAAAGATAATTCCATCAAATCCTGTGCACAGATCAAGACACTCCCCAAACTTAGGATATTACAGAGAGAGTGGTCTAACGGCCTCTACTTATACAAACAAAGTTATTATGCAAAAACCAACCCATCTAAATGAAAGCAGAGCTAATATGGTAATCAAATACATCCTGTGCTAGGCAGATCTTCAACAAATTTCCCAGTAAACTGTACCTGGCAAACAGAGGAGGTTGAGATTACATTTCTGGGCAATTGTCATCATCATATTTTCTTCCTCTCCCCGGCAACAATAGGTGACGGCTAGCCCCAAAGTACCTAAAAAAACAGAGAGGTACAAAATTATACTTGCTGCTTGGCATAAATAATACCTACAATTCCAACTATCTCATAAGGGCCCTTTCCTCAAATAAAGTAAACTATATTTGTTTGGTTTTGTCTTTTACCAAAACGTCCAGCTCTGCCAATCCGATGCATGTACGTTTCCCAGTCCAATGGCACATCCAAATTTACAACCAGATTCACCTTCTCAGCATCAATCCCACGTGAAGTCTCAAAATGAATAAGATAGCAGTTGTTTACTTAATGTTCCCTCAATATTATTTCAAAATGTACATTGTAATTTCAACCAAAAAAGAATCTATACTGCTTTGGCACAACCACAGATGAAGGGCCAAATTAAGAACAGAAGTGTATTTGGAAGCACGGGTGAAGGTAAATGTGTTTTCTAAATTCTGCATGTGATACAGTAGAAACAGTACCTGACTAGGATAGCTATCTAACTTTGGGAAAGTCTTTTAAACCTCAGTAAGCCCCAGTTTCGTCATCTAAAAAATAGATAAGATACCAAATGCTGCATAAATATGAGCTATTATCATGTGAATCATTACTGTTTTAGCTCAAAGAAAAGGGATGAATATCAGCGCCATTTAAGAAAGCACTCCACAGAACTGGAAGGAGGCAGGCTGTCTTCTGGTATTCTCTCAACACACACACATAAAATATACTAAATCTGTACCTCTGAGAACCAGAGCATGTGTCAAGATGTGTTAGTCATCCAAAGTGAACAGGAAGCTTACCAAATCTGTTGAAATGAGAACTCTGCAATGGAACTGCTTCAGCTTGGCCATAGCATCAAGACGCTGGTTTTGATTCATGCTACCTGAAGAAACCCAGGCACATCAAATGTTTTATAACTTCTTTATAAGCACTGGTGCTGCTGCATTTTGCTGTCATTCAAATACATAAAATACAGTGACCCTGACTCCCACTCTCAGTATTTTGAATAACTTATTTTGAGATTTCTGATTTCATTCATATGGCTAAGTCCTTCAACTGATGCACATTCTGGTCCTTTCAAACTTCAGTAGATATGTCTGATAAACTGATACAACTAGAAGAACTTATCACATGGTGACAAGCATCTCCAAACTGGTCTGGGCTGGTTTGTGGATGACAGTAACTGGACCCATACTAGGCCACTCATGTCCAGTAGGACTTGCCAAAACTTGTGTTCTTACAATCATAGCTTTCCAGAACCCAGCGTCATTTCCACAATGAGGCTTAATAGCAAGATTTCAGTTCTCTTCAAATTTCTTTCCTACATATAAAAAGCTGGCATTTATAGAAGCTTTAAAGGTTTACAAAGCACTTTACAAGTATTATCTCATCCCCACTTTACAGATGAGAAAACTAAGGCTAAGGAAAGGTTAAGAGACACAGGGCCACATGTAGCTATTAAGTGTCTGAAGCTAAATTTGAACTCGGACTCCAGCTCTATCCTCCATGTAGCTGCTATATGATGCGACAATGAGATATGATAGAATGTGAATGATTCTGAATGAGTTACAAGAGAGATGAGCTTCTGAGAATTTGACTTCAGAATAAAAGGAATACTTTTAATTCATCACACACACACAGTACCTATGCCTACTGATATTTTTAAATACAAATGCACATATTATATAATAAATACTCCAACAATGATGATGAAATACACAGCAAGAGCATCTGAAATAGTTAAGCTAGAGTTCCACCTCCACCATTTACTAGTTGTGTGAAGTCACCACCTCTCTGAGATTCACCTGGCTCATTTACAAAACCAGGACGACAGCTGAACTATCTGTCTCACAACAGTCTTGTAAGAGAACAAGAGATGAATGTATGTCAATTCCACTTTGCAGCCACACAAAGCATCGTAACCACCCTGACTGTAATGAATGCTTGACACAGCATTATACCTTACACACTTTGGAGGGTTTTCTGACACAAATTTAAATGTTTTCCTATCAAAAAGTACTCTGTCCCAAACAACAGGTGAATATCATAGGTGAGTCACGAAAACACCTCATCTTAGTCAACTTACTTGCTATCTGAAAAAACTACCCCAAATAATTCATTCCTCCTATTCCAAAAAAAGATAATTTAACTATGTAGAAGGAAATGACAAACTTAACTAACAGAGTAATCTTTTCCCTTGTAAAATAAAGTTCACAGTGGATATCACAAACATACTCTACAATTCCACAAAAACAATTTTCTAACATACTTTGTACTACTTTGAAATTACAGAAAAATTGGAGGAAATCCCCTTTTTTAACCTATCAAAGTAAAATTTAGGTAGCAATTTTCTTTATTTGGAAGTTACTTATTTGACTCCCTCAAAATCCAAAGACTGCATCTGAGACACCACTTCTTCCTTCTTACCTTGGAAACTTCGTTCCAAGGTATTATTACAAAGGTTAAGGAACCACTTACCTGAAATGCACTCAGCAGGAAAACCCTTGGATGACAAGATATCAGCCAAATGCTGGGCCCTGTGGAAAAACAATATACAGAACTCAAATCTTATTATAGAATTCATCCAAAAAACTTTTCAGATTCCCATGAATATCTTTCTCCTTTACCCAGCATTTCAATCTTTAATTACATTACCTGCTATGTAAATTAGAGAAGACCAAAGCTTGATTAAATGGAATTCTACTGAATAATTCTTGCAAATGTTGGGTCTTTTCCTCAAAAATCTTATGAGGCAAGGGATGTGAATTTACCACTTTGTAATACTGCTTCAGCCCTATGCAAAAAAAATTAAGAATCATTAGTACAAATGAACAGGCATCATGCCATGCGTCAAGAATTATTACAAGCACTATAACAGATGTGTACTAACAACTGCCAATGGAGGGAAAAACTATCAAAATATCATTAACTTAATAATATGCCAATGGACTTATCTAAAACCCAGACATACCAATAAGACTTGGGTCACTGGAATTCAGCCTTACAAATGTGGGGTCTCTCATGTACCTCGTCAAAGCACTGGCCAAGAATTCAGGGTAGGTAGCTGATACTGCCAGCATCTGTTTGTTGGCAGGCAGAGAGGAATAAATCCAACTGTAGATAACAAAAGAAAAATAAACACTCTGGAGATATTTAACACAAGCATCCCTTGGAAAAGAAAGTGAAAGATATTTAAGCATTTTGTTTTAATGGTTAATCCAGTTATTTTTCTTACTTTATTTGTTCCTGGAAGCTCCCTTCTTCTAGAAGTTTATCTGCCTCATCAAGAATAAAAAGACGGATACTGGCTGTGTTCAAGTAGTCAAGTTCTATTAACTGTTTAATTCTGCCTATGTTTCAGAAAAAATAAAAACTAAATAATGAAGGGCCAACTATGTACAAAGCAAACATTTAAGCATTATGCATATGTGTATATACATATATAAATATATATATACACATATATAACATCACTTTTAAAAAATCTAAATAATAGTGACAGCAACTATTGGAAGCCTGAGAGAAGACCAAACACTATTTGTTACATTCCCCTAATTTCCTTCCCCAGTTCCCATTAAAATCTTGAGAATTCATCAGTAAGCCAAAATGAGGTCATGAGTTCTAACTAATTCAATTTAAAAATCTTTTACTTAAAGTTCTTACTCAACATCTAATAAGCAACTACTAAGTACAATATACCTCATACTATAAAAGAGGCATACACCTAGAGACTGGATTTCAGAGTTAAGAGACTTCCGAGTCCTGTGTCTTACCTAGACTGGCTGTGTGACCCTGGGCAGTAGCCTCAGGGCCCCAGGCAGCTCTTTAGACTCTAAGCTGCAGAGGGTGGTCAGGCAGCATTGGTAAAAACAGCACCACCTCCCTGAATTCTCTACATCAAGGAAATCCTTAGCGAAGACAAAAAGAAAATACAAAACTGAGTACAGGGGAGGCCAGGTGGCGCAGTAAGAGCGCCAGCCTCCGAGACCTGGGATCGGTTCAGGCCTCAGATACTTGGCAACCACACAAAATAATTGGCTGTGTAACCTTGAGCAAGTTACTTAACCCCAACTGCTTAAAAAAAAAAAAAGTACAAGGGATGGTTAGGTGATGGGATTAAATAAAAAAAATTTTGGCTTGTAAGAAGCTTCAGCTAGGCCCAGGATACTACCTAAAACTAGGTATCTTCCCTCCTCAGGCATTTCACAAGGAGAGACTACCAACTCCTGGATGGCCTGAAAATTAAGATAATCCATACATTAAAAATTAGTATCCAAAGACCAGAAGGCCTGCCACAAAGCAGCTAATCTTTCACATTGTCTTCAGATCCATTTTGTCCCAAATAACATTTATGATTTATTCTTCAGGATCTCAAGTTAAGAGGATTTTTTATTTCCACAGGATCATAGATTTATATTACTAACTTCAGAGGTCATCTGGTCCATCCCCCTTCTTTTACAAATAGAGAAACAAAGGCCAAAAAAGTTACGTGATTCATCATCCAGCATTACACAGGTACTAAGTAGCAAAGCCAGGATTCAAACCCAGTTTCTCTAATTTCAAAACTACCACTCTTCCTAATGTACCAAACTGCTTTCTCATTTGCTTAGTTGCCTGTCCCTCTGCTTTAGTGTTTCTGATACTGGTCCTTAAAAGAGCACCCATTACCAATTTAAGAAAATACCATGTTCTTTCCCAGAAAAGAAGTTTATTCAGTTCCTAAAAGTAAGAGTAAACAAGGGTGCAAACTTACCAGGAGAGCCAACAGCAATATGGCATTTTTTAAGTCTGGTCTTGTCTTGAGATAAAGGTGTCCCCCCAATAAAGACATGGCATTCTAAACCTTCCATCTTGATTCCAATGGCTGTGATAACAGAATGGATCTGCACAGCAATCTCTCTTGTAGGAGCCAAGATCAGGATCTGGGGGTTGCAGGGATAAGGAAGAGAAAGGAAGAAGTCAATTCTCTTTTCAGAATAACGTTTTAAAATATGGAAAGCGTCTAGTCCCCAGAAATACTCTCAAGGGATGAAGGAGAAAAGAGCCAACTGTGGCTTCCAGCCTCTACAGCAGGAGTCCGAGCACCATCACACAGCACTACTTCCCTCCAAGACCGCAAGCCTCTAGGCAACCTGGGAAGGATACTCAATTTATCTCGTCAAAACTGAGGCAGGGGAGTAAAGCAACTCCCCGAACAATTAAGCGTCTAAGA
This sequence comes from Petaurus breviceps papuanus, assembly GCF_028583685.1. NCBI lineage: Eukaryota > Metazoa > Chordata > Mammalia > Diprotodontia > Petauridae > Petaurus > Petaurus breviceps. The sequence goes on from NW_027185798.1 coordinate 44,882,449, forward strand.
AAGGCAGCGCACGAGGCACTGCGGGCGCTTCAAGCTTGGAGGAGGTCCGAGATCTACCCTCCTCGGGGCAAACTCGGAACGACTCTACAGGAAGATGCCTCCTCCCAGAACGCTGGGCCGTTCTTCGTCCTCCCCGTCACCACACCCTGCAAGGCCGCTGGCTGGGGCCCGCCAAACCAAACTCACCTGCGTGGCCAGGTTTTCAAGAATCAGCGAGTCCAGCGCCACGGTGGAGAACACGCAGGTTTTCCCGGTGCCGGACTTAGCCTGAACGATTAAATCTGGGGGGAGGCAAACAACCGCTATTAGGTACCGTTAACGCCCTGGGGATGGATGCGGCAGCCCCAGTCGGGCGTGGGGCACGGATGTCTGCGGCTTGCCGCCGTCCTCCCCGGTAGACTGCAAGCTCCCTGAAGGCAAGGGATGGTCTGGCCTTTCTTTTATATAAGTTTATTGATTTCAATGGACCCTTCCAGTTCCACCCCCCGCCCCAGGTTAGGTCGTCATTCAGAAAGCCACGTGCTTTCTTTACCTCGGGCAGACAAGCCCCCACCATAGGGGAGGGAAGTGGGAGAGGGGCTCCCCGGTCCCCAACTCTGACGCCAGGGGGGGGGGGGTGAGCGCCCGAGCTGCTTCTGTTTGGTTCAACGCTGAGAAGAGAGCCGGGGGCGAGCCCCAGGCCTTACCCAGGCCGCAGCGCCCCAGCGGGATAGCCTTGAGCTGCACCGGCGAGGGTCGCTCGAAGCCGGCCGCCCGCAGCCCTTCCAGCACCGGCCGCGACAGCAGTAGCGACCCGAAGTCCGTCGGTTCGGCCAGCAGCACGTCCCCGGTCCGCGCCCGTGGGCCCCCCACGTCGTGGGCCGTGCGCAGGCTCCGGCCTTGCCCGGGTTCCCCCGGGTCCCCGGAGGAATCGGGGACTGGAGCTAAGCCCACCGCCATCGCGCCGCCACGAGTATTAGAAGCCGCTGCCGCCATGCCGCCCACCACCGCCGCTGGCTCTCGCGAGAGGAGAGGGGCGGGGCGCAGAGGCGGCCGCGCGAGCCAAGAGAAACAACTTTATTGACAAGCCGTCCAGAGCGGAAATGGACAGTCGAGGCTTGCCAGGTAAGTAGGAGGGAGGGACGGAGGAAGACCAATAGAGAGACTGGAGTAGAGAGGTTGGCGGGATCAAGAGACTTGGAATCAAGGGCGGGGCGGGGCGGAGGGGGGAGGAGTCGAGGAGAAGGAAGGTGGGAGGGGCCGGAAGGAAAAGGGGAAGAGGTCCTGGGTGTGGTGCCGCCTGCCGGCAGAGGGCGCCACCGGTTCACACTTCGGTCCGTCGCTCTGGGGCTTCTAGGCGGCGCACCTCTCCCTGTCTTTCCCCTTCCCCCAGCCCCTCCCCGGTGACCTAAGGACTGAAGGAGTCATGCAGCCCATCCCCGGCCCAATGGGGTCTGTCAGCTTGGCCCCTCGAGGGGCTGCCGGGGGCTTCCCAGCGCTTGGAAATCTCCAGGAGACGCCGCGGCTGGAACCCAAGAATACTGTCTCCACACCCAGAACCTTTCTCTGCTTTCAGCCGGCCCCGCCCCCGACATCCAGGCTATTGTTGGCCGGACGTCACGGCCGAAAGCATTGTGGATGTCACAGGTTATCGCCGTGACGCGAGCGCCGGATCCCGCCAATTTTAGCCCCAACCCATCTTAGCTCGATTTTTTTTTCTTAGGGTTTTTTTTTAATAATTGAATAGGCAGCTTTGTAATAATCATTCAATGTTTATTAAATGTCTGCTATGTGCCAGGCGTTAGGGAAATAAAAGGAGGCAAAAGACGATGCCTGCCCTCAAGGAGCTCACAATCTAATGAGATCTCGATGCCTGTCACAATGCAGGTGCTTAATAAATGTCTCTTCTTTTCCCACCCTGATGAAGAAAATGTCCCGCAAAAAAAAACTACACCAGATTAGTTTCTGACAGTGTATGCAGCGTTCCGCCCCTGTAGTTGCCTGCTTCTTGGAAAAGAAAAGCATCCCACCTTAATTGGCACAACTCCCTGGCATGGAAGAAAAAAGTTGTGGGACCCTAAAGGTCATCAAGTAAAATTCACTATTCACACATAACGTGTTAGAGAGGAAGGATGATGCTTCCAGAAAAGGGAAGGGACTTGGTCAAGGTAACACAGGTAGTGAGCAGCACAGTTGGGAGCTGGACCAAAATCTGACAAGCGCACCCCTCCCGTTAAGCTAGTTTGACCTCATACTTCTGTGGTTCTGCAAGCCCGTCCATGTGGCTATTCCCTCTCTCCAACCCATCTATAATGCTCTTGTCTTTGTCCTCCAATAAGCAACAGGCATTTATTAAGTGCTTACTGTGTACTGGCCATATATTAAAAATACTTGTCAAAAAAAATCCCAGCCCTCAAGAAGCTTACTTTCTAATGAAGACGATAGTAGATCAATAAGAATTCATTTAAAAGCCTTCTATGTGCCAGGCACTGTGCTAAGCACTGAAGATAAAAAATGAAGGTAAAAGACAATCCCTGCCCTCAAGAAGCTCACAGTCTGATGGGGGAAGACAAGTAAACAACTGTATACAAACAAGATACAGGATAAATTGGAGATTGTCAGCAAAGGGAAGGCACTAGGATTAAGGGGGATTGGGAAAGCCTTCGTGTAGAAGGTGGGATGTTAGCTGAGATTTGAAAGAAGCCATTGAAGCTGGGAGGCAGAAATGAAGAGGAAGAAAATTCCAGGAATGAGGGATCCAGAGAAAATTCCTGGAGTCAGGAGATGGAGTGTCATGTGTAAGGAAGAGTGTTACCGGATCACCGACTATGTGCAGAGGAGTAAAGTGTAAGGAGATTAGAAAAGTAGGAAGGAGTCAGGTTGTATAGGGCTTTAAAAGCCAAACAGAGGGTTTTATATTTTATCCTGGACCAGGAGCTAGGGAAACCACTGGAGTGTTTTGAATGGAGGGGTGACATGGTCAGACTTACTTTTTAAAAAGATAAATTTGACAACTGAATGGAGGATGGACTGGAGGGGAGAAAACCGTGGGCACAGAGACTACTGCACAAATCCAGGTGATGAAGGCCCGCCCCAGGATGGTGGAAATGTCAGAGAAATGAGAGATGTTATGAAGGTCAAACCAACAGATTGAATGGGAGAAGGAGGGTGATGGGAAAGAGGAAAGAGGTGGATGTTACCTAAGTCTTAAGCCTGGGTTCCTGAGAGGATGGTGGTACCTTCTACAATAACAGGGAAGTTAGGAAGAGGAGAGAGGTTTCTGGGAAAAGAGAATAAGTTTGGTTTTGTACATGTCGTGTCTGAGACAATTATAGGGCATTAGGCCAATGGAAATGGAAATCTGGAGGTCAGGGGAGAGAGGTGATAATTGAATCGATGAGAGTTGATGAGATCACCAGGTGATTAAAGGGAGAAGAGACAAAAAGTCCTGTGGGATACCCAGCACTAGCTTGAGTGACCTGGCTGAAGCTCTATTAAAGGAGAAGAATGGATCAGATAGCAGGAGGAGAACCTAGAGACAGCAGTATCATGAAAACCTAGAGAAAAGAAAGTTGCAAGAAGAAGAGGGTGCTCAAAAGTGTCAAAGGCTGCAGAGAGCTCAAGAAGGATGACGACTGAGAGAAGAGCAAGATAGCATCAGGTCTGGTGATTGGGAGGTCATTAATATCACTGAAGAGAATCAGTTCTGTTGAATAATGAGGTCAGAAGCCAGGTTTTAGACAGTGTACAAAAGGGACCAGAAAGGAAGGTGGCGGGAAGAAGGAAGTTACATGAACAGAGTATAATGTCAAACTCCAGGAAGTCAGGAGCACCTGTAAGTTTCTTCAGGAAGAGAAACTGAATTTGCAAAACTCTATCACATAGCACAGGCTTCTTATACACAACAGGTATTTGCCAAATGTTTGTTGTCTGAATGAATTGCAGTATTTAGACTGTGTGGTCTCCATGCCTCGAAATTATAGTGTAGATGGACCAGTGCATTTATGAGGGATATATTGCTAAATAACCAGTTATTTTGTTGCTAGTGTGTATCGGCAGTAGTGACCAAAATGTAGTTCAAAGGCAAAAGCATAGCCTCTCTCATTTATATAGCCCTGGGTTTAGTTGCTTGCCAATCAGGAAACACCATTAGGAGCTGATGAGAATTGGGGATGATCTCTTAGACCCAGTCCTCATACAACTTCTGTGGAATTTTATGAGTGAGGTCCCCAAAATGAGTTTGGGGATACAAATTGTCAATCAGAGATTTAAAAAGAGCTAAAAGGAATTTTTTTAACCTTAAGTCATAGAGTTGTCTGGGATAAGGAGAGTAAAAGTTGGTAGCAGGAGAAGGCCAAAAGAGTAGACTTCATCTCAGTCTGGGGCCTTGACTGGGTACCCACCCTTTAAATATGTAGTAAAGGAGCTATTCCTAGGGAGGGAGGGGCTTGCTAGTCACTACACTCTGTAGCCTGAAGACCTGAAGATGGTAGCAGTGAGTAGTTCAGCAAGGAAAAATATCAGTGAACCCGTCACACCCAGAAGAAATGATATAACACAGTGGAGGAGTGATACCCATTAAAGGTCATACCAGCAGTAGGAAAAAGTATGTAACAAACAGATGTGAATAACTAGGAAATATATAGGAAGGAACTCATGTATAGGAAGATGTGTGGCAAGGGCAGTTCTCATCTCCAACACTACCAAGTCACACTTTTGTTCTTCATTCCATCATCTCTTCTGTGCTCTCTCACCACTGGCTCTCTCCACTGATCTTATTAGGACTGAACTACTCTCTGCTACCATATGCCAGTTTTCAGAGCCATATATTGGGGGTAGAGCAGATTGATATGACTCTCCCTGGCAAGGAAGAGATTTTAAAGCTCTTTTAGTGCATAGTTGAGGCCTATGAGCCACCATTCTGAGCCAGAAAGCCAGCAAAAGCCCCAGATTAAGTCTATTCTTTTGATTATCAATCTCCAGTCCCTGGCAAACTCTGACTTGGGGTAAGAAATTATTTCAGCTCCTATTAAATCTCTCATTGTCAATCTATGTCACAAAAACCCATTGAGGAACCCACTTCAATATGATAGGAATTTAACTGAGGTAAGGTTTCCAAGTCTCCATTAAGTTTCTATAATGCTATATGATTGGCATGAAGATAAACCTGGAGACAAGAACAAAAGGCTGGAATTCCAGAAGCTAAGGGACTATGCCTTTGCTTCTTTATATTCCTGACTTTATTATACATATCTGCCAGCAACCAAATACTGGCTGTTTAGCATCCTAACTATCACAAAAAGAAAATTCAGGGAGATGTATTTATTATCCTACTGCATTATGCTAGGCACTGGGTATGGTAGTACAAAGAATAAAACAATTCCTACCCAAAAAGAACTTGCATTCCAGTGAGGAAAACGGTTACACATATACTCAGATACTGAATTATATAAATACAAAATAAAGACAATGTAGCTAAACACAAGATAGTTTGAAAGGGAAGGCACTAGCATTTGGGAGGACCAGGAAAAGCTTCATGTAGCATGTAGTACATACTTGAGCTGGATCTTAAAGGAAAAGAGAGATTCTGGGAGGTAGAGGAGAGGAGAGAGTGCCTTCTCAGAATGGGAATGGGAGAGTGGGGGAGGGGGGGTGGACATGGGGGAAAATGACACCAACTAAACTACCATTAGTATAATTTTTCAACCTGAATTTTCCAGTAGCTATGATGAGTTTGTATTGACCCTTTCACCAGATAGATGCTTCTTAACAGGGATTAACCAAATATGACAAAACTGTCTTTTTAAAATGAAAATGTCCTAATGAAGTGACAGGCAAAATCAGCCCTAGGTAATTAGAATTCATTCATTAGGCTGATAGTGTTAGGGAACGTACCCCATGGACATGTGTAAAAGGTTATATGAGGTATGCTGGGTGCACCCCAATGTTTCAAATAAATTGATATTTTGTGTCTTGTTTTAAAATTTTTCATTTTAAAAGTTTAGATGTTACTTTTTAATATTGTTTTATTCATTTTTTGATTCCTTGCCTTGAATAATTTAAGATTCTTTATGACTGAGTAATAAATGTTGACCTTAAAAAAATAAAAGATAAAATTTCCTGGGTGTACATGCCAATACAATGTTCTGGACACACCTATGCTGTCCTTCTAAGCTATAGAGTAACATATTTAATATTTAGGTATCATAGTGAAGTGACCACCAGAAATCATACACCAATGCACCTTAAACCTACTAGAGGGGACCCCTACTAGGTTCCTTGAAGGCCCCAATAGTAAAGAAATGTTTCACCTGTGTTGCTAGAAACATGCCCCAGATTCCCACGGATTCCAAGGCTTTGCTAAGGGATCATGGCTTCGCTTCGTTCAGTAGGAACAATACTAAGGCTTCGCTTCAATAGGAACACTGCTAAGGGCACTGCACCCCCTTAGAAACATATTCTGTTGCTAGCAACCACATTTTCTATAAAACTATGTCTAACAGAAAACTCGCGGCTGTCTTTCCCTCTGAGAGGCCGTCGCCGGCCGGTTAATAAACACTCCCATGAAATTATTATTGGTTTCGCTATCTTGCTTTCTTGGTTGTCCATTACAATGGTGAGAGAGTGCTGGGCCTGAAGTCAGGAAGACTCATCTTTCTGAGTTTAAATCTGGCCTTAGACACTTACTAGCTGTTTGACCCTGGGCAAGTCACTTAATCCTCATCTGTAAAATGATCTGGAGAAAGAAATGGCAAACCACTCCTGCATATCTGCCAAGAAAACCCCAAATGGTGTCACAAAGAGCTGGATACAGCTCAAACAACCCAACAACAAAATTTAGTATTAGGCTCATGACCAGCACCATTTGACTTTCTGTAAATGGTATAAAGAGGAAGTGGAGGAAGAATAATGGCTCCCACTCCCAGGAACTCTAACCAGCAGCCTAGTCCTTAGGGATTTGCCTGATCATGTTTTAGAGAAGTCTTCTGACTATGATCTTCTCCACCCTTCCCCACCCAATTCTTCCTTCAGTCCCAGAGACCACTTTGATTAATTGCCCAGATTAAGCACAGAAGCCTGATCCTTTGGGGAGCAAGGCGTCAAGTTTGCTTTTCTCCTTGTGAGAACTGACGGGGGCCTTATTCATTCTTATCCAGGCAGCATAATAAATAGCCTGCCCCCTTTGGCAGGGAGTTTATTACAGAATGATGGGATATTTAACAATAACTGGGGGCCCCATGATTTATTAGGTAGGAAGATTCACAGCGTCTCTGAAGACGGAGAATGTGGAATTTAATTGATAAAGTGGCTGTCAGTAGCAATGAGACGTGCTCAGTAGAATCTGCATTTGAGAGTTTTTTATTGGAGCTGTCAGGAAGGGTTTCTGCTAATCATATTCAGCTCCTGAAGATGATGGTGTCTGCTACTGATATATAGGTAAGGGACAAATGGGAGGAAAGGGAGAGTGAAGAAAGGGGAATTGGAAAGGGGCATCTGCCATTTGTATAGTCCCCCCAAAGGGGATGGGATACAAATGTGAAAAAAATTTTAAAACAGAAAAAGGATTCAGGGTCCCACTTTAGCTGGTCTTCATTTTCTCTTTGCACTAATATGCACAATTCACATAAAATATATACAACATGCTATCATGTGTGATCATACATGTAAAACTACCTTCGTCCTACATATTGTACACTTAAGACACTTGTGCATACAATACATAAATATATGTATGTATTTACATGTGCATACAAATCTCCATTTACATGAATGCAATAATCAGGTTCCAATTCTACCTGCTACCCATCTTCCATCCAAGATGACGGGCACTGAACTCTGAATCATGAATTTTCTCTTTCCTTTTGTTCCCAGCCTTAGAAACCAGAAATTAATGTTGTCTGTGCTATGTTGAGTTGCCATTTCCTGGACTTTTCACACCCTGCCATTGCTACTGCCTCCAACCCTATTTCTTATCAAAAAGGGGAGTCAGATTTGATCTCTGACCATGGTAAATGATGAAGCAGCTTTGGTGTGAGCCTCTTGAAAAGAAGGTCTACTTTTTGCCTTTCTTTGCATCTCCAGTTCTTAGCCCAGTGCCTAGCACATAGTAGGTGCTTAACAAATGATTGCTGACTTGATATAGCATTTGGTTGCAGATATTATCTGGGTCCAAATATTGGCACTGCCATTTATACCCTGAGACCTCAGGCAAGTCACTCCTCTTCCCTGGTCCTCAGCTTGCACATTGATGAAGGAAGGGAGATGGATAGACCTGTAAGGTTCCTTCCAGCTTCATATCTAAGATCCTACAGCCTGGATCCTTTCTGAAGGCCCATTATACCCTCTTCCCCATCCCCACTGCTGCCCTGTCTCCCCAGGACCACAGAGGACATGCTAAGTGGGCTCCCTCAACCAGAGCTGTATTCTCTTCATTTAATCTTTCTGTGTCTATTCTTAGCCCCTGAGGTTTATCTGCCTCCTCTTTCCTTCCAGCCAGAGAACCTGGGCAAGGAACAAACAATTGTCACTGTCTAATCTGGGCCTTAACGATGACACAAAGGGGCCTCGGAGCAGGATGGATACAGCGACTGGTTTGATTAAATCAAACTTCTACGGCAACCTTGCTAAATTACAGTGACAGGCTCTGAGCAGATAACGAAGGGCTGCTGGAGCGTCTCCTCAGGTGTCGGGGGAGGCACCGACAGGATGTCAGGAGATCAAGCACTAACAGAACATTGCTTTTGCCCTTTTCCTTATTTTCTGAGTCTAGAGAGGATATGAGAGTTACAGCTGTGAGATTTTTAAATGCCTTCCCGGACGTTCACCCAAATATGTAAGAAAAAGGCACACACACACACACACACACACACACACACACACAGATTAAGCAACATGGTAACATAATCCAATGGAAAGAAAAATAGATTTTGAGTCAAGGGACCTGGGTTCAAATCGTGTCTCTGACACTTGCTATTTACATGACCTTGAGCAAGCAACTTTCAGTGCCTCGGGGCATTCACCTGTAAAATGATGACTCTGGCCTAAATAACCTCAAAGGTCCCTTCTCCCTCTAAATTTACGATCCTGTGCTTTTTGTTGTTCATTCATTTCAGTTGTGTCCCCTCTTCATGATCCCCATTTGAGGTTTCCTTGGCAGAGATACTAGAATGGTTCGACATTTCCTTCTCCAGCTCATTTTACAGAAGGGGAAACTAAGGCAAACAGGGTTGTAACTTGTCCAGGGTCACACAGCTACTAAGTATCCTAGGCTGGATTTGAACTGAGGTCTTCCTGACTCCCGGCCCAGTGCCACCTATGCCATCCCTAAGCAAGCTCAGAAAATGTGCTTGGTGATAATACTTTGCATTTGTGCCTTGGTTGTTTTTTTTTTAATTTCCCAGAGAGATTTCCCAAGATTCAATCTCCTTTTATCCTCAACAATACAACAGGTGGATAGGGAAAGGATTATATACCCCACTTTAGCCCGGAATGGGTGATTTGTTCAATTCCATTCCAGGAGAATTTATGTAAGGTGCTGGGGATATAAAGACAGACACTAGACACATATGCCTAGATTCTAAGCAGCTGAGGAAAGGATTCCGTGTGTGGGGACAGTCTGTGCAGGATCACCCAGGGAATCAGTGGCAGGGCCAAGATGAGAACCTGGAACTCCTGCCTGAGCTGGGGTCGAGCACTTCCCTTTGTAATACTCCACCTCCTATAAGATTTCAACCTGCTGGATGAATCAGTGAAAAGCAAGGTCACCAGTATCGCTCCCTCCCCTTGCCCTGGAAAAAGTGCAAATGGAGGTTCAGCCCAAATACTGTTTCCTCCATGAAGCCATCCCAGATCCTACTGTATCACTTTGAGATCCACTCCCCCAACTTCCACTCACACTGGCAGCCCAGGTTCCTAGAACCCACCTCAATGGTAGCCCTGAGAGGCTAGCATTTTTGGTCAGGATCCCCCACTGGTATGTTCCCATAATCAATTAGCTTCAAGGAGAGTCAGAAGGCTGCCCCTCCAGAAAGGCCCCAACCACCACTGGAAGGCATTTCCACCAAGTGGTATGCCGGGATGGGCTAGGAAGGCTAGGCAGGGAGCAGATGACTGATGGAAGGGCTGTAGCCCCAGCCTTTACACGGCTTCCCTCACACCCCCAAGAGGGAATGGATTTCTCTGTCTTTAGATTTCTCAAAGCACTAGGCCTAGTTCTACCTCCCACATTCATGGTCTAATTTGTATCACAGTTATTGGCGGAGGGGCCTTATCTCCCATACTGGACTCTAAGTGTCTAGACAGGAAGAGGATCCCCTTGTCTATCTCCCTCAGCTCTCAACCTTGACACAACTAGGCCCGCAGCTAGAAGGCAAATGCACTGAACAATCCCAGCACGCAGCAGCTGCAGCAGCCTGGTAATGTCATTCCCTGCAGGCCCCCTCACTAATCATTTCTCTTTCCAAGGCCAGTTTTCCACTGGCCATTTGGCAAGTGGCTGGGAGCTAATCTGTGAATCTCCAAGTTCTACATGAGCACACACATATCAAGGCATTTACATGTTCACTTCCTCCTTCACCCTCCCCACCAAAGAAGTTCTCCTATCAACTAATGATGGTGTGGGTACCACAGCTGCTTTAATTGGGTTCCCAGGAGCTGTACCAGACAGAACAGGCTCTGGGGCTTCCTCCTCAACATGTAAGGCTGAGTACAGCCCAGCAAAGGGCTTTGTCCTCCAAACACCCACCTATGGTGGTCAGAAACTCTCCAGAAATCTGGCCACGAGAGGGTGACATGGCAACTTGCAAAAGACTGTGTTTTAAGGGGTGGTAGGTTCATGGATTTTATCAGTCAAGGGAGGAACAGTATCCGAAGCCCAGGTTCCTATAAGACTAAAGTTTACTGAATGTTTTCCCTACAATAGCCCTGTGAGGGAGAGAGTGCAATGCTTTTTGTGCCCATCTTACATTTTACCAGCAGGTGGCATTAAGAGCTACTCTCTGGGTCTGGAACCAGTCTTGTCCCATACTCAAGCATTTGTCCCATGGTTTGTGTGTGCCCCAGCATGGGGCAAAAGTGCCATCATTTCTGTTGTTCTCAGAGAGTCAGCCAGCGTAGCTCTGTCATTCTCTATAGGACAATAATGACTTGTTTTCCAGGGATAGAGATTGGTAGATCTATTCAATTAAAACTTAGTTGTGATGATGCCCCCCACCCCCCACTGGCAAAACCCACCTCCCTTCTTGAATTTGCTCTCTCTGTCTCTGTCTCTCTCTCTTCATATGTGTACACACACATGTGTATATGTATATAGAGAGAGAACTTGCTATATGTGTGTGTGTGTTTAAAGACTCATCATATGACCTTAGCATAATGGAGTCCACTGTGCAGAAGACCACAAAAGTACTCGAATGCAGCATAAAGTTTTCCCCCCTTTGCTTAGAAATAGTCATTAATAATAAAGTATCTAACAAGTAGTTGCATACCCATGGCTCTCCTAGACCTGAAAAGTCCCTCAGACACGGGATTAATCCAGACCTTGGAGTTCAATGAAAGGTACAGCTGGAGTCGGTTCAGTTGCCCGCTTTTCCCCCTTTGAATGGGCAGGGCAGTGCCCACTCAATGGTCTTATTCACTAAATGAGGAAGTAGAAATTATAGAGGAATCTGGTATCATGGGGAATGGACTCGGGATCTGGGCAAACTCAGAAGGCTGAAGTGACAAACTCTATCTTGGCCATTTTATTCCAGTTTTGTGCCAACCGTGACTAGTCATAGGTATAAGATCCTAGAGCCAAGCTCTATCCGG